>NC_090921.1:285693760-286013764 GCF_040938575.1 Ambystoma mexicanum | reverse complement strand
ATGTGACGGGGAAGCTATTTGCCACCTTTGTCCTGTCTGCATTGAAAAAATGGGTCACGAGCTGTAAAACTCTGCATCTGACACAGACTGGCTTTAGACCAGGGTCCAGTACTACCCACAACATCAGGCGTATTGATAAACGTACGCAGGTGGTTGCGGTGAGGGGAATCCAATGTTATATCTTATATTTGTAGACTTCAGTGCGGCCTACGATTTGGTCGATTGGGCCTTATTGTGGCAAAAATTGACAACACTTGGATGTCCTAACTGGATCTTGTCCTTCCCGGTCAAACTACATACAAATATAGGAGCGCGAGTCAGTCTAGATGAGGCCGTTACGTTAACACCTAGGATAAGTGTCAACAAGGGGGCCAAGCAGGGTTGTAACCTGGCCACCCTGTGGACCTATTCTTATCAGATCTTCCACAAGCTGTAACCTCCGGGGGGAGGGTTTTTCCAACAAGATTGGATATACCCGTATATCCAGCATCTTGTATGCTGACAATCTTGTCCTCATGGACCACACCATAGCTGGTGTTAGGGGTAAATTTAAGACCCTGATCGAATACGTGTGCAAAAACGATCTTGCCATCAACATGAAGAAGACCCAAATGATGGAAATCTCTGGAGGGAAATTACACCTGGTAAAACTAGAGTCAGATCTGCATCCCATTGAGTATGTGCAGACCTACACCTATTTGGATACGGAGCTGGCCGCCACAGGTCGTTATGATAATATCATTGAACAAAAAAAGTGCAAATCCCGACAGCTGACGTATGCCATTGGCCAGTTCACCAAACGTACAGCGGGGTTCTCAATTGAAGGCACTATCATACTCTATAATGAAAGTTTTGTCCCTACAATGTTATATATCCTGGAGGCACTAGCTATGGGTAATCTTGACTGGCTAGATGTCCTGGAAGGGTTCTTCTGGAGGCATATCCTAGCCTTGCCCTCATCTACCCCTATGGCCTATTTGAGGCTTGAGTTGGGGCTGATCTCGTTGTGATCTCAGGTAAGGATGCGAAGAGGCCTCCTGTATGTAAAATCAAGAACTAAGCCTAAATGAACCCTATTAGGAATACTAGGACAGTGTACGGAAATTAACTGTTATAATAAAAGTAGAAACTGTGACTATCAAACACTTAACTATAAGTGTTTCCTTTCCATTGATTGGAAGCCTGATTTGGAATGCGGTAAACGTTTCACCACGTTGAAAACCATATATAACAGGAAAATGGCCGCCCATGATTGGATAGGCAACTACGACCATCTGGAACCACTGAATAACTATACAAATGTGATGGGGGGTCACACATAACTATCTGCGAACCCAGCGCTACCTCTTAAAATGCCCCAGTATCCGAGTTCATAGCTTTATACCACGATTGAGAGTAAACCAACTTCCACTCCTTGCCATGAGGGGGGCTTACCTAAAGATCCCAAGAACGACGAGAGTAGGCCAGACTAAATTGGAGACCCTCTGCCATGTTTTCACACAGTGTGAGAAACTGGGATCGAACTATATGTGCATGCTGGAACAGTTTGTTAGCCAGTATGATGCTGTTAAAACAGACCATATCTGGCACTATTGCCTGAATATGGACTCAGACGTGGTCCATACAGCATTGTTTAGGCTATGGTAACAGATCAAATCATACCTTCCTAATTAATGTTGAACTGTTCATGGCTTCAGACAGGCCCGAAATATACCTTGGCAGTAGAATCCATCTCTTAAAATAATGAGCATGGTCCAGTACACAGTGGCATGGAAATTATCATACGACTAATCATAATGACATGAAAAGAATGAAATTAAATGAATGATCCAATATGATACGGAAAGTAAATGGAATGAAATGACTGCATGATATAATGATGATGATGTTATTTTACCTGATGTTATTTGACTCCATTTTATCTACTTGTAGTTTTATCTATTTTATTGGAATCATTGCTGTTGTTATTGCAACTGATAAATTGCACAGTAATGCATTGCTCTATTGCACCTTCCCATTGGGTTTTAAATGTATTAAACATACCATGTATTTGTAAAAGTTCATTATGAACTAAAACAAATAAATACATTAAACATACCCTATGATGCCTGTGAATGTTTGCATTGCTGTGCCTTTCTCCCTGTAACTTCACGCAACTGCACCAGTGAAGGTTTGGGTTGTTGTGCGTTGCTTGCTGGGCCCTCACTCTAGGGCTCCTGTGAATGGTTGGATGCTGTGCTTTTCTTGCTGTTCCCTCACTCTAGGGCACCTGTGAATGTTTGCATTGCTGTGTCTTGCTCTCGGTGGCCCCACTCTATGATGTCTGTGAATGTTTGCATTGCTGCGCCTTTCTCCCTGTAACTTCACGCAACTGCACCAGTGAAGGTTTGGGTTGTTGTGCGTTGCTTGCTGGGCCCTCACTCTAGGGCTCCTGTGAATGGTTGGATGCTGTGCTTTTCTTGCTGTGCCCTCACTCTAGGGCACCTGTGCATGTTTGCATTGCTGTGTCTTGCTCTCGGTGGCCCCACTCTATGATGTCTGTGAATGTTTGCATTGCTGTGCCTTTCTCCCTGTAACTTCACTCAACTGCACTAGTGAAGGTTTGGGTTGTTGTGCGTTGCTTGCTGGGCCCTCACTCTAGGGCTCCTGTGAATGGTTGGATGCTGTGCTTTTCTTGCTGTGCCCTCACTCTAGGGCACCTGTGCATGTTTGCATTGCTGTGTCTTGCTCTCGGTGGCCCCACTCTATGATGTCTGTGAATGTTTGCATTGCTGTGCCTTGCTCCCTGTAACTTCACGCAACTGCACCAGTGAAGGTTTGGGTTGTTGTGTGTTGCTTGCTGGGCCCTCACTCTAGGGCTCCTGTGAATGGTTGGATGCTGTGCTTTTCTTGCTGTGCCCTCACTCTAGGGCACCTGTGCATGTTTGCATTGCTGTGTCTTGCTCTCGGTGGCCCCACACTATGATGTCTGTGAATGTTTGCATTGCTGTGCCTTTCTCCCTGTAACTTCACGCAACTGCACCAGTGAAGGTTTGGGTTGTTGTGATTTGCTTGCTGGGCCCTCACTCTAGGGCTCCTGTGAATGGTTGGATGCTGTGCTTTTCTTGCTGTGCCCTCACTCTAGGGCACCTGTGCATGTTTGCATTGCTGTGTCTTGCTCTCTGTGGCCCCACTCTATGATGTCTGTGAATGTTTGCATTGCTGTGCCTTTCTCCCTGTAACTTCACGCAACTGCACCAGTGAAGGTTTGGGTTGTGATTTGCTTGCTGGGCCCTCACTCTAGGGCTCCTGTGAATGGTTGGATGATGTGCTTTTCTTGCTGTGCCCTCACTCTAGGGCACCTGTGCATGTTTGCATTGCTGTGTCTTGCTCTCTGTGGCCCCACTCTATGATGTCTGTGAATGTTTGCATTGCTGTGCCTTTCTCCCTGTAACTTCACGCAACTGCACCAGTGAAGGTTTGGGTTGTTGTGATTTGCTTGCTGGGCCCTCACTCTAGGGCTCCTGTGAATGGTTGGATGCTGTGCTTTTCTTGCTGTGCCCTCACTCTAGGGCACCTGTGCATGTTTGCATTGCTGTGTCTTGCTCTCGGTGGCCCCACTCTATGATGTCTGTGAATGTTTGCATTGCTGTGCCTTTCTCCCTGTAACTTCACTCAACTGCACCAGTGAAGGTTTGGGTTGTTGTGCGTTGCTTGCTGGGCCCTCACTCTAGGGCTCCTGTGAATGGTTGGATGCTGTGCTTTTCTTGCTGTGCCCTCACTCTAGGGCACCTGTGCATGTTTGCATTGCTGTGTCTTGCTCTCGGTGGCCCCACTCTATGATGTCTGTGAATGTTTGCATTGCTGTGCCTTGCTCCCTGTAACTTCACGCAACTGCACCAGTGAAGGTTTGGGTTGTTGTGTGTTGCTTGCTGGGCCCTCACTCTAGGGCTCCTGTGAATGGTTGGATGCTGTGCTTTTCTTGCTGTGCCCTCACTCTAGGGCACCTGTGCATGTTTGCATTGCTGTGTCTTGCTCTCGGTGGCCCCACTCTATGATGTCTGTGAATGTTTGCATTGCTGTGCCTTTCTCCCTGTAACTTCACGCAACTGCACCAGTGAAGGTTTGGGTTGTTGTGATTTGCTTGCTGGGCCCTCACTCTAGGGCTCCTGTGAATGGTTGGATGCTGTGCTTTTCTTGCTGTGCCCTCACTCTAGGGCACCTGTGCATGTTTGCATTGCTGTGTCTTGCTCTCTGTGGCCCCACTCTATGATGTCTGTGAATGTTTGCATTGCTGTGCCTTTCTCCCTGTAACTTCACGCAACTGCACCAGTGACGGTTTGGGTTGTTGTGATTTGCTTGCTGGGCCCTCACTCTAGGGCTCCTGTGAATGGTTGGATGCTGTGCTTTTCTTGCTGTGCCCTCACTCTAGGGCACCTGTGCATGTTTGCATTGCTGTGTCCTGCTCTCGGTGGCCCTACTCTATGATGTCTGTGAATGTTTGCATTGCTGTGCCTTGCTCCCTGTAACTTCACGCAACTGCACCAGTGAAGGTTTGGGTTGTTGTGCGTTGCTTGCTGGGCCCTCACTCTAGGGCGCCTGTGAATGGTTGGATGCTGTGCTTTTCTTGCTGTGCCCTCACTCTAGGGCACCTGTGCATGTTTGCATTGCTGTGTCTTGCTCTTGGTGGCCCCACTCTATGAGGTATGTGAATGGTTGCATTGTTGTGCTTTGCTCCCTGTGCCCTCACTCTTGGATGCCGGTGTTTTTTTGCATTGTTGCACCTTGCTCCCGGTATCCTCATAATGAATCCCCTTTTTTGGTTTACGATTGTTGTGCCGTTCGCCATGCACTTTCCCTCAAAGGCGCCTGTGAATGTTTGTGTTGTTGTGCCTCACTCCAAGTACTGTCACACAAGGATGGTTTGGGTTGTTGTGCTTTTCCTGCTGTGACCTCACTCTAGTTTGCCTGTGAATGGTTGTACATTGCTGTGTCTTGCTCTCTGTGCCTTTACTTTATGATGTATGTGAATGAGTGCATTGTTGTGTTTTGCTCCCTGTGCACTCACTATAGGACGCACGTGAATGTTTGCATTTTTGTTCCCAGCTCTCTGTGCCCTCACTCGAGGGCACCTGTGAATGGTTGCATTGTTGTGTGTTGCTCCCTGTGCTCTCACTCTAGTATGCATATGAATGTTTACATTGTTGTCCCTTGCTCCATGTGCCTTCACTCTGGGCTGCCTGTGAATGTTTCAATTGTTGTGCCTTTTTCCTTGCACCTTCACTCAAGGCCGCCTATGAATTTTTGTATTGTTGTGCTTTACTCTATTTACATTCACTTATGGGCACCTGTGAATGTTTGTGTTGTTGTACCTTGCTCCATGTACCTTCACTCAAGGGCACCTGTGAATTTCTGCTTTGTTTTACTTAGCTCACTCTGCCCTCACTCTAGGACACCTGTGAATGAGTGTGCATCGGTGTGCCTTGCTCCCTGTGCTCTCACTCTAGTACACCTATGAATGGTTGCATTGCTGTGCCTTGCTCTCGGTGGCCCCACTCTATGATGTCTGTGAATGGTTGCATTGTTGTGCCTTGCTCCCTGTGCTCACACTCTAGGACACCTATGAATGGTTGCATTGCTGTGTCTAGCTCCCTGTGCCTTTACACTATGATGTCTGTGATTAGTTGCATTGTTGTGCCTTGCTCCCTGTGCTCTCACTCTAGGACACCTATGAATGGTTGCATTGCTGGGTCTAGCTCCCTGTGCCTTTACACTATGATGTCTGTGATTAGTTGCATTGTTGTGCCTTGCTCCCTGTGCTCTCACTCTAGGACACCTATGAATGGTTGCATTGCTTTGTCTAGCTCCCTGTGCCTTTACTCTATGATGTCTGTGAGCAGTTGCATTGTTGTGCCTTGCTCCCTGTTCTCTCACTCTAAGACACATATGAATGGTTGCATTGCTGCGTCTTTCTCCCTGTGCCTTTACTCCATGATGTCTGTGAATAGTTGCATTGCTGTGTCTTGCTCCCTGTGCTCTCACTCTAGGACACCTATGAATGGTTGCATTGCTGCGTCTTTCTCCCTGTGCCTTTACTCCATGATGTCTGTGAATAGTTGCATTGCTGTGTCTTGCTCCCTGTGCTCTCACTCTAGGACACCTATGAATGGTTGCATTGCTGCGTCTTTCTCCCTGTGCCTTTACTCTATGATGTCTGTGAATGGTTGCATTGTTGTGCCTTGCTCCCTGTGCTCTCACTCTAGGACACCTATGAATGTTTGCATTGCTGGGTCTAGCTCCCTGTGCCTTTACACTATGATGTCTGTGAGTAGTTGCATTGTTGTGCCTTGCTCCCTGTGCTCTCACTCTAGGACACCTATGAATGGTTGCATTGCTTTGTCTAGCTCCCTGTGCCTTTACTCTATGATGTCTGTGAGTAGTTGCATTGTTGTGCCTTGCTCCCTGTGTTCTCACTCTAAGACACATATGAATGGTTGCATTGCTGCGTCTAGCTCCCTGTGCCTTTACTCTATGATGTATGTGAATAGTTGCATTGTTGTACCTTGCTCCCTGTGCTCTCACTCTAGGACACCTATGAATGTTTGCATTGCTGTGTCTAGCTCCCTGTGCCTTTACTCTATGATGTCTGTGAATAGTTGCATTGTTGTACCTTGCTCCCTGTGCTCTCACTCTAGGACACCTATGAATGTTTGCATTGCTGCGTCTTTCTCCCTGTGCTTTTACTCCATGATGTCTGTGAATAGTTGCATTGCTGTGTCTTGCTCCCGGTGCTCTCACTTTAGGACGCCAATGAATGGTTGCATTGCTGCCTCTTGCTCCCTGTGCCTTTGCCCTATGATGTCTGTGAATGGTTGCATCGTTGTGCTTTGACCCCTGTGCCCTCACGCTGATGCGCCTGTGAATGTTTCCATATAATCACTGGAAATAACATCAAGGAGGATTCAATATTTTTTTAAAGGCACTATCCAACACTTTCCCAAAATATTGTAGGATTGGAGTAAGTTAGTCCTAAAATATGTTGGGAAGGGGGTTCAGAGCCTTTAAAAAATATATGAAGTCACCCTCAATGTTATTTCCAGCGATTATATCAGCTAGAACAATTTTTCTATTTTTGTGCCTTTGCTCTGGATCGCCCGTGGGCTTATGTCACTGTAAAGAAGGAGCTAAGTACCCCCACCTCAATCACTTCGCCCATATTGCCTATCTGCTGGACACCAGAATGCGACACACGTACAAAGCCCTTTGAACTACAGATACCAAATAGAATCCTGGAAGCAAGGTTCCCATTGAGACAACCATACCCGCACATGAGACAGCATGATGGCTGTCCGAGTGATAGTCCGGACGAAAGCAGGACAAATTGAATAAACGAAGAGAAATAATGACATTATACAAATGCAAAGCGGATGTATATATAGAAGAGATGCAGAAGCCAGAGGATGTAGACAATTCTATAAGGCATCAAAAAAGTATTGAGATAAATGACATCTTGGGACCAAGATAAAGAGACTCATGCTACAAAAGTAATGAAGATATTAAGCAATTTCACATGTGTAAATATGCAAAGAAACGCAAGCAGATGAAGTATCCTTGAGGCTAGTTTTATAGTAGAGTGCGGCATGCACCAACATGTACATATATATATATATATATTGGAGTCAGTAAAGGATGGATGTTCCCACTACATACGATAGCATTTCTGAGCAAAAGAAGGAGGGCCGCTTTCCCCAGTTTCCAAGTATGGCGCAGTTTGAAACCAAGTGAATTACAGGCAAAAACTGAGAAAGTCGAGGTTGGATGAGCCAAGAAACCAAGGCCTTATCAGAATGGGATGAACTGACATTAGATACAAATCGTGTGAAAGAACGAAGCTCCTGTTCAGAAGGCATGGATGGAAACAAGAAGATGTCAGAGGTCTATTGGAAAATATCATTTTAATACACAGAAAGGTCAAATTCGTGGTCTTTAGTCACATGGGGAGAAGTCGGACGAGCATAATGGTCACACCTACGCACGAGGGCAGAGTGTGCCTTCACTCCCCTGAATTCTTCAGTAGCAAGGAACATTTACAAGGACGAGTTCAAAGCCCTAACTGACAGCAGACCACTGAGGTGATGCTGGATGGTCATGTTAATTGGTGGGAAGCTATGGTTAAGATTGGCTTATCTGCACCTGGACGCTCAGCCTGCGTGCTGCTAACGTAGGTTGGGAGGGTACTGATGGAGGTTAGAAAGTAACCAATGATAGGGGGCCGCATGATCAAGGGTCCTATAGTTGAGTAGGCAATTAGACATTGTATATTTAGTGACGTTCATAGTGACACATTTTTAGGGAAGGGGTTAGTTGCCCCACCTGATGTTTAGAAGCCCATCACTTTATTCACTGCCCAAACAAGTATGGATCGTATAACTAGATGATCCGTTTAGACCCTATCACATTCACCCATACGTTTTTGTGTTTTGCCACATAGGATGACATTAGTGATACTCGGATTAACGTCATCAATGACGAATATTTACTATAAAAGTGTGACTTTTTTATGAAAAGCTTTGAGATCGTGATGAGAGACGTCTGCTGATGTCCGTTGTACTCCCTGTCTTAGATAATTGATATTAAAACAGTTACCCTTTTGCCAACTACCTGAGTTGTTTCGATTATTGATGTTTGAATAAAATTCTGCATCCCCATCTATCTCAAGGGTATTGCTATCCCATCTTAAAGGGCTGGAAGGTCCAGTTAACATGGTAGCAGAGATTTGATGGTTAGATAATCCAGAGTCTTTAGCTAACTATCTATCTAAAGAGAGGCAAAGTTCCACCCTACTGATGAGGTCCAACCAGACCGAAACACGTGTCTGGGGTTGCTGTCGGTACTCTTGTTCAGAGGAGAATTGCCTAGCATTTCGGTGCTGGACTGCCCCAGGGCAGTACAAAGACTGATATGTTTTGGATATTTCTCCTCTGTGAAAAATAGTCAGCTAAAGACTCTGAGTAAGGCTCTGGTAACCAGGACTAATGTCTGGCAGAGAGACCCCTGAACCCTCCTTGTTATTTGCATGTTTTAAGTAACTTTAGGTCTCACTCTAAGTTACTAGAGGAATCCAGATGTGGACCCCTGCTCACTATTTTTAGAGAGGCACAGCTCCATCCTACTGATGAGGTCCAACCAGACCGAAACACGTGTCTGGGGTTGCTGTTGATACTCTTGTTCAGAGGAGAATTGCCTAGCATGTCGGTGCTGGGCTGCCCCAGGGCAGGACAAAGACTGATATGTTTTGGATATTTCCCGCCTGTGAAAGATAGTGAGCTAAAGCCTCTGGGTAAGGCTCTCGTAACCAGGACTAATGTCTGGCAGAGAGACTCCCAG
Organism: Ambystoma mexicanum; assembly: GCF_040938575.1. Lineage (NCBI taxonomy): Eukaryota > Metazoa > Chordata > Amphibia > Caudata > Ambystomatidae > Ambystoma > Ambystoma mexicanum. Next base: position 286,004,398 of record NC_090921.1, on the reverse strand, counting down.
GACCCCCCTTGTTATCGTCAACCTATAACTATCCTTGTGTCTGTCCCTGATGGATCACACTTAAATGCAAGGGAGTGGGATGACACAATGAGTGTCTGGCATGTTTTACATTTGTAAATCCATACCATGTTGGTGCAATGATTGACGATTATCGCACAAAATCAGTGGCAATGGCAGGATTTGACAGTCTGGCGAGTAAGGGAAGCAACTTCTGCCCCATCCTTACTCCTATCAATAGGTTTGTAAAAAGCCAAACAACACGCACAAGCAGTGTGTCGCTCCTCCTCACATCCAATCTCTCTCCCATTTTTGGTTCCTGTGCGATAGACTCAGCTTATATGCAGCCCTTGCCGTGCCCCCCGAAAGCAGCAATTAATAAACGTGGATGTTCAGCTGAGAAACAGGTTTAATGATTGTCCGTGTGGGTGGTTCTTTTTAAAATAGAGGATGAGACACAGGGCATGATTCACACTAGTGTTGTATAATGGTGCAATCCCATTGGAAAACTTTACGTGAATCAGGCCCACAGGGTGTGTCTCCTGTTCGCTAAAAGAACAAAAATATATTTGCATTGACGTTGGCAGGTCAACCCAGAATACAGAGAGGGGAGTCGATGAACAAGTGCACCATGTGAAAGTCATAGTCATAGTTCATCCGTGCCCAGAATTGATATTACCCCAGCAATTGAGAATTACCCAGTAGTCGAAGTGGGTGGGACCAATTGGGAGCAGGAGTGTTGCTCCTCTACTTTTGTTTAACTAGGTTTTACTGTTCCTATACTTTTATTTTAAAAAGAAACCTTTCCGGAATGGTTTAGTTTTAAAATAAAAGTGTAGGAAGGAGTTGAAACGTGCACTTCAGTTCAATGCACTGAACGTTCCCTTAAACAGCAGGCACATTTGTTTAGGGGTTCGTATGTGTGAGGGGGCGTGGCGATGGGGTTTGTGGAAAGCAGGGACCGGCTTGCATGGGACATAGTTCCACTACTTCCTTTCATACACTTCGACCACTGGAATTACCATTCATACGCCCAGGCAGCTTGGAACCGCACTCCACAAGAACATGATCCCCTGAGGAAAGCTCGATACCAGGTGTGAGCCGAAACATGTTGGGATAGACAATTTTACCTCCAAATAGAAAAAGGATCACTAAGAGAGAGCAAAAGTGAGAAAATAATCAAATCTGATTTGTGATATTTTTAACAATGCATGAACGTTTTGAATTAGATCATCCCCAACACTCACATTGGATGTTATTAGGTAGGATGGAGAGTTTTTTCTTGACACCCAAACGAAAGTGGCACACATCGTGAAATAAAACGTTCTGACTATATGGTATGCTTGATGTTTGATGTTGAGAAACTAAATCAGTTCATGGCAGGGATTGGTTTTGCTTTTCAAAAAACACTTTTGTGGGTTGCGCTTCTGGAATCAGCAATTTAGATCACACAATGTTCATTGTTCCATGTATTATGTTTATTCTTTCAATTTTCATATGTTCACATGTTCACATTTGTTTTTCTTTGTGATCTGCATTAGATTTCATGCAAATTTGATTTTCATATATTCACATGTACACATTTTCCCCACGGTATATGCCCGTGGTTCTTCAGGAGAGATACTAAATTTGGATTCTTTTTATATTATTATAGAAGATAGTCTCTCTGAATTTTTATAAGTTTTATGCCATTTTTATACCTCTAATTTTTCTTATTTTCATGGAGATAATTTTCAGATTCTTGTTGTCTTTAAATCTTTGTATTCTTTCTTGGTTTGATTGCCTGTGGACGCCAGGATCTGCGGGGATTGGGAAGGGGTTCATTGTGTTGCGATTTTCTATGCCAAGAAGGAGAGGGTGAGACAGAGACTAAAAATAGACCCAGAACTAAAGATAAAAAGAGGCCACACATTTGTGAATATCAGCTCATGTTTTTTCCCAGCATGCTGAGTAGTATAGGGTGGGTATTTTCAAAGTACTCCATACCAAATGATGCATTCTTAACCATAATGGCCGATAGCATTGATCAAGCATACTGGCCGCGCACGATTCATGGAACTTTTAGAGTGGGGCATAGTGACTTTGCACTGCCAACAAACACCCTGATTCAAAGAGCGGTGCAAAGTGTGGGGATGATTCATGGCATTATCTGTGCAGTGCGTGCGCAACTGCCTGAAAATCAGTCTTTGTCGATTCATGGGAGCGAATGTGCAGTACTTTCCCTGGCCTTGCACGAGACTCCGAGCAGACCATGGGCGTGGCGTGCGCAGAGGGCTGGGAAGGGGCGGAACACCAAAAAGGGGCAAGGACTTGCGAAGAAGTGGGCGTTCCAAGGGATGGCCTGCAGGCAGTCCCTCGCATGCCCACTATTTCGTGCTACAACACGTATTCATGAATTCTATCGCGCAACGTCTTGGCTTGAAAATGGCCAGTCAAGTCATTCATACAATCCACCACCGGAACTTGCGCGTAGGATTTTCAGCGCACATGTGGGCTTGCATGTAGGATTACGGGGTGCATGTACACAATCAGTGTTCTGATGTAACTTAGGGGTGTGCGTGTTGCAGGGTGCAGGAACGTTTTACATGGGTTCTCACACAGATTTCCTGTATTAGTGCTGAGTTACTATTTTTTATACGCATGTCGTCGGGGTGCCGGATAAAGTTACGGGGTAGCGTGCAAAGGTGGCTGATCTGGCGGTATTTTGCTTTGCGTGTTCGGCGTGTCGGGGGCGTTCTGGCCAGGACTTGCGAGTATGGCTGCTTTTGTGCGATCAATTCCATGAATCGGCGGAGCACACATTTTTTCTTCTAAAGGCAGCGTTGCGCAGTGTCTTTCTCGGCGCAGGGGCCTTGTGCGATTTCTGTGCGAAATTCCATGAACCGGTCCCTGTATGTTTGCAGTGCAAAGTGAGGTTGCACTGCAAAAATACACTTTGCACCGCTCTGTGAATCAGGGCGTTTGTTGGCAGTGCAAATTCACTTTGCATCAGTGCACAGTCACTTTGCACCGCGCTAAAAATTCCATGAATGGGGCACTACATCATCAAACTGGCCCAGAGCGGCAGACAAAAGCATGCCACATGGGCCGGTCCAGCTGGCCCTTCGTGCACTGCCCTCTGGCTCTACCAGGAGGGCACACAGGCATAGACGCAGCAAGGAGGAGGATTAACAGGGACGTGAGGAGCTTGTGTGGTGCCATTGACTTGCAGTGTTTGGTCTGCAGGGGTTTTTTAATTCAATCCCGGGCCTCATTAGGCAGGAAGGTGTCAAATTCCTAGGGGGCTAAACGTATTTGATTAGTGAACAAAGAGTTGATTATTACTGGATGAATCCGGTCTAATGGTATAGGGAAAGACATGAGGAAGGAAGTCCATCTGTTCCAGTGAGGGCAGGGGAACACAGCAGAGGAATGTATAGGGAGGTGATGAGGAAAGGGAGCTGAGCTCGGGATAATAAGTAAAGCTCCCTGTTTTCCGTTTTTACTGGTTTTTACACATAAATACATGAATAATAAGCAGGGGTGGGCAAGTCCCAACGCGCACAAGGGCAGGGTCCTGTATGCTCAATATGGTGGGCTGCTCGTGAGGGGGTCAAATGCCGGGGCATTAGCTAACATGTTATGGTTGCTTTTGGGTGTCAACCATGGTAAGGACATGTGTTGAAAGCCCTTGTCCTATTAAATACACAGCGGAGCAGCGTCTGTGGTCCACCACAGTGTTTGGCCCAGCGGCACCGGCGCGACAGCGGATCGCGCGCAGCGGGTCGCTCGCACCGCAGCCTCCTCTGCTGGAGGACGCGCAGTGGGGTTTTAATGAGCCAATTCATGGGCTGAATGTTAAACGCACCAGGTACACCTGTCAACCCCCAGCACCCGCCTGCGCTCCCATCTGACCTCCTTTCCAGCCCTTTGAAGTTTTCCAGAATGCCGTTTGATTTCTAGGCAAGAATTTCATTATGAAACATGCAAGCGGTGGGGAAGGGGGAAAGGGGTGCGTGGTGGAGGGTATTGCCTGCAGAAAAGCAGGGTCGGCACAACGGCAACCTTTCATGCAATACACAGAGATCGGCAGCATTCTAGGTGAGGATAGGGGGGTGGACATTGAAGAGAATGGCCGCTGGCCTCGCTGTCCTGCAGCAGCAAAGCTTCCGGCGCTAGTGCCCAGCTGAATCGGGGCGCCCTCCTCCCTTCCTCCATCAAGCCAAGGGCTGCCCCAATAGAGACAAACTAAGGGCCTGCAACTCTTCCAGTAGCACCTCCCCTAGCGCAATCATTATTGCAAACAGATGGCTAGCCACGCACATCTCAGCAGGACAGATAGCTCAATGGGTTAGGTGCCTGTTGTTGAGATGTGCTTACCCATTGCAGGTGGCATGTTCGAGTCATAGGAGAGCCATCTCAGCTTTTTTATTCTTCTGGGGTTCATAACCTGTGTCCCATTAAAATGGTTGATGTTACCACTTGTGCTGTGCAGAAGGGCAGCAAGCACAGCAGAAATGCATACACTCTCATCGGTCACGTTTATTTGACCACGCCCCATGCGCAGTGCCCTTATACAGTGCCTGATTCAGAGCAAAGCAAAGCGTTTGAGGGTGAACATTACTGCATTACCCAGGGACGGCCATTTTAGCAATGGACATGGAGGCCTTTTTCTCTGGCAGTGCCACTGAGTTCAGAGGCGTCCATAGCGCTGCGTGTGGGATGGGACATATTTGAAGAGATTAGCAACTGGGCTGCAGCCTCATACTGACCGGGCTGCTAGTACTGTCTTCCCATAGTGAGAATTCTTCTTATGGACAAGCTTCTGAGAGGTTGGTAGGGTTGGGGCAGAGTCAGTCGCATGTCAGGCTCGTCCTTTTGGAAGCCCAGAAGTACAGGCGCACAGTCACTCATTAGCGTCCAATCAGTGTCCCAGAATTCTCAGCTAGAAGGCCAAGGAGCACTAGGACACCTTCCCACCACTACTGGTTGATCATATTTCGCGCCATTGCGGGCTCCACACTGTGCCCCCAGTGCCATCTCCAAGCTTTCCCACCAGCAGAACTTTAAGTGGCCTCGGGCTGTCAAGGTTTGGCATTCAGCCTTAAGGAGGGATCCTACCCGGTTCATTTCATGGGCACAATGGCCCCACCTCTCCTGACACACTCCCTATGCCGCAGCGGGGCGGAAGCAGCATACCACCACACAGCCATTGAGTCAACTAGACACACGAACACCTCACTCATTTCAGAGTGCTGCTAGAAAGAAGCATTTTGGGTTGTCACCTTCAATAGAACTTTGATGTTTTTTTAGCAATAAATTATGCAGGTGTAAAGGTTTCAGTTTTGTGGGTATCAACTGGAATACTGGGGCCACAGGGCATCTCCTGTTTTAGTGGAGGGAGCCGTGTCCTGCATGTTACACACGGGTCGCTGCACCAGCCACATTAGCCTCGTGAACTAGCTTAATATGACAAGAATAGCTGATCAGCTGTGTGCAGGCATAGCTCTGCAGCAGGTACTTTAACAGCCTGCGCTATCTTACCTGCACTTTTATTGTATGCTGTTTTTGCTTATGATGGCACTACCAGGGTACTGTATGCTTATTCTTTTTCCTTTATCGCCTCTGCCTTTGAGAGAAATCAATTCTTTGTTGTCTCCTTCAGGTCCTACTCCTCTTTCTTGCGGTGTTCCCCAGGGCTATGTCCTGGCCCTTTGCTTTTACTCTTTGTACTCTTCCTCCGGCATCTCTGATTTTGGAGCATGCCTTCCATGTTCAATTCTTTGCAGATGTTGGCTTAGGTATGCCAGAGGACTGGGGGCTACCACGAGCACACCGTCTCAGCTTCCAGAGCCCAACAACCCTCCCCCAGTATACAAACGGAGGACTCAGCCAAGGGCAAGTTAAAACTGTTTTTCATTCCACAGACAGGAATTATGCAGGACATTCAAAAATTCCCAGAATCACTGCATCCGAACGTGTCAGGCCGTTTTGTTTCAATTCAACGTCACAACATGGATCCTTCCCCAAAAACCCTAATAGTCTGCCTGATTTGGGTGATTGGGGTGATATCACTTATGGACTGCACTTGTAGATGTTATTGGTCCTAACCTGTCCGTTGGCTGGCCTGCCCTTCCCCAAGAAACTATCTATTGCATTGTTGCAGTGTCGCAGGCAGGGGAGTTGCTAGGTCTAGAAAAGACCCGGGGCTAAGCTGATGTTGGTACTGTTGGGACTGGGGGCTAGCTAGTCTTTTGGCTGTAGCTCCTGAGATTCTATCCGGGGCTACAACCAAAAGATCAGGGGCTATAGCCCCCTTAGCAACCCCCTAGCAACGCCCCTGGTCGCAGGATTACCATTGGCCCTTTCCCTCTGCCATGCACCCCTGGATTTTTGTTCCCTTATTGGCTGGAGCTGGTCTCCCCAGGCCTGGGACCCAGCTCTTTTCTCAGTGCTCTGTGCCCCATCTCAAGGTGATGAGAATGGCTATGAGTTCCCACTTTAACTGTTAGCAGTACCACTTTTGCCTGTGAGAGTGCCCTCAGCGTTGCAACATTGTTAACGATTGAATGTTTCACTTCATGTCTGTGTTTCTGAGAACCGTTCCTCTTCCCACCGCGGGTGAAAGACCATTGTATAGCTTGGCTGCATCACGTGGTTGAAGACCACAAAATCGAGTTCTCTACTTTGCAATTTATGATAAATTCTGTTTAGCTGCAGATCGTTGGCTCATCGTTGTTTTAGGTTTGGTGTGTGCTGTTTGTCTCTGACCTTGGCTGCGGGCCCTGGCCTGCTGGTCTGTGCAGCCTGGTTCTGCTTTCCCTCGTCTCTCATCCTGTGGCTTGTGGCTTCATATAATCCTTATTATAATTATACTCTGATTTGTACTTATCTATACTGTGCTATGTTTCCCATAGGTTAGTCGTATTTGGTCCTTCCAGGCTCCTTACATGATCCTGTAGTTCCATAGGGTTAGTTGCGATAAGCTGCTGCAAGCTTGCTCTGCATCTGCCTTGCATTCAGCGTTTCTGCACTTGGCTAATGAGAAAAATAGTAAAAGCTTTTGACAGTTTCTATATGTATGTGTCCTCTATATACAGAAATGTGTAAGCTTGATCTTCGTGTGTGCTCGTGTATGGTCGTGTAACTTCGTGCATGGCTGCAAGTTTACTTCGTGACTAACGTTGCTATGTCGTGGTGTCACTAATGATGTCAGCACAATCGTTTCTCAACATTAGTCAACATCATCCATCAAGGCATCTGAGTCCATTACCAGTGTTGAGGCACCTGCATCCAAAAACACATTCTCTGGATAAGGTTTAAATGATTGTCGAAGAGGTAATCTGTCCGCATATGTGGATGTCACCGGCCCTCCTGGGGGCTGCCGAATAGTGAGTTGGTTTGTGCATTCTTAACTCTTCGGCTGTCATGTTCCTGAGGTTGAGGAGGGGCATTCCAAGGACCCCCTCTTCGCAGACGATCACGGCCGGCCCTAGGATTTGCAGGGCCCTGGGCGGCATAAAATGTGTAGTGCCCCCTTATTTGCACAAATAGTGACCGTGATATTACATAAAAATATATCACATAATTAGTCTTTAATATACAAAATATCATAGGCAGTTACATTAAAAACATGTTGCCATTAGAAAGGCAGGAGACAAATACAATGTGACATCCAGTACATGATATGTCACTATTAATTTATCTATGTGGCAATATCAGGAGTAAGGCATTATTTTGTAGTAGCAGACAAAATGAGAAGTGAGCCTCATCAATGTACCCCATGAGCCTTCATTGGGGGTGTGAGCAAGCCACAACTGTTTGACGGGATGCAGGAATCGAAAGGTGAAGCAGGGGATACCATAACAGAATGTTGCAATGGCATCTGAGCAGGTTAGGTGACTGTTGATGAGATGTTATGTTTATATCTTCCTGTAAATCATATGGCTTTTTTTCCCAGTCCTGCTGCAAAATGTGGTGTTTCGACTATGGGATGGGTACGGCTTCCTCGCATTACTAGGTGTGGGAGTGTAGGGGAGGAGCCAAATGCCTCTACCGGAAATCCTGCCCTTATTTTGCCAATATGTTGGAAACCGGAAATTGTGTCATGCACAACGCTGATAATGGTACCTATCCCATGAAGAATCCTCGAAACAAGGTATCCATTGAGAAAGCCCTATATGATGTACCCCCTGAGAGATGACAGTCTCTTAAAGGAGGTTCCTGAAGAAGTGTAAAGATGAATGAAAGAGGCAATTGGGGACGTCACATGAAGCAAAGACGGCGTTTCCAAGAGGAGATGCCAAGAGAGAAGATGAATAGAACTTACAGAATCTGACGAATATGACGAAATAAAGAGTCGAGTAACATTTCATGTGCGGAATGAAGATTTTATGTGTAAAGAACATTGAAGAAAATATAAGTCACTTTATATTTGTACAGATGCTGCAACGCAAGTAGACTAAGTAACCACGACGGCTGGTTATACGTAGTGAATAGACTACAGGCGGTGCCGTCAATGTATATATGTGTATAGAATCGGGATGTTCCATGTCACATTTTAGCAAACTAGGGCCTCAGTAGCAAAAGGGCTGAAAGTGTGGCACACCATAAAATAGCAGCTGAAGTTGGAGGAAAAATCGAGAATGCTTGTCTGGCCAAGTGTCAATTGTTGAGGCACCCAAGAAACTGGTTATCTATTTGAGAAGATACAATGAACGTGGGAAGCGACGTGAGCTCCTGTGAGGAGCAATAGAAAACACTATGAGTGCCAAATTCCATTGATTTAATAGTATTAAATGCGAAAAAAAGGAGCTAAAACACGGTCTCCTGTCACATGGGTTAAGATGGAAATAGAATTTGGCCAAGCTACATTGAGACTGAAGATAAGAACATGCACACACTACTTTGCAAGGCCGAGTTCAAAGACAATTCGAATGGCAGACAGCAGGAGTGATGATGGATGATGGGCTAATTGGATGGGGAGGGATGGTCAAGTCCACCCACAAGCACCTAGGGTACCAGCTTGCGTGCTGCTAGCGAGTGGAATATTCCAGAAGGGTACAAGTGTGCCAACCAATTCAAGAGGGCCTTGTAGCAAAGAGCCCTATAGTTTGAGAGCCAATGAAACATTGTATTTGATGACAATTAAGATGAGTTGTACTAGGGGTGGGCATAGTTGTCCATCTGACTATAGAGACCCAATCATAATCCTATCCCCCATAGAAAGTATACCTAGATTTCCCCATGGACCAACCACAACCCTAAGTTTGCCACGTAGTATGACGCCAATCATGACAAGTTTGTGCTATAAAAGTGCATTTTGTCACGTAAAACGTTTTGAGATATGATTTGGGACATCCGTTGATGTCTGTTGTACTCCCTGTTTTAGACAATTGATATTAAAACAGCGATGTTTTGCCAACTTCCTGAGTCTGACTTATTATTGGTGTAAGAGTAAAGAGCATCCCCATCCATCCAATAAAACATTACCTCATTAAAAGGGCCTATGGGTTCACGTGGTAGCAGAGATAGGATGGTTAGCCCCATCGACCAGTAAGTTTCCAGTATTTTGGATGATCGGACACCCTCCGCCATCTAGCCGGAAGATTGCAAGGTTTCCTTTGGAGGGCGGCCACTATAGAATTCTTGCAAGAAAAATCGATATAGATGGGATGGGCCCCTCTTTGACGAAATCCCCCCTGGTTTCACAGGCGCCTTGCGGACCGAAGGTGAAAGTGGCTGATTGGAGGAGGGGAGATGATACCAAAGGCCTTGATCTGAAGAGTGAATGGTGAGTAGAGGGGAATGGCAAAGTAAGGGGATGGGATTGTGGTAACGTAGAAAAGTAACAGAGGGTTGCTTAAAGTATAACGAAGAGCGTTTAAAATATAATGAAGAGTGTTTAACGTAAAAAGAAAGATCTTTATAAGAGCCCGGTTTCCTACCTCAAGGTAGGTCTAGAAGGAGTATTTTCAAACCCCAATCGGGATATAAATAGGCAGCATTTAAACAGGTTTATGATAGGGAATGACTCAAAATCCAATCAGAGTATTTTAGGGGCTAGGTGAAAGGAATATCATGGAATATATCTTAAAAAAGTCGACTAGTCTGTCTGTCTTTGTGTATTGAAAAGAGAAGGTGTCAAGGAGCGACAAGAATAAGCTGTATAAAGTTGAAGTAGAGATAAAAAGTCATTGCCTATTTTAGGGCATTGTCGGCGCTGAACGAAAAGTAGGTTGAGATAATTGAGAAATAGAGGCTTTGAGGAGCGAAGATTGGAGCATGCTCATATTTGCTGTTTTTCTGAAAACGTATCTGTGTAAACAATGGTAAACAATGGTAAGTATTGACAGTCAATTGAGACTTGTCACAATGGGAGATATTACTCCACTGATGCACCTGTGTAAAACACTGCCAAAACACATGCCTAAGCTCAAACAGTATAGTGTGGAATGGGTAAAGGCCACAGCAGATAAAATGTTCATGCCATGGCCACAAGGTGGACAAATGTTGCTTAAGCTTGATGGGAAAAGTATTGAGGAAGTTAGGCAAAGAGAAGATCAAGACGAACAGGACAGAAAAGACACAGAACGAGAAAAGAGACTGAAAGAGGATGAACATAAGAGAAAGAGTAGGCAGACGCGAGAACAGATGTATCAGTAAGAACAGCAGAAGAAAGAAGAAAGGGCGGAGGAGCAAAGGAAATATGACAACAGGCAGAGAGCAATCGAAGTACGAGATAGGCAAGAAAGGAAGAGAGAAGAGGAGGAAGCGCAGAAATTAAGGGATAAAAGGATGCAAAGACAAAGGGAAGAATAAGAGCACAGAGTGAACGAGAGAAGAGAAAAGACAAGAAGAGGAAAAAGTTAGATGGGAAGCGAGAAAGCGAAGAGAGTCAGACGAAGTAATGGAGCGAAAAAGGAGACAGAGGGAGAGTGATATAAATCGCATTCAGAAAGAGTTAATGGAACCAAGTCCAGTGATATCAAGGGGCAATGTAGAGGAGTTCCTCCCGTTACAGGGAGCAACGTCAGGGCCATCTAGGGTAGCCCTAGAAGAGAATGTTGACATAGAGAGCATCAGAGATAGGATCGATAAAGCCTATCAAGACTTTAGAAAAAGTAACAAATCGGAAAGCCGAGGGAAGGGAGATCAGTTCCTGGTCTTCTACTCATGAAGTGAAGAAAGAGACCCATTTAGTTTCAAACATAGAGCCTTGTCCTTAGGCTGACTTGAGATAAAGGTGATAAGGGTGAAGGGGATGAGAGCCATACAAGTTGAGGGCTAGATATATTGGACGAAGAAAGAGAAACCTTCTGTGGGGAAGAAGGAGGAGGTGCATGCGGTCCCGAGGGATGTCTGCAGACAGACAAGAAAGTAAGATGGTCTGATCTAGAGCAGCCTAAAGATAGGACACCAGATCCCATTGCGTATCCAGAGCATCCTAAATGAACGATTGCATAGCGAGAAAGGAGAATCACCACCATAAGGGAGCAGGCTGAGGTCATTGCCAGGTAGAAGGCGATCAGGAACCATTGTTCCCATTATGGGTAGGCAGATGAGGGGAGCCGATTGCAGGTTGGGATTCACACAGTTTGCTTTATTGGAGAAAGGAGGTCCAGACCGCAGTATATTCCCTGGCCACAAATGCATAAGAATAATTTAAGGTGTAAACTTCCTAGTTTAATGGCGGGTGTGGGAAAATTGATCTATGAGCTAGAGAAAATGACAGGGGGAAATACTTTAGCAATAAGGGACATTAAAGGTCTCCTAGCAGCCATTCTTGAGGAAAGGGCTGATGACATTTGGACAAGAGCAGGCTATTCAAGTGTCATGGCACAGAACACAGCGCATGCAGGATCGCCATTTAACAATTTTAGAGCAGATGTCTGGCGAGCGCTTAGGGTGCAATATCCTGACATGTCAGACATGTGTGCAATTATGGCTCGTAAAATGAAAGATGACGAAGATCCAATTGGTAACATTCAAAGTATTCAGGTACGGTTGACTCTTGAAATGCGCCGTAGGGAAAACTGGTGGCAGTGTTTTACTACATTTTATGTCAGGGATTGCCAGAACAAGTACAGAGACAGCTCAAGAAATTAATGGGAATGGAGGCGAAGCCATGTGCAGAAATACAGTTGACCATAGTTCATCAAAGTCAGTTTTTACAGGAGAAAAATAGGAAGAATAAAACTTGAGGAAGCCAAGTTAGGTTGGTTCAGAAGAAATTGTCAAAGTACGTCATAGAAGGGGCGGTTTTGACAAGCGGAGAAGGACTGGGAATGTAGCAAACAGTGGGCACGTCACAGGCAACTAATCAACGACAAATGGATCAAGGAGGGAATGGTTTTGTACCACAAGGCAGAGGAATGGGCTACAGAGGAACGGGTGGTTTTCAGCACAACCAAGGCGGTTTTCAGAATATGCAGAATGATAATTAGAATATGTAAGGAGGATTTAACCAAAGGGGACAAATCAGAAGAGTTCCTTCTGTGTGTTGGACATGTAGGATGACAGGACACATTGCGCACAGCGGGAAATGCCATGAATGCTCAAGGATTCTCTGGATCTATGAGTCAAGTTCCTTTCACTGACGAATGGCCAGTCTCTTTAGGAGAGTGTGACATGTCTGTTCCATTATTGTATTCACAGCAGACACCAGTTAACCTTCTAGGACGAGATTTAATGACAAAGCTTAATATGACGATTTCTTTTACTGATGAAGGCATAGTGTGTTGTACTTCAGGGATACATTATATGAAAGTGGGCAAATTTATATTGGCATTTACAGGGCATATGACTCTGCGAGGAACGCCACTGGAACCAGAAGTCTTTCTTTATGGGGTACACATTTTGTTGACATGGTTGCCCGGCTTAGTGGGAAAGATTATGAGAATACCATGATGAATTCTTGTTATGGCCACAGATACCTATGGACGAAGAGGGGGGACAGACTATTCCCCTACAGTTAAATGCAGCCATAGTATGAGGAGAAATGCCCATGATCGAATTAACAGATGACGAGGACAGACCATGGAGAACAGTGATTGCCATTGGGGAAGAGTATAGACTGACTGACGTCACTAACAAAGACATGTTTGGAGATGATCCGTCAGATGATGAAATAATATTCGAGATGAGTATTACATATTGGATCAGAATAGAGAAAAGGGAGATCCCACAGCGAATGATAATAGTGAGGCAGCATCCAGCATTTTTTAATGAAGATTTGGAAAAAGTACCAACCCCTTTATGGACTACAGGCCCCTATGACGTAGGCCTATTGAAGTGGGTAGGGGAGGTCAAGATAAAGTTGAAGCCAGGAGCAATTTTACCTCGAGCAAGACAGTACCCAATTTCTCGAAAGGCGGATGAGGGTACGTTTAAGACTAGTTCAGCCCTGATGGAACAAGACATTTTAGTGACGTCAGAGTCACCATGTAAAACCGCAGTGTATCTAATCAAGAAATAAAAAGGGGGTTTGTGAGATTCATACAAGACATGAGACCGATTAACCAGATTGTAGAGGCAGAGTTTCCTTTAGTTCCTAATCCGGCGACAATATTATGCAGTATCCCAGCAGAAGCATGATATTTTATGGTGATTTACTTGAAAAGTGTGTTTTTCTCAATCCCGTTGCATAAGGACTCCCAAGACCTTACGTCATTTATTTTTTGCCAAACTAGACTGAAAAGCACTTGTTTAACCCAGGGTACTGCGAGTCTCGATCGATCTTTAATAGGGTCCGACAGATGGACCTGAGCAATATTGATTTGAAAAGCATTGTGATACAGTACGTAGATGATATTTTGGTTTGTAGTACAACAGAAGATGAGTACAGACAAGACTGGATTCAGTTAATGACTATCCTGGCAGATAAGGGATATAAGGTAGACAAAGAGAAGCTGCAATATTGTCAAGATGAAGTGTTGTATATAGGCCAGTTGATCTCACATGAGGGAAAGAGGGTCACACCTGAGAGAGCTGAGGCGACTATAAAAATAGCAAAACCGCACACAGTAAAACATATGCAACAGTTTCTGGGATTATGCAACGAAGTTAGAGCGTGGGTGTTTGATTATAGTTCATATACAAGTCCCCTTTTGCAGGCTCTAAAGAAAGCACAAGTAAATAAGGAGAAAAAAGAATGGACTGAGGAAATGGAAGAAGGGTTTGAAGAATTAAAGAAAGCATTTTGTACAGCCTCAGTTTTAGGAATTCACAAGCATGATGAGGAGTTATTTTTATTTTCGCACACGAATGGGACAGTCATGACAGTAGTGCTTACCCAGAGAACTACAATGGGGTACAAGCCTCTGGTATATTATAGTGGGATTCTGGATCCAGTTACAACAAGGGCACTTTCCTTGCGAACAGTCGCTGGCAGCAATTGTGTTTGCATTATTGTGATGGGGTGTTCTTTGGCACTCTTTGTGGAGCATGCTTTGTTTGCCATTTTGGAAAAACCTAAGGGTACATTGACATCTCAGAGAGCTTCTGCGTATGAGGTAGTTATATCGTATCCAGCAATCAAAATAGTTAGGTGTAAAATGGTGAACTCTGCCACGTTTGTAGCTGAGCCTGTGGCAGAGAGTGAGCGTGTGAATGATTGCACAAACTACGAAGAATTCTACAGTGACATCCCGCACGTAAATGAAAATGCTTTAACAGGGGGAATATTCTCTTTATTGATGGTTCTTTGAAAATCGATCAAACCAGTGGGGAAAGGCATTCTGGCTCAGCTGTGGTGAGACACAGAGCAAGTGGTGAATTTGAGGTTGTAGCAAGTGCAAGACTACCGCCTCACTTTTCAGTGCAAGCAGCAGAATTAGTGGCACTTATGTCATGCTTGAGAAACACACAGGGCAGGAAGTGACAGTGTACAGTGTCTCTGCTTATGTGATGTCATTGTGCACGCATGGCTAGCACGTTGGAAAAGGAGGGGCTACCTCCGACCGGATGGCTCACCAGTGCAACATGCAGCATTATTGGAAAGGCTTATTAAGGCACTGCAACTCCCAGTAGCCATTGCAATAGTTAGTTGAGAAGCACATACTAAGCAAACTGACTTTATCTCTCATGGGAATGAAGCCGCAGACGTAGAGGCCAAAAGGGTTGCATATTCATGAGATATTTCATGTTTTGATACTCCAGATGTAAAGGAGAAAGTAGTCACAATCATTATAGTAAATTTATCGAGAACACAGTAGATGGAAGTTCAGGGCAGTGCACTGAAGGAAGAGCAAGAGCTATGGAAACAAAGGGGGTGTTCCTTATCCCCCTCTGAAGCATTATGGCGACAAAACAGCACTGGAAGGCCAGTGATGTCAGTAGCATTGTTAAAGGTAGTGCTTGAACAGCTGAACTACCCTGCGCATGTAACTAGGGAAAGCCTTGCAGCAGCTATTGCGGAGAACTGGTTTGTACCAAACCTGTTAGAACACATTGCATGTTATGTAGAAAAGTGCATCGTATGTCAAAGATTTACCACTGGGCATACAGTGTGAACGATCAGAGGAGTGATTCCTTGACCAAACCGTCCTTTTCACCATTTACACATCGATTATGTTGGCATGCTGCAAGTATGTAGTGGATAGAGGTTTATGATAGTGGTGGTTTGTCACTTTTCCAAGTGGATCGAAGCAGGTCCTTGTACACACCCTGATGCCACTTGAGTGGCAAAGATTTTAGACCAAGAAGTCTTTCCAAGATGGGGAGTGTGTGAGGTGCTAAGATCCGACAATGGGCCCCATTTTGTTAAAGAGGCATTTCAAAAGATTAGCCTATTGTTAACTATAAAACACAAGTGTTCTTCTGCTTATCACCTGCAAGCGAACAGAATTTTGTGAGAGACTCAATGGTCTCCTTAAAGAGAGAATGGCAAAACTCAAATTGACACTGAAGAAAGGATGGCTGTATTGCCTGCCCCTTGCATTACATGCATTAAGGAGTCAGCCCGGGTCGGACCACCACCTCACACCCCACGAGTTAGTGACAGGGAGGCAAATGAGAATGCCTTTGTCTCCTCTATCGAGGAGCAGAAGGGATGCCCAGTAGACTGTAGAAATGTTAGGAAATTAGTTACGTGCTTATTTGACATGTATGACCGCTAGTATCTCTGTCATTTCAGATCAACTCAAACGCCAGGGGGTCAGTCTCAGAACACAATGAAGACCATTCAGCAACCAGACCTGCAGAATTACTACCTGTACCTAGACTTTTTTTTATTGGAGATCCAGTCCTAATAAGGAATTTCACCAGGAAGTGGAACGAGCCACACTTTAGCAGTTCCTACTTGGTGGAAAACATTATTCCCTCTGCAGTAAAAGTCCAACAGAGACGCAATTGGATCCATTTGAACGACGTAAAGCCATATGCTGGTGAGACCAACGCAACCCCGACTATTGATTCGGAAGAAAGACAAGGAGAAGAAGTTCAGCATGTGCACACCCGATTGATGACGAGAAAGAAGGAGAATAAGGTTGCAGAATAAATAAATGCAAGTGTGCATTTGGGCTGTGGCTCACCCCAGACACTCTTTATATATATTATAGCAGGAGTGCAAACTCAGTTCTTGAGTCACAGGAAGCTTTTGAATTGGACTTTAGAAAGTGTTGACGTACTTTAAATATGCCAAACCTAGAGTTCGAATTTGATGACTAGAAATGTGAGCAGTTTCCAGACTCGTTCCTCAGTGAGTTTCTGTTGGGTTAATTCAAATGGTCCTGACAGATGCCGATGCCCATAGACTCCTTCTCGCTGTTTTTGTTTTCATTCTTCGAGCTCATCCTGCTCTTGTTGGGCGCAGTATTAAAATACGCACTTTTCTGCATGATCCTAATAATGGCCCTGCGATCAGAAGGCTGCTTGTGGCGATAGTTGAACAGATTCTGCAGTTACTTGACCATTTAACAGAGTTGCCTGATTAAAAAGGGGGTTTCCTTACTTAAAGCAATGCACAGGCACATTGAGGAACATCGAGCATGGTATAGTTTTGGAAAGTGAGCAAACTCAACGACGTGTGGAGAATCGTAAATGGTGGGGATTCATGTATTGGTGCATAATATATTATATGCATGTTCCGCATTTATCATTGTTCTCCTGATTCTTTTAATCCATACTGTTTACTTCATTGGTCCAAGAAAAGTAGAAGTCCCTTTGACTCTTCTCCCTCCAGTGACTCTAGCAGAATTGTCCATTACTGAAAAACCAAGACCATTTGTGATTTTCCCCACAACAGTATGTCAAGTGAGGTTGCCTATTGCTAAAGCAAATGTACTGATGATCTCCCCTTTAGGGAGGACCATTACTGATATACTTCTTGAGTATTATGCAAGCACTCACTTTACGAGAGGGAGACACAAGAGAAGCATAAGGGAAGATTATTATGAATTAAATAATTAGACAGCACAGTGCACCTGGGTAATAACATGTGGTATCAGCACATGAAAAAGTGGGAGAGAGAGCGTCCAAGGAGAGTTGAAATGTTTGTGCTCTCATAACATATGCAATGGGGATTTCTAAGATATGCTTAGCTATAGAAGTAGCAGTCCAAAAAGCTCATTGCCTAACATACCTTGCACTCTGCCATACGAGAGGTCAGTTCCAGGTCCAAGAGAAGATGACTTTGTACAAGATTTAAAGACAAAAGAAAAACCAGAAACAAGAAATCAATTGATAAGATATGTACAGCCTGAAATAAATGGAGCAGAATCAGAAGAGAAGAAAAAAAATGCTCAATTGTCAAGGGAAGAACCCTGAAGAAATACGAAGATTCAAGGAGAGAGGTCAGCTGCAAATGAAGGGAACAGTGCTGACTCCAGAAGGATGGGCAGAAGGCCTGATTGTATGTAACGCATTAACACTAACAGGATACTATGAACCAGCCATAGATACTGCAGAGAATGAATGCAAGCATCATTGGTCAAATATTGTGAGCTTGCTGACTTGGGTCGATGATAAAGGAGGACCTTTACAGATAGTACCTTAAGCAAGTGCAGAGCTGTGCTTCAGAAACAATGGCATGAGAAAGGTTGGAATGAATCAGCAGTGCAGCGGATTTCCGATGTACCAGACATGAAGGATGGAAAAGTAGTGAAAACGGATCACTACTGGGCCTGTGGATCCAGAGCATATATGAAGTTGCCCAAAGACTGGGGAGAGCTGTGTTCTCATTCTAGTGTGTTCTAGTTCTCATTCATGTTCCAGTGTTGGTGATTCCAAGGAGTGACCTGAACATTGAAGAATTTCCAAAAGCAGATGCTCACAAGAGGAAGAGGAGATCAGTTGGATTTCTCAATTGAACAAAAAGGGAGAATTACTTTTCAGTGAAGTCCATAGAAGGCTTTGAATCTATTCTGTATGAACACAGGTTGTTCAGTCACACTGCTGCAGTATTCACAACTATCTTTATGCCAGGGATCCAGACAATGGCAAATGCAAAGTGGTTGCAAATCACTCGCTGGGAGCTCCTGCAGACGATCAGCACTACCATAAAGGGATTCAACACTATCAAGAAAGAATTGAGAGGCATAAGATTGATAACCCTCCAGAACTGATATGTCCTGGAATGATTACTGCCATGCATGGAGGTGTTTGTGCCAGAATTGGGGAGTCATGTTGCACATTCACACCTTCTCACGATGATGAGAATGGGACCTTGATAGAGGCCATAACGTTGCTAACGAACTTGCACATCAAGATGGAAGAGGAGACAGAATATATTGCAGATGACAGCTGGTTTGCATCAATCTTCTCATGGGATCCACAATGGATAGCGAATATTTTCAAGTTTCTCAGAGCACTGTTTGTAATGATCATGTGTGTATTCTGTGTGATCAGAATAATAATCACACAATGCAAAAAGGCAGCAAAGAAAGCAGTAGGAATGAAGATCATGATCGTTGTTGAGTCTGGGTTTGGACCCACGGAGCTGACAGATGAAGAAATCAGAAAATATATAGAAGCAAGCATTCTAGCACCTGGGGGAACGAAGTTCCTGTATCCAAGGAACCACAAGAAGTATGTGGGATGATGGAGCTTTTGCAGCCCAAATTGACAATGTAGCCACATGACCTAGAATATTGATGACCATGTAAAATCAGCAGGATCTCTGAAAAGAGTAGTGAAGGTATGGACTCCAAAGAAGCACTTTTTCAGGAGAGGATGTCTAAATGTGGAAACAGGTGAAAGAGTGGTTGATGCATTAACCAGAGGGGGGAGTGTAGAGGTGGAGCCAAATGCCTCTACCAGAAATCACAGCCCTATTTTGCCTATATGTTCAAAGCCGTAAATTGTGGCATGCACAACGCTGATAATGGTACCTATCCTACGAAGAATCCTCGAAACAAGTTATCCATTGAGAAAGCCCTATATGATGTACCTGCTGAGAGATTACTCTTAAAGGAGGTTCCTGAAGAAGTATAAAGATGAATGAAAGAGGAGATTGGTGACATCACATGAAGCAAAGACTACGTGCCAAGACGAGATGTCAAGAGAGAAGATGAATAGACCTTATTGAATCTGATGACGAAATAAAGGGTCGAGTAACATTTCATGTGCGGAATGAAGATTGGACTCTGAAGAAAATATAAGTTGCATCATAACTTTGCAGATGCTGCAACGCAAGTGTAGACTAAGTAACCATTAAGGCTGGCTATACGTAGTGAATAGACTACAGGCGGTGCCACCAATATATATATATGTGTATAGAATCTGGCTATTCCACGTCGCATTTTAGCAAACTAGGACCTCAGTAGCAAAAGGGCTGAGTGTGAGTGTGGCGCAGCACAGAAAAGCATCTGAAGAAGAAGGGAGAATTGCAAAGGCTCCTCTGGCCCAGTTTCAAGGGTTGAGGCAGCCAAGAAACGGTTATCTATTCAAAAAGATACAATGAACGTGAGAAGCGAGGTGAGCATATGTTGAGGTGCAATGGAAAACCACTATGAGTGCCAGGTTTTATTCATTTAATAGTATTGAATGCGAAGAAGGAGCTAAAACATGGTCTCCTGTCACATGGTGTAAGATGGAAATAGACTTTGGGCAAGCTACATCGAGACTGAAGATAAGAATTTGCTTACACTCCCTTCTA
The DNA here is from genome assembly GCF_040938575.1 of Ambystoma mexicanum. Classification (NCBI taxonomy): domain Eukaryota; kingdom Metazoa; phylum Chordata; class Amphibia; order Caudata; family Ambystomatidae; genus Ambystoma; species Ambystoma mexicanum. The sequence continues at coordinate 285,984,327 of NC_090921.1, read as the reverse complement.
TTCTCAGGCACAGTGATACTTTGCAAGGCCGAGTTCAAAGACAAGTCAAATGCAGACAGCAGGAGTGATGATGTAAAATGTTGGGAGATATCCCTTGAGACATCCGTTGATGTCCGTTGTACTCCCTGTTTTAGACAATTGATATTAAAACAGCTATGTTTTGCCAACTTCCTAAATCTGTCTTATTATTGGTGTAAGAGTACATTCTGCATCCCCATCCATCCAATAAAGCATTACCTCATTAAAAGGGCCTACGGGTTCAGGAACATCTGGCCCCATAGTAAAAATCGAAAGCTGGCATATATTAATGTACGCACGTTTAAGTGTACATATCTTAAAGCGAAACATACAAGCTTGATTCAATTGACCTTTCCCCTTAGAAGAAAGTGCACCAGACAAAACAGCATTTGCACATAAAAAACATTAATCAACAATGGAAAAATTACCTGAAATAGGAGATTTTCTAAAAACGATGCTGGCAAAGTGCAAAAGGTAGCCACTTTTTAATCCCAGCAATCTATAGTGAAATATTCCCAGGAAAACAAAATCCCAGTAAGAGACATGTGTTTAGATTATACTTTTATGTCGTCTTGTGGATAAGCGTCTGCACTTGGACAACCTGGGTGACATCCTTCTAGCCGAACACTTGAGCAAGTTTGCCGAATTCATAAATACGCAAGCGAGGTAGCAACCACCCTCTGAAAAAAGTGTGCCCACCCACATGTATTGTTTACTTATGCCCTTAAAACAACACATGGCCACAATGAGAGAAAATAACATCTCCAGGATTGCAACCTCTTACCACATCCTGGACATATATAAATGACTTGCTTGCCTGCCCATCGCTTGCTCTTACCTCCATGTTTACCTTTGAACAATACTCTGTTTTCAGAAATATGACTTAAAAAGTACACAAACCATTTGTAAGATATTCACATAAATATTTAAATCCTTATAGAAACATGTTAGGCAAAAATGGTTTAATTGTGTCATTATTCTCTTCTTCTTGAATGGGAGACTACAAATACCAGAATGCAATTCAGCACAAGCCAAAATATGGCCTTTGAGTTTTGAAAATGTACTTTCAAGACTTAGGGCCTCATCACAAGTTGGGCGGTATCCCGAATGGGATACCCCCAACTGTATTTGCGTTACCGCCCAACCGTCCAGCAGTATTACTGCCTGTAAAACCCATTCCCCATTGGGTCCAGAATTTTCAGCGCGATTAGGGCGCGCTAATAGTGCCGCGCTAATTGCTCCGGAAAATGGGTGTTAAGTCGGCACATTTACCCCCTGCTTGGAGCTTGGGGTAAATGCTGCAAGACTCATGTTTGGGCGGACCCTTAAATGAGGCAGTAATAGTATTACCCCTGCATTTAAGGGCTACCACCCAACTTATGATGAGGCCCTTAGACTAATGTGAGAAAAGGTTACCTGTCTGTGTTTCAATGTTTGACAAATACAGGCTTTATATATGGTGTGATGAAATTATTACATGCTACGAAAACTAAACTATTTTTGGTTTGTTAAATATGAACATCTGAGAATAATGTAATTAGTTTAAAACTGCTCTGTGAGATACATTTTAAGGGGCCTGGAGGAGGGTGTACATTTGGACAGCTAACTAGTGCTTTGTGTGTGCTTTTAGAATAGAAATGACCCTTTGCATTTCTCAACCCAAAACAATGGTTTTAAAGCTAGGCTAGAGCAAAGAAGGTGATTAGCAGTAATTGTGGGGCCTGCAGCATCTGATGGGCCGCTGGGAGTGGGTATTTGTCTTAAGAACATCACAATGGCTTGGGAGGTGACACTGTGGCCTCGCTCGGAAAAAGCGCAAATCGTCCAGGGAAGTAGCACAACCCCTCTTAAAAATAATGAGACCTGTGAAAGTCGTGGCAGGCACGGGTGCCTCCGGGACCCCCTGGGAGCAGGACCTGTGCCACCGCACACACTGCACATGCCTCGGGCTGGCTCTGCAGACGATACACCTAGATTAGTCTTTCTTTTCCTTTCTTTACTGACGCCTTTCATCGGCTTCCCTCTCAGCACTTAGCTTGTGAATGTCTTCTCGCTGTCTTTGTCTCAACCCTAAGAAAACAGAGATTTTGCTTCTGCTGGCTTCTCCATCTATTCTGCCTTCCTCCTTCGATTTATTTCCCTCCTTTACAGCTTCCTGCTGGTAATCAATGATGGAACGTGACTTTGATTTTCGATTTGTCTTTTTCTTTGCAGGCTAATAGCATAACTCTCAACCTTTTATGTCGCTAAAACGGGCAAAAACATTGAAATGAATGGGTGTGCAGGGGGCTTGGTGGGTGATTCAGCAGCTGGTTACAGGGTGGGTGACACCTGCCGAAAGCATGTGAGTTGAGAGCTACGTAATAGTACACCTGTTGGTCGGTTGTGCTGTGTCCATCCTTAGCATATTGAGAAAGTCTGTCATCTATGAAGTTTCTCTTCTTCTAAATGTGTGCTTCAAACTATAGTTCTGTCCCGTCTTAATGATTGTTTACGTTATGTGGGGCACCCTAATCATGCCCTTTCCATGCTTTGCTTTGTCCTGTCCTGTTCTGCATCCTCCTGTTGGGATTGTGTTCTGTCTCAGTCTTCCTTCTAGTGTTTCCCCCAGGTTTCCCCCAACTGGCCCAACTGCGCTGGCTCCCGATCCCTGCAAGGTTTCTCAGTGGTGTGTCCAGACTCTTTTGACCTGGGTGGCCCAAGTGGGGCACTGACCTATGCAGGAGTGGCATGAAGTACGAGAGCACACACAGATAATGATCACAGTTTAGGATAATAGAGTGGCACCAGGGGTGGCCAATCAGATTGCACGTGCCACCCAAGGCCACTCCCTGGACACGCCTCTGGTTTTACTTCCACTTTCTTTGCTTTGTTTTGAATAATGTTCACGTTCTGGCCCTCGGTTATCTCTCTGGCCTGCTCTGTTTACACCAAACATCTGGGGATCTTCGCTTTTGGTCCCTACATTATGCAATCGATTTCCACCCTTCCCTTGCACAAATTTGAACCAGTTCATGAAATATCTTGAGCTTTCTTTTTTGCAGACTGCTTTCCCAAAGCAGTGATTATCTTGAAGTTTTCTATCTATAATGATCTTATGGTTGATGCTGCGGTCATTTTGCTATCGTTGATTTTGTACTGTTTGAAATGCTGTGAAGTGCTTTGGATAAAGGAGCTATATGAAAACGGTATATATAAAATAAAAAATATTTTGTAATAGATCAAAAACTCAACCACGTTTGTTAGGCCACTCCAAGGTTCCTGAGTTACTTCTTAGGCCAATACATGTGACATTTTAGTGACCTCCTTGATTTTCCACCCCACTTAAAGAACTGCTTACACATGTCAGCTACTCACACTGCCCACCAGTACCACCTCCCCACAATGCAAAATGCCCATCAGTACACACACTGTCCATGCTGATGAGGTCCTCCCACGGCTTCCAATTCCGACTCCCACTCTGCCCACATGTGACAGCTCACGATCACACTCGCAACTCAACTCACTGATGACCAGCAGGCTAGGATTGGCAAGGGGGGCAAAGGGGCAACTGCCCCCCAGGCTGACTGGGCTGTTGACCCATGGGCCAGTGTGAGGAATTCGACCATCCGCACGGTGGGTTTGCAATCGCCTGGGCTTTTTAAAAAATGTTAAATTAAATTGAATGATGGTAAATCAACCTCCTACAAAATGGGTGGGGCTAATCCGCACACATTTTCATATGCTCACTGCATGACATACAAATAGACCTGTGTACTCTGGGTGGACACAGCCTACAGGCGCAGTCATATTTAGTTGGGATATTACAGCCAGGAGTACACTATCTCATCTCAGAAGGGGGATAGCCAAACCTTCCCCCTACCATGGCCAGCCTAATTAACTAATAAAGGTTGGGGGCGGGGAAGAAGACGACGCGCAGAGCCGGTTTGCAGCAGAACAACAACCTGCGGGTACAGGTGCTCCGGTGCTGGCACAGACACCCTCATCTAGCACTTGACACTGGTGGGCGCAATAAATCACAGGCGGGAAGAGCAGGGACTACATTTAGGATTGGTAGCACTCTTGCAAGTATGCAGGGAGATCCTCCCCGGTATCGAGCACCAACGAAGTCTCAACTTACATAGCTTTCAACTTTTACATCTGGGTATATGCATACGGTGGTTAAGCACTGCATGGAGAGTACAGACTATTGGACTAACAAACTGGGTGATATTTGGCTGGTGAAGGCAAACAACACAACGCTGATCAACCACAGCAATTACTATTACGAAGTGCACCTAGGGTCACTTCACAGAGCTGATCATTTTGACTCCTTCAACGCCACAGTGACCTGTGACGGCGAGCTCACCATCACACCCTGACACAGAGAGCTTGCCTGAGGATTGCACAGGCTGTGACCTAAATTGACTCCTTCGCAAGGCCGAAATCGAGGAGTGGCTTGGTGCACCTGGCCCAAGTTGAGCACTTCATGGTCACCTCGCCCCTCACATTGTATCAGGAGATGTGGAACATACTCACGACAATGGAGGTCAGACTTGCCATTGCAAACTGGACACTAGACCGGCAAGGTATAGTATACCAAGGCAGGCATAACAGAAAACCTTGAACCTGGGGACTGAAGGTGCAGATTTCTAAGACAACATCAGAAACACCACACAAGCACAGGCCTGGAATAATTTGTACTTGGAATATATCCATCAAAATCTGGTAGGGATTGGAAGTGGTATACGTGCCCCATCCTTTCCTAGACTGCAGTGTCATAGAGGGTACATGGATAAGTGGTGGCTCAGAGAGTAAGATCGTGTTGAACTGGGAAACAACGCAATACACCCCAGATGTCTAATAAAGCCAATAAGGGGAAGGCCAAACAGACCACAATGGAGATATATGCCAAAGGCCCAACCAGCAAGCAAGAAAAGGACAATGTTACACGTACCTGACACAATACGGGAACAAGGCAGTGGAGAACAACAGATCCTGTCCATCATCGCTGCCCTGCAATTCACAATAGAATCCAAAATAGATGCAGTGATGATTGACGTGGGACTCTTGCATGTCTGTGCACTAGCGGACAGGACCGGCAAAATTGAAGCCCAAGTAAAAGACCACGGGCATACATGAAACACAGCCTGAAGTTAAAACATTACAACTGAGTGAAGTGAAAATGTTAGAAGACAGAGCTGAAGATGCCGAAGGCAGAGCCCGATGAACCAACATCAGGATATTGGGTCTGCCGGAGGGAATGGAAGGCACAGATCCCAGAACATACGTAGAAGACCTGCTCCTGCAAGAGGTGGGCAAGGCTTCATGATCGAATGTGCACATAGATCTTTGTCCAAAAAAACCTCCAGCAGTAGCACCCCCCAGGCCAATATTTGCCAGAATTATGAATTATAAAGACAGGGAGAAGATATTGGCATTCTCGAGATCTGGGGGCTCTATACAAAGCACATTGCTAATCTGGCAGTCTATCCCAACTACACTCTCCAAGTGCAAAGAGGCAGAGCCAAATTCACCCCATTAAAAGAAAGACTGCTCAAAGCTCGCCTTAAATATATGCTCACCTACTCAGCCCGTTTAAAAATCCTATGAAATGGCCGATCAATGTTTTTTGACAGCCCAGAAGAAGCTCAGGAATGGATGGACAGTGAGAGGATCTCAACATCAACAGATGGAAGCGAATCATAGACATGGTGACAAAAGAGCTTTGTTCTCCCCGAGAGAGTTCCTCCGTTAAGAATGGTCTATACTCCGCTGGAATATTGGGCTACTCGTTCATGCTTCATTTTGTTTAATTCCCAAAGATCAGGGTCAATGGACGCATGTGGCCTAATCCCTGTAAGCTGCTGTATGGTAAATAATGCACCAAAACGCAGTAGAGACCAAGAGGGAAGCTGCAACACTCATGTAGCGCCTACAATGCTTACTGCTGCTACCCCTCCATAGTTATATTTTAGGGTACTAGTTGTAAAGTATCCATCCGCTGTGCACCAGTCGCCTAGTTGTTGTACTCGGTGGATGGGGTGCAGGAAGTGGACACGTCTGAGCATGCTATGTATAGCTGGGCGATTGTTGTGAGTTGGGAAGAAGAGGGGAGGGAGGGTGGGTTTGAAAAGTTTGTTTGTTCATGTCCAGATGCCCGAGTCCACAAACATCACTGTATAGTTTCTGGACCCCAACATCTTGTGTGGGTTCCTAGCCTACCCATAAGGAAAAAAGCTGCTATTGGTATTGGTACTCTGGTTGAGCCATCCATACCAACATGGAAGTTGAGAAGCAAAGCCCTACAAGATGGGATATTTAGAGACCACATAAGAGAGAACATTCATGAGTATCTAATACAAAACACTGCAGCGTGGCGTCAGTTGGCACATTGTGGGAAGCATTGAAGGTGGTCATTAGGAGAGAGGCGATTTCTAAATCACGTGGGATACAAGCTGAAATCACTAGAGATTTATCTAGAGCTGAACAAGAATTAGAAGATCTAGAGAGAAACAACACCAACTTGAACAATGGCCTCCAAAAAGAGATAGAGGGAAGACAGAAATGCCTAACATATTGGGAAAGACTGGGTAGAGTTAATTACACAAAATACATAGAGAGGGAACATGCTGAGGAGGATAAACCTGGCAGGCTCCTGGCATGGTTGTATAAGAGTGGCAATGAGCGAGAAATTATCTGTTTCGTCAACAATAGCAACAAGCAGAGATACATTCCACCTTTTATGAATACTACAGTACTGTATACAAAGAGGAGGCTGTGACGCAGCATTTAAATCTCCAGGGAGCCTTAGATCTGATTGATCTTTCGTGCCTAAAATAGTTAAAATACTTGCCACAATCAGGACCTTGCCCATGGAGAAAACCCCTGATGTGGATAGCCTGTCAAGTGAATTCTACCAGGAATTTGTGGGAGACCTTGCACCAGTAATGTTAGACATGCTTATGGAAGCTTACGAGATGGGCTCTCTCCCTCTAAGTTTAAGAAAAACAGTAATAATACCCCTGCCCAAACCCAACAAACCTACTATGGACTGTGGATCATGTAGGCCCTTGTCCTTGTTAAACCAAGACAGCAAACTACTCACTGCATTATGAGAAAATAGATTGAAAAATGTGAAAGCTAAATTAATACACCCAGACCAAATAGGTTATGTTCCGGGTAGGAACACATCATAGAACCTAAGGCACTTACATCATGTAATAGGTGGCACCAGGTCACACGACCACCATTGTGCGATTGCCTCCCTACATGCTGTGAAAACGTTTGACTCCATCAAATGGGAATGGTTAAATGCTGTCCTAAAGAAGCTCAGTATTGGACAAGCCTATATCCGGTAGGTACAATTGTTATACAACAAGCCGATGGCCAGGGTTAGAACGGGACAACACTTCTCAAAATGGTGGGAACTTGGTAAAGGCACAAGACAGGGGTGCCCATTATCCCCAATGCTTTTCGTCCTTGCTATTGAACCGGTGACTGCGTTCCTGAGGAATGAGTAGCGGGATGCAGGAATATGTATAGATGGAGTACAACATTTACTATCCATGTATGCAGATGACATGCTACTCTAGATACAGCAGCATGAAATTAATCTGCAGTGCATACTAGACGTTCTCGATGGTTTTGCCGAACTATCAGGCATCAGAATTAGTCGCAAGAAATCTTGTTTGTTCCCACTAGCTTGCCTTACTAAATAAGGACATGACACCCACCCTTGCGCTAAAATGCAATATCGACACTTTTCGATACTTGGGGATAGACATATACCATGATCCGGTGGTTGAGCATAAATACAACACACAAAGGGCCTCATTACGATCCAGGCGGTAAGTTACCGCCTGGGTCGTACCCTTACCACCATGGTGTAAACGAAGTTTACACCATGGTGGATGGCGGATTTACCGCCCCATTCCAAGGTGAGTGGGGTGGTAAATCCCCATTTCCCATTTACCCTTCCCCATTCCCATTTTTGCCCCATAGGGCATAATGGGAGTGGGGAAGGCGCTAATTACGTCACCGTAAATTACGGTGGCGTAATGAGCACCATGGTCCCTTAGCGCCATGGATTTTAACGCCTGCAAAAAGCAGGCGTTAAACTCACCATGGCGCAAAGGGACCTCTGAATCAGGTGTTAAGGGTCGGCGCCGTTTACGGCGCCGTTAACCCCTTAACGCCTGACTCGTAATGAGGCCCAAAAAGTGTTGGACGGGGTCACAAGGTCCATGAACTTCTGGGTGCGATTGCCCCTATCACTAATGGGCAGGGCAGCGTTGCTGAAAATTGTAGTATTGCCCAGGTTGTTAAATTACTTTGTGAATATTCCATATAATAAATACAAGCGCTTCGTCAGCATGCTAGGCACAGAATGCAGAACATTTTTATGGCAGAATAGATGATGCAGGGTGGCTTTGAATACACTGCAAAGAGCTCATGAAGAAGGAGGGATTAGAGTCCCGCAATTTGTACTCTATTTCTTGGCAAGCCATCTGAAGTTTGTAGCAGGTTGGCTAACGGACGAACCGACACTGGACACATTCCAACTACAACCGGCAATAAAACAGTTTTAATTAAGAGATTCTGTGGGTACCAAACCTTCATTTAGGACATCAAACATACCTGGTGACATTAGGCAGGCAGCTGTGGCATAGAGCCTGCAAGATAGGGGCCAAAGACCCCGTTTCTCCACAGATTACTCTGGCTGCAGTGCTGTCAGATGGACGGCAATTATGATCTGGTATACGTAAAGGCTGGGAGCCCTTGGGTGTTGTCACAATAGGAGATCTGTTGCAAGATGGCACAATAATGGACTTCCAGGCAATGAAGGAATGCACAGGCATACACGGAGGACAGTGCTTACTACACCGAACCATAACACATGCATTGAAAAGACGATGGCCAACATTTTGCGGACAGGTAGCCGTGCATGTTGCAGTGGAAGCTGTATTCGACATTTCGGAAGGTGGGGCACACAGTGTCCAGACTCTACGACCTATTCCTCTCTAATTATTTCTCAAATGCATTGAAAGTACGACAGAAATGGGAGACAGATGCAGAATGACAGAAAGTAATAAGGTATCATAATCAAGTATCTACAAGTGCCAAACTGCAATTCGTACAACTGTATATAACACACACAGCTTACTTAACGCCTCACAAGATCTCCAGTTTTAAGGGAGCAGACAAACAACACTGCCCTAGATATAACAAGAAGAATGCAGGGATATTGCATATGTTTTGAGCTTACTCATAAATACAACAATACTGGGGAGAAATTGCATGTTGGAATAGAGGATACAAAAGTAGGATGAAGGACCTTGCCTATGTGTTAGCCAAGTGTAGGATAGCAATGTCTTGGAAATACCCAAAAGGCCCTGCGGTAGAGATGTGCCAACCGTGACTTCAAAGAACTCAGTGGCAATAGTGTGTCTTCGAATGAGCTAACATAGACTTTGTTTGCACCCATGATTCCCGCATTTGAGAACCACAATTCTGCATTACAAGAAATAACTTATTACTGTGGTTACAAGCGGAATTTAAGGATTAACAAATGGGTGGACAGGCAGTAACGACTAATAAAAGCTTGTTGGGCTGTTTGAAGGGGAGGGGGAAAGGTGGGGAACGTAACTGATGGCACAGCAGCCACCTATATGCTTTGGATACTATGTCAGAAGTTCCAAAAGGATGTATAATGACATGTTGTAGGTAAACCTATGGGTGGCTATGCTATTTTTTGTTGTCGGGGGGCCTGACTCGTGAGGAATTAATCTATTGGAACAAAAAACGCAAGTGAGTACAGGCTCCCCCACCCTTTAACACAATTAGGTACTGGTAGGGAACAACAGTTATGGTTTGGTTTGTTTTGTTTTTTATGTTTTGGAAAAATCAAATAAAAAATATATTTAAAAAAAATGAATAAAGGCTCCATGGATCCACCCTGTTGTTTTGTTGAGCCTTGCAGCTGATGGCAGCATTCACATACTAATCAGAGTTTAATTCAAACAAGCCCACACATAGTCTGGCTGCAGAGGCTAACAAAGGAGATAGGAGGACCCAACACCCTTTAACATGCACTGTGTCAATCTGATGCAATCTCCCGTCCTCAGTATAGATTGAGAGTGAAATGTCATTTCTGGGACTATGTGTTTACGGTAGTCATCTCCGCAGGGAGACTCCAATCAGAAGGTACGAGTATGTGCATTGACGGAACCAGAAAATCTGGTCTCGCCGCAGCTCAAGGGATATCTGCCGCTTTAATCAGGAACCACAGAGAACTCCATTAACCAGAGGGACCCTTTGATACACAACAGGGAGGAAGATGTGTGGGACTTGGTATTACATATTTTCACCCCTCTACCTTTTCTGTTGCAAAGCACTCTGGTTATGACCTCATGCATACAGGAGATTGTTGGTGGGTACCCAGGATTGGTTCATTAAGGTATTGGTTTAGCCTACACCAATACCTGTGGTCCATTTTGCTTTAAAAGCGGGCTGAGCCCCTCTTTTGGCAGATCATCTGAAGACTTTGCAAAGTGTAGCAAGAATAACTCATCATTAGACCCTAGCTGAAGGTACAGTCTGCCTTACATCTTCTGCCAGTGAAGGAAGGCCAGGACCTCCAAAAGGGAAGCAAGATCGCTACCCCTAAACAAATCCCAGGCAATAGAGGGCAGATACTGAATCCAGAGTACCCTCCAGCAGCTCCAAAACCGGTTCCCAGCCAGGACACAGCATGCCCTGCTCAGCTCTGCAGCAAGCTTCCAAGGTGGGAAGTGCCAGAGAGTCTCTGAACCAAATCAAAGACAAGGCAGCAGCATGCAACACTCTCCTCAGCTTTGGACCATATGCTTTAAAGGATGACACAAGCCCAGTGAAGAAGCTAGGAGGGGTGTATCGACAAGCATGTAGCAATGTCGATCTTAAAGGACATTTTTGAGCCAGTCGAGCCCCTTGAGCTGCCATCGACTGCAATGCTGACTGTTGTTATGCCGCAGTCACCAAAGCTGCCCGCAATGCCTCGTCCAGTGCTTCCGAACCACTAACCAGCACTGAGACAATGATTCCTGACCCGAGCCACCATGTAGGGCAGCCTGCAGCCGTCCGTCAAGCTTTGCTCGCCAAACTGCCTGCCACCGGATACCCGCAGCTGTCTCCCATCTTGAACACTGTCGCAGAAGCTGCAAAGCGCCCTGAAACTGACTCAACCCATTTTAGGACCCATTGCTCCCTTTGTGTTGAAACCATGTATCCTTGAACTATTGCGATTAATTACTATGCCGACTACCCTCCTATCAGCATCCAGAGTGCCTCCCTTTTCCTTCTTTGAAACTGTCTGTCCCCTGCATTCCTATACAGGGTGGGTTATATTTTGTAGTGTGCTAGAACTGTCTGTTGTGATAATAATAAAGTAGATATTTTTATACAACCTTGATGTGACAGTCCCTTTTATCATTGGGTAAGAATTGTATTTTCGTTGTGTTGTAACTAACCAACGATCCACAACCTTTTGGAGAAGAGCCTGCCGTTCCATCCAAAATTGGAAAAGGAGATTTATAATTTTCTTGTGTTTCCAATCTGATTGGATCCCTTCTGGTGTACTAGAAGTATGGGACTGATTGATGGTTTAGAAACCAATATTCAACCGTGGACCACTGGTGCCCCGGAAGTTGATTTGTCACAGCCAGAGCTCCAAAATATAAAAACAATAATCGAAAAAGACAAAATCCTTCAGAATCTAGACTGCTTCGAAGGAACCAAGTACTGCAAAGCCTGCTCAGATTCTGTGTAAAAGGGGCAAGCCATTTGTCTTGATTCCAGAAATGTTGTAGATGTACCTGGATGGCCCCCATACATGGACCTCCACAGTGAGTGAGAGGGAGAGGAGTCTAGGCAGGGGCATGCTCATACCACCCAGTGGCAATGTATGCATTTAGATATATAACAGATTCTGTGACCCTGGATGGTAATGTTGGCACCCCTGCTCCCCATACACCACTTGTCTGTTACATTCCACAGCAGCTTGTCATGACTCCTAGTGGCTAAGGAAATAAGGGTCTATATCTTATTAGAGTGTGTCCTCGGTTTGACTCTGTACAAATGCTTCTGCTATGCTCTGGTGAATTTCTTGATCATCAGTGTGTTCATGAAAAAAGTGTTTAATAGCACCTTGAATAGCACCAATTGATGTTACTTATACAGTGGTTAGAGAAATGGATGTTGGACTGTCTGTGCTACTTATATTTGGAAACAGTTGTACAACACACATAGAAAGATGTAATATTCAGATATTAATTATTAGAAGACTACAAACTAAGGGTGTCCTTCAGAGTTTGGAGGATCTTTTAATATCGAATGTTACCAGCTTAGGTCATGGTAGTTCTAGAAATCCTCCCTACTTAAAGTGTACCACCAGCAGAGATGGTATTTCTGGAATTCCAAAGTGCTGTCAGCATCAATATGAAGGGAGAAATGGATTATGTATAGTAGTGGCTCATATCACAATTGTTGATTTTCTCTGGGCACAAAAAGGTAAATTCTGGCCCTTTTATGCATCATGTGAGTAGGGTGGTGAGAGGAGGCAATCAGAGATGGCCACCTTTTTAACCCCTCAAGAAGGCCCTTTGTAATAACCTTTTTCACTATATTTAAGAGAAGCACCTGTGCTTCTGTTCTGTACAGTAAAAAAGAAAGATTAGAAAAATTGGGGCCAGTTTGGATTTTTGCCTCCACCATCAAGTGTGTCTAAAATTCCACTGCCTGTATTCCCATGGAATACCACTTATGATATTTGATCACACCCTGAATTGGGTGGGTGGTACAATAAACACAATTTGCTAAATACTAATGATTTATCGTTACCACCCAACTCTGAATGACCGCTAAATCTGTGATTGTTTTTCATTGTCTTGTCCAGACTCTCTTCTCTTATGCGATCAACAAAAAACACACATGCAATTCAACACCACATTCAGATATATAGATACAAAGTCACATGAACACACATACATCCTTCCACCTATACTTTACACTATCACAAGTACACTGAAACATATTAACCTGGCCACAGTAATTGACACACACACACCACCTTATTGGAAAAAAATGTATAAATATAATAGGCCGCTCTTGCTCCCTCTCCATCACCAGGTCCAAGGTGTATTCCCCTTTGCAGTTCTCTCTGGTTCCGTGAGTTGAAATATGCAGCTGACCTTCCAGGAAAGTGCAACTTTGGAGCACAAAAATAGCCACGTCCCATTGCTGTCTTTTGCTCTGCATTATCCAAGTGCAGACCCCATAGCCCCAATTACCACCAAGACCCTGACCATGGCTTCTTGCTGTGACAAAGGCTGATTGGAAAATCAAGGCGGTCTACTGTCTAACTGTAAACTAGGGCTATGAAAGCTAGTGAGAGGCAAGGGATGGGCTTGGTGTGATGGGCAATTAAAGGGTGTGAGTGGCAAGGAACTTGTGACTGACAGCAATGTGGGCAAGAGAAGGATCTGCATGCAATGTAAGGGAAGGGGATAGAATGAATAGTTAAAGGATGGAGCAAATGGGGAACAGCGGTCTGAAAGTTCATTGTACGAAACTGGGGGCATTGGGAATGTCTTGCAAGGTAAGGACACTGCAGGATGATTTGTGAGTGAAATAGAGTAAATGAGATGGAGGTACACACCTGGAACGGTAGGTCAGCGTGTTGACCGTTGCCGAGATCTCTGTCTAACTTCATGCCACTGCACCCAATTGTGGGACTTGCTTGACCCCCTATCTTTTTCTAAGTTGGCAGTTGGTGAGCAGGTGCAAGTGGATCTAGGTTACCTGGCCTAAGCACCACCCACCTTCTTAGCCCTGCCTCCTCCTTTCTGCTCTTAATTCTTAAATAAAGGGCGTCTCTCGCCCGGGCGTCTGAAGCGAAGTGCAGACGAAGAAAAGGGCAATTCCTCTTTGGACCTTTTCGGACCAGGTGGACCCAGGGCACGAACCCCTGCTCAGACAGCAGGTAAGCATGCATCAACATGTGTTTTCTTTCTCCTTCCCCACAGGCCATCCACACCATCATCAGACAATGTCAACTTCTCCGGCACTGGGGTGAGAACAGGTGCTCCATGGCACAGTAAATTTGGCATTTGTAAAGGTTTTATTCTCGCGCCGCAGCTTGTATATGCCCGCCACACCCCTTATCCCTGTTGCTTCCTTGTTTGTTGGCCCTCCCTCCTTTCCACCGCACTCCCATTGGTTGGTAGGCCCTTTAAATCGGCCACCCAAGCCACCCCCTGCCATGGCAGCCCCCTCAGCCAAGGACAAGAGGCTAAGGACAGCTCCAGTGGCATCTGCTGGTGTCCACCGTGGTAGCACATAGCCTGCAGCCGTCGACCTGCTGCGACTGATCAGATAAATCGAATCTCGGTGTGTTGCATTGTGTTGTGCTCAAAACCTTGCCTTTTTCTCCATTCTGGGAAAGTCGATTATGGGTGTTTTCACACCCTTTGCAGCAAATCCCTCGCAGGACAAGGCCTTGGTGTTGAGCGATGAGGGTGCACAGGAGACGCTGTCCAATTATATGTAGCACACTTCTCATAGCACGCTTCACTACTTCCACGCTTTAGTGCCTATTTAAGATGAGGTACGGACCCTCTGTGGCAAAGCCCTCTTAGGACAAGGCCGTGGTGTTGAGCGATGCTGGTATTTGGCGGCGATGGGCTAGCGGTGCAGACTGTGAGCGCAGACGAGCTCACCCTCCTGTCTGCGGCTGTAAGGTAAGAAGGTCCGGGGATTGTTAGCTTCGCTTCACTTCATGCAGCCCCCCTGACCTTGCGCCCCTTCCCCCCCTTGCAGACGCGTTGCTCACCCTGCAACGGATCTTCCAACCCCCACACGCTTGCGTCTCCCCTCTTCGTGCGCTCCCTACAACTCAGGCCGTGTGCGTTCCCTTGCTTCCCTAGCCATGTGCGCTCCCTCGCATCGTAGGTCCCCTCATCCTGTTCGTATGTGTGTGCTCCCTCACATCCTGGCCGCATGCTCTCCCTTGCTTCTCTAGCCTTGTGCACTCTCTGGCATCATAGGTCCCCGCATCCTGTTCCATTCTCCCTCCTGTGTTTCCCTTCCTTCCTCTCGCATCTCAGCCCTTCCCTCTTTGAACTATTGTGTACTATTCTGACACTGTCTCATACTCCACTGTTTTGCTGGCATTACTTTGCATTGCCAGCATTCTTCTTCTATTTTCCTGTTGTGTTTTGTGCCTTGTTGACTGTATTGACTTTGTGTTTGCTCTCTACGGTTCTTGATATTGTGTTGCTATTCACGGTTTTGTGGCATCACATTGCAATTTACTGCATTCTTGACTTCTAGGTACCCTGCTGATCTCTGTGTTTTGCTTTTGGTCCTGTATTGCATCTGCATTCTTTACTTCCAGGTTCTATGTTGTGCTTTGTGCTTTGCCTTGTTTCTGTACTACATCGGCATTCTCTACTTCTAGGTTCCCTGTTGTGCTCTGTTCTTTGCTGATGGTTCTGTACTGCATCTGATTTGTAGGTCTGTTGTTCTTGTTCTGTGTTGTGCCCCCCTTCCGTTCATGTCCCCCCTGTGCCTCTATCCTGTCTGCCCCCCATGCGCAACCTCCCCATCCCTCTCCCCTGCCTGGGCTTCCTTCTCCCTACACCTCCTCCCCTCTTTTGTCCCGCACTTTACATGGTTCTCATTGTCTCACCTATCTTTTCTAACTACTTTTCTTTCGACTATCCTATCCCTTTCACTCGATCTCACAGGAAGAAGCTCAAAAGGGACATCCTGGTCTCCAACCCAGGCCTCCCTATCACTAATACATATACCAGTGCTCCCTCCAAACAGACCCTTACCGACATGCTCTTTCTCGTTCCCTGTCCAAGCCTATGTACTCCCCATATGGTGACTGTTCTCGCTCCTTTTTCCTCTTCTCCCATTAATGTTGGCACCCGGAGGGAGGCTCTCCTGGCCCCCTTCCACACTTCTAAAACCATCATTAATGTCTACTTAAATGACACCCTCTTGGTCCAGGGCCCTCAGGCCAATCTCTGCCTCTTTGATAGACGCTTCCCATGCCTTATCAACTTCCTTTCCTCTCCTGCTATCCCTTCTTACCCCTCGCTGGCTCCTCTGCTGCCTCCTTTCTCTGCCACCTCTTCGGCACCCCCTGCGTCTTCTCTGGACACCCTGTTGCCTCCCTCCTCTGCCGCCCCTCTGGCACTCTCTTCTCCCTCTCTGACTACCCTGCCTTCTCTTCCTTCCTCCACTTCCCATCCTCGGGCACCTCCAACACTTCCGCAGGGTATACCTCTGGCCCGTACCCCTCACCGGAAGTCCTTCAAATGTGTCAACCTGCTCCACATCACTACTGTCAACTCTCATTCAGCTGTCAAACACATCTCTGATATCTGCAGTCTCCTGGAAAAGCTTGATTTGGATGTACTCAGTCTCTCCAAGACTTGGTTCATGGCCAGCTCTGTCATGAGTTTCAACACTCTCCTTCCCGATGGCTACAAGATCCTCTGCAAACCCAGAACCAACCGTCCTGGTGGGGGTGTAGCCTTGATTTTCCCGGTGTGGATCCCTGCTTATATCATTGCAATGCAGAACTACTCCTCCTTTGAATGCCTGGTCTGCAGGCTCTCTATCTCTCCTGGACTCTCGCTCACTGTGGCCACTATCTACAGGCCGCCTGGCCAGGTCGCCTTCTTCCTCTTTGAGTGGACTTACCTCTCCTCCTTACTCCTTGCCTCTACCTCTCAACTTCTCCTCCTGGGAGACTTGAACATCCACCTGGATGCTACCAGCTCTTCTACAGGACTCTTTGGCAAAACTCTTTTGCAAATCTCTCTCTCTCTATTCTTCCCTCTAACCCGACTCACTCTGCAGGGCACACTCTGAATGTTCTGATCTCCTCAGACCTCCCCTTCGCTAACCCTCTCACCACTCCTCTCTCTTGGAGTGATAACTTTCTCCTTTCTTCCCACCTCTCTCTCTTTCTTCCCCTCAGGTCAAGCCGACTCCAGCACTGCCACCTATCTTCTCTGGCATCCAACCCACTTTCTCACCTCCTCCTGCACCTTTGGCTGACTCACATTCGGACACAGGTCTCTCTAACCTTCTCTCGATCTCTAACACTCTGGATGTCCTTGCCCCTGACATGAGGATCCGCTTGAAGCCCAAATCCAAGTGCAACTTGTGGTATGATTCCGACCTCCCTGCCCTTAAATGCAAGTGTAGGGCGGCGGAAAGGAAGTAGAGGGCATCGTGGGCACCCCCTGACAAACTGGCCTGCCATCTGCTCAAAGGCAGTACAGTCTCTCTATCCTCTCTAAGAAGAGACCCTACATCCAAGCCTGCATCTCTGCAGCATCTAACAACTGCAATCCTACTGCAGTCTCTACCTCTCCTGTTCCCTCCCAGGCCCTCTGCATGGCCTTGGTCTCTCATTTCACCAGTAAAACTCAGGACATCCTGTCCACTCTCTATTTCACTATCTCCTCTTCCTCCTTCACTGCCACTCTTGGCCCGTCTGAGGCCGTCTCTCCTCCTCCTTTCTCCTCCTTTCCCCTGTTCATCCCTGACAATGTTTCTAGACAAGTCCGATCTATGAAAGTCTCATCCAAGCAGGTACTCCTCTGCTCATCCAGAACCATCAAGGACCACATTGACACCCTTGCTCCAGCCTTGGCCGATTTCTGCAATCACTCCTTTGACACTGGAACTTTCCCCTCCCTCCTTAAGCACTCTCTTGTGCCCCCCCTTCTAAAAAAGCCCTAGCCAATCCTTCCTCTCTGGGTAACTATCGCCAATCTCCATCACTCCCTTCCTGGGCAACCTCTTGGAAAAGCTGGCCATCTCCCAGCTTAATCTACATACTAAATCTGTTGGGTGCCTCCATGAGCACCAGTCTGGCTTCAGAGCAGCCAGAAGCACAGAAACTGCTCTCCTGAACACCCGTGAAGACTTTCTCTCCAATCGTCACTATAATCTCACTTCTGTCCTCATTCTCCTTGATCTATCCTCTAATTTTGACACAGTCAACCATACCATCCTGTTCAATCGCCTCCGTAACAACCTTGGTATTACTGATCAGTCCCTGGCCTGGTTGACCTCCTTTCTCACTGAATGACCCTCTCAGGTCCAACTGGAGTCTTTCCTCTCTTCTATCTCTCTCTCTACTTGTGGTGTTCCCCAGGAGTCTAACCTCTCTCAGTGGCTCTTCAACAACCTGGCACCTCTTGCCCACCGCATCGCAACTTTCTGCTCCAATTTTCAATGTTATGCGGATGACACTCAGCTCTCTTTCAGGCTCCCCTCAGCCTCCTCTGCTTCTTCTCTCATACCAGATGGTCTGGCTGCAATTCAGGAATTGTGTGCCGCCAATGATCTCTGCCTTAATGCCAGTAAGACTGAGATCCTCCTCACTGGGACACCCTCTCCCTCCGTTCCTCTCGCTCTCTGACCGCCCACTCTGTGCCCTCTTCCTGCTCCTTCCTGTGAGACTAAGAACCTTGGTGTCATCTTTGACTCCACCCTCTCCTTTTCTCCTCACATCTCTGACGTGGTATCCAGTCAGTATATCTAAAACATTACAGAGAGGTACATTTCAGAGTGGACCATAACACTGAAGAACACTGCAAACATTAATTAAATAAATAAAGGCTAGTGGGGTAAAGGGGTTAAAATGAGTCGGGATGGGGTTGGGGTGGCGTTATAAGGGTAAAATAACATAGGGCTTGGAAGACAACCCCCCAAATTAAAAAACAAAAAACAATCTGTGTTTTTCAGTATTTTGTCCGCGATTAAATTTACCACTCTGAAATGGTGGTCGGTAAGATCATATATAACCCTCCGAGATCTCTAAGAGGTCAAACTATTAGCTGTACCTCCTCAGAGGTATTCTTCCTTTTCTCACTTTTCCCCAGAAGCTGACTGTCTCCAGAGCCCTGGTCCTCTCTAGGCTGGACTATTGCAACAGCCTCTTTCTAAATCGTCCTGCCTCTACTCTTTGACCTTTACAACTTATACAGAACAGGACTGCTAGACTTGTCCTTGGCCTCAAGCCCAGGGATCGCATCTCTCCAGCTCTGAAACCTCTTTACAGGCTTCCCATAGATGCACGGATCAACTCAAGACCCTCTGCATCATCCACAATGCTTTCTGGGGCCTGGAACCGCTCTACCTCCAACTTCTCTTCCAAAACATCTTCCTTTGCAAGCTCTCCACTCATCCACCTCCAGCTCTCTGTGGGTCAGACCCTTCTCCAAGCAGACAGTTTGGGGCAGATCTATCTCCTCGGCTGGGGCCTCCCTCTGAAACAGTCTCTCAGCCTCTCTCAACCTTGAGCAGAACCACCTCCGGACGCAATTCAAGACCCTCCTTTTCGCTTCTGATTTCTCTCTTCCTCTCCCCTGCTGATGCACCTGAACGCTCCACGCACTGGTCACCCTCTGAACTCAGGCCCAGGATCCTGCATGTCCAGTTGCCCTCGCACTGCCTTCGGGCTCCCCAGTACTGAAAGGTCTGTATCTGCAACCCTACAGTCCCTTCCCTCTGCACTTATGAGCACCCGCTGGCTGCACTGGTAAGTTAACTGCACTTCCCCCTTGCCATTCCCCTTGGCATGTCTCCCCTTTCCTCTTCCCCGCACTTGCACGATCTGAATGACACATAGCCTAGTAAGATCGTTATTTTGTCCTCCCTTTGTTAACCCCTCCTTATCTTGTCACGCCTAAAACCACTGTGTACAGGTGCGTTATAAATGCCACATCATATCATAAGTGGTTCATACTTGCTTTATGAGCATAGGCTTCAATTACTACTTATATTTTTTGAGGTTGCTTTATCATGTGACTTGGTACTTTGAAAGTACACAAAGTTGTCAATTTATGTTAGGCATGCTTATGAAGAGGCAGGATGACAAGTGCGGGTCTTATTTTGTGGAGGCGGGAACATAGGGTGCAGGTATGGGTTTTGTGTTGTAGGCTGGGGAGGTAAGCCAGGTATTGGTATTTTGCTATGCCAGCTCATGTTAGACTCCGAGAGTAAAACCAAAACCCCTGGTTCAGCAATGGCTCTGGTCTATTAATGAATACTCTAGCTTCGCCAACCTCTTTACATTGTTCTAAAACTAAAGATGAGAAGGTATGGGAGGTTATGGAGCCTGCTGTCGAATTACAAACTGTAACAAGTTGAAAACTGGGCTCAACTCCCAGCTTTCCTATATCACCAATTAAATTATCCTCGTGAAATACGTTTGCAATGTTTGGTAAGTGGGAGAATTTCCAGGGGTCCGGGCCGCTAAGAAACTACAAAAATAACTGGAAAATATGTTGCATAAAAGGAGAGTAATGTCAATAATGGCTATTATATATACTTTCGAATGTCTGGGAGGGGGAGAGGTTGGTATTGAGAGTACCTATTCTGTGAGTTGGGCCGCTGCAGTGTGGGCTTTGGCCATTGCACTATGGGCCAGAAAAGTAAACTTGCGCCCCAGGCCAAATGTTGCTAGTCCTCCCGTGCTGATCAGTGACAGCTGTCTCTACTCCCCACCCGTGGCAGCTTCTTCTCACTCTTCTCACCAGTAACCGCCTCTCGCACTGGAAGCTTTTCTCCATTGCTAATTCCAGCCCCCAATCCTGCCCACCATTTCCCGTGCACCGCTCTGCCCAGTGCCCACCAAATTCTAGCTTTCCAACCTACCAACCATGGTAAATTACACCACTAGCAAACTTCTTCCAGAATCTCACATTGTGCACCAAACTCCATTAAGCCAGCTTTGGAAGGGAAAAAGGAGTTGCCGTTCTGTGCATTTTAATTCCTAGACAGAGCTAAGAAACTCTCAATGGTTCTGACCTGTGTTGATGATTTGGGGTAAAATGGACACCCGCCTCTTGAGTCTATCAAGTCATCACGCACGGCTAATGAACCTGCCAATCAAAACAGACATACCTTGGCGAATGGCTAGCAGGGTCCAAGTCAGTGGCATTTCCAGACTCTTTTAACTGGGGTGGGCCAAGTGGGGCACTGACTTATGCAAGGGTGGCATGAAGTACGAGCGCGCGCAGACACACACACATACAAGTCTGAATAGCATTCCTTTAGTATTTGTCTCCACTACCCATATCTACTTTAATTACTAACATTAGTATCTTACATTCCTGTTTTTAGAGTTGTACTACTAACATTACAGTGGGCCTCATTACGACCCTGGCCGTACGGTATAGACGGTGCCGGTATGGCACCGGCACCGTCCATACCGTACCACCTCATTCCGAGTTTCCCTCGCGGGTCCCTGACAGCCCGCCAGGTGCTACCTGGCGTGCTGTGCGGCACCCGCGAAGGAAACTCGTGATTACACCGGCACCGTTATCAACGGTGCCGGTACAACCATGCTCCCGACCCCCATTGTGCCCTATGGGGCAGAATGGGGATCGGGACTCCGGCATTACCGCCTCCCGCGAATGGGCAATGACCGGCCCCTTCACTTTGTAATGGGCTGGTTATTGCCCAATCGCGGGAGGCGTTGCCGGTAGAGAGCATGGTCATTGCCCAATCGCGGGAGGCGTTGCCGGTAGAGAGCATGGCGGTAGCCGTGCCTGCCATACAGGCACGGCTACCACCATGCTCGTAATGAGGCCCAGTGTGTTACTTTCCATAGTTTAGGGATAATGGGGTGGCCAATCAGAGTCCACAGGTAGCACGTGCCATCCAAGGGCATGCCCTGGACACGCCCCTGATCCAAGCTGGATTGGTGACATGCTTCCAGGTCTCATATTGATCAAACATCTTCCGAAACGGTCACAAGTTTTCCTAAAATCTTGAAAAATGCTAAAATCACACCAATTTCTCGGGAACAGCCACAAGTAAATCAAGGTCAAATGGATACAAATATTGTGGATGAATCCGAGATCAATAAGTTCGGTGCATTACGTGGAAAACCTATCATAACCTCCCCTGAAAGCTATTTTCCAAACGTGGTGGTCGTATATGCGTACAGTCAATGCCTCCTGAACGAGGTAGGCGGTGGGAAGCCGCTGGAACAGGAGAATGACCTACAGGAAAGGTTGGAAGGCTGCAAGGAGTAATATGCCAGCCTGCCTGGCCTCCCAGGGAGAGCAGGGAGCAGAAGCAACAGAAACATTCCTTCCTCACACCTAGAAACACCAATGCTTTGCAATTAAATGCAAAACAGAGAAATGAGCGCGCGCGCCGCGCTGTCCAGGGTAGCTAAATATACCTTGCATTGAAAGATTTCTCTTCCAGTAGACAGAGCAAAGGAACGGAAGAAAATAATGACTTTCTCTGCTCTGAGACAGAAGGTTAAAGTCTGCACATGGAAAAAATGAAAAAATAATCCCCCGCCCTCCCTTCCGGGCGGAAGGAGCAGGCAGCATAGGAAAAACGACACATACCCTGGGGACCCAAGCACTCAACCTCAGCTGGGAGATTCCTGCCCCCTCGCAAGTGGACCCCTAAGCCGGCAGCTCTTATGGTGGTAAAGGGGTCACTAGTAGAGGCGTCCGCCCTCCTCCCATCGGCACAATCTGGTGGTGTCCATGGGTGTCATTTTTCTGGGGGACAACTCAAGGGGGTTTGTCCCCCCCCCCACACTCCCCAATTTTTGTGGCACACTATTTTGTCCCCCTCATTTTTCAGGGGCTCTTTCATTTAGATGTCATGTCCCCGCCCCCAACATTTCCAGCAAAGTTACTCCACTGGGTGTCACTTTGTCGTTATGGCAGGTGCATTACAGTGATATCATCGTACAGGGCCGGCTTATGACTTAGCAGTGCCCAGGATGCATTGCGTTGTGCGGGCGTGGCAGGGATGGCTGAAAGGCATGTAATATCATGGTCACCAGGCAGAGAACCGACAGTACCAGTTGAGGCATCTGGTGGCACTCCTCTGTTCCCCCTTTCCATCCCTCTCCCCTGCACTTCTCTTTAATGCAATTGCACGGCCGAATGCCACAAGGCCTAGTAGGACCTCGACTGTATATTTATTAGTTTGTTTTTTTGTTTTCTTGCCACTTTTATTTTTTCCCGCTCCCTTCCCATTTGTCTTTAGGCGCTTAAAACACAATTGTATTGTATAAATGACCAATAAAATAAAAATGAACTTCTCTGGAGCCTGGGTGAGTTCTGTTTTGTCCAGCTGCTGTTGATGGCAGACAACCATACATTTAGGTACTGGTCTTCTATAATGACGTGTGTGCCTTTTTCATGCCTTGCTATGTCATGTTATGTATGATCTGCTACATGTGGGTTCAGGTTATTCTGTGCCGTTCACCAACCTTGTTATCTAGGTCTCCATGCTCCAAGACACATACACCACGCCCGGGCAATTTGCCCCAGCTTCCACTCCCCCCAACCACCACGCCATTACCTCTGGTTTGTCAGGCAGCCATTTTTGCTGGCAGTTTATTTATGGGAAGCCAGCACACACGTGACACAAAAACCAATTTCCCATAAAACAGATAAAAAGGAATACTAACACCCTTGACAATGACATGGCGCATCATTACAAGTTTGCCAGTCCGGTAACTACGGTACCGGTAAACTTGCCGGTACCGTAGTTACCAGAACGGCAAACTACAAGTTCTGCTCGCAGGTGCCTTTTCACCCGCCAGGTCGTACCTGGCATGCGTACCGGCACCTGCAAGCAGAGCATGACGGATGCACCGGCACCATTCCGAATGGACCATATCATTGGTGTATGAAATCCATGTGGTCTTTGACTTATTGATAACTGGTAAAATGACAGCTTCCTTCTCAATCCTGTCCCCAAGTTCAGCCAAATACAAATTAAGTAATACCAAGGCTAGTATCCAGGTGGTGTCAGAGTGCAAATATACCAGCAATTTCAATATTCCCTTTGGAAGGCCCAGTCCCTTAGAGTGATCCATAGGCGCCTCTATTCACAAATTGAAATGGCAGCGATAAGTTGATTATGGTGGCAAATATGGTGTGGTCCTTTTGTGACCAGGCCCTTCTCTGCACCTGGTCGACCACATACCGAGCTGCAATTATGCTTGCTCCCGCCCAAAATCTAACCTGATTGGGGGACAAGGTGTTATTCGTTTCCACCGAGGTATTGATCTCATTCAGGATAGTTGGGGCAAAGATTTTTGAATCCGCATCTAGGAGCACTATCGGGCAGTAGTCTAGTGGTTTGTCTATGTTGCATTTTTTGTAAATTTTTACTACTTTTGACTGCTTCCAACTTTCCGCGATTTGTGATTTCTTGGAACAGATAGAATAATATTTATCCTCATACTTTAGGGTCATCTTTCAGGATCATATTACAAAGTTCATTTGGCCTCGGGCTCTGGAGTTGCTACTTTTTATTATGACCCTTTCAATAGATTCCTGATTTATATCCAGACTCCACCTTACAAGATCCATCTGCATCACTTTGTCCACTCCCTCGTGTCGGGCTCTACATAGCTTCGTAAAGTGGTTTACCCAAGTTATTTCTGCAATTTGCTTGGCCTGCACCAGTGCCTGTAAATAGTCCATATTATTTACTAGCTTCCAGTAATTGGCATCCTTTTTCTGATTTATGCAAACCAACATACTTTGATGGGGCAGCCGGAGTTTGTTGCCATTTTTACTGAGAGGAGTTCTCCTGATGTGATCGGAGTGATAGGTATTTCTCTCATGTTTAGGGAGTTTTTGGCAATGATGGCCACACCTCCGCCTTTGGCTGAAGGTTTGTCCATCCTGCAGATGGCATAGTTATCTGGCACAGCAAGGGCAAGAGCTGGGCCTGCTGATGCATGAAGCCAAGATTCTGTGATGGCTAAAAAGTCACGATTATGTGTTGTGATGATGTCAGCAATGTCCAGTGCATGGGCTGGTAGGGATATAGCGTTAATGAGGGCACCTAGGATGTTGTTGTCAGGTTCGCTAGCGTTCATTTGGTGGATACTTGGTTGGTGAGAGCATATGCGGGCAGTTCTGAGCGTAAGGAGTGAATTTCTTTTTGAATTAGTGGAGGCAGTGGTGAAAGTGATGTCTCTCTTGAACTTGGTTCTGGATGCTAGGTATATATGTAACCAATCGGCACCTGCACACAAATGTATCCTACATGTTGTAACCAAGCTTTGAATATCCTTGTGCCTTGCGCCAGAATACCCTCGGGTCTGGATCGCATTACAAATAGTAAACTAAACTAAACTAAACTAGGTTACTGTTTCTTAGTGTCAGTGGATAAGGGCGAATAAAGCCTGGGGTGGCTGGCATGATTGCCACTCTGCATTTGTCAGTTTGGTTGATCGTGATATTGCTCGTTAGTCCTGGCTTGTGTTAGCGGTTGGGAGCTGTGAGAGGGGGGTGGGTCAGAAGGCTAGAGCAGGAGTCTGGGGAGTGCAGTGGCTTAGATATGACTCATGATAATCTATAGCTGGACAGCGTTGCCACATGACTTGCATGCATACGGTGTTTGAATAGGGAGGCAGACATATGGCTAGTATCTTTGACATTGGAGGCGGTTAAGCAATTGTGGGCACTAAAGGTCTGTTAGGCTAATGCGGTTACACTTCGGAATGTACAATGCAATCACAGGCTAATGCTGTCACAATTAGGAGCATACAATGCAGTCACAGGCTAATGCTGTCACAATTAGGAGTCTACAATACAATCACAGGCTAATGCTGTCACAATTAGGAGTATACAATGCAATCACAGGCTAATGCTGTCACAATTAGGAGTATACAATGCAATCACAGGCTAATGCTGTCACAATTATGAGTATACAATGCAATGACAGGCTAATGCTGTCACAATTAGGAATATACAGTGTAATCACTGGCTAATTCTGTCACAATTATGAGTATACAATGCAATGACAGGCTAATGCTGTCACAATTAAGAGCATACAATGCAATCACAGGCTAATGCTGTCACAATTAGGAGCATACAATGCAATCACAGGCTAATGCTGTCACAATTAGGAGCATACAATGCAATCACAGGCTAATGCTGTCACAATTAGGAGCATACAATGCAATCACAGGCTAATGCTGTCACAATTAGGAGCATACAATCCAGTCACAGGCTAATGCTGTCACAATTAGGAGCATACAATGCAGTCACAGGCTAATGCTGTCACAATTAGGAGTATACAATACAATCACAGGCTAATGCTGTCACAATTAGGAGTATACAATGCAATCACAGGCTAATGCTGTCACAATTAGGAGTATATAATGCAATCACAGGCTAATGCTGTCACAAGTAGGAGTACACAATGCAATCAAGGAGGTGTGCTTTACGAGGTGCTGGCTAGGAGCGACTGCGGGCAGATTTTCGAAATATTCGACTAATTAGGGCAATTTACTTTCAGGATGATTTCCTATGAGCAACTGGCGATACATTTTAAGAGATCCCGGGTGAGGCAAATACGGGCATCTTTTTTTTTAATCAAAAACTGACTAAGAACCCTGCAGATCCTTTAGGAGGAATGCACGGCATTCAAGGCGCTGTGAGTTTGATAATGATGCTCACTATGACCAGCTGCTGACATGTTTAAAAATGCTGGCTGGGGCAGCTACGGGCACCTTTTGAAAGATAGTGGCTAACACAATCACAGGCACATTTTAAGTACGCACAGCAATCAAGGCAGTGTCAGTTAGGCGCTGCTAGCTATGGCCAGGTGGTGACACGTTGTAAAAAATACTTTCTGTAATAACTACCGGCGTATTTTAGGAATACGCTGCAATGTAGGGAAGTGTGAATTTCATGATACTGGCCATTACGTAAGGGATGCGATATAACACCCGACGGTTAGTAGGGGCTATGCTTCCAAGGTAGACAGGCGGGCATGAGCATAAACTAGTCTATGCATTTTCAGCTGTTTATTGCTGTCGTGGGAAGGTCCCAGGGAAGGCGTTCGAGTTTGTAGCTTAATTAGCTAGGTTTTAGTCTGTTACGTTGTGAAGAAGTCGGTGAATAGATTGTATCATACGTTGTGCATTATTGTGCTAGGAGTCATGCGATGTGGTAGCTATTAGGGAGAGCAGTGCATGAAGATTATACTGCTACAGTGTGCAAGGTTCAACAAATACTGTGAGTGGTGCAGCACCTCTCCGTTGCTCACAGTTCTGACAGGCTTGGGACAGGGGCCTTGAGGGTCAGCCTTTGGTGGGGGCCGCCGTTCGCCTGACAGCTCCCGGATTGGCTGGTTTCAAGAAGGGGCAAGCCAATCGGTGCAGCTTCGTACTACTAGGAGGAAGCAAATTCAAATGGGATGTTGTGGCGGCCATTTTCAAAAGGCTGTCCGTATTCAAGGTTGCAAAGCAGCTCGGCAAGAGCTAATTACTAAAAAGAGAGCTGCTTATTTCGTCGGGGCATCGAACGCATTGCTGAGGCTTCTGGCAAAATGATGGCATCGGCAGATGATTTTGGAAGCACATCTGCTTCATTGCAGTCTACCCGCAATTAGCCCAGGAGAACGTACCTTCTGCGAGGAAGATCCTGGTGATCAAGGCCAGCGGCCATGATGCTTGTGGGTCGCGTGGGGACACATTTTCCAGTGTTGCTCTGGGATCAGCAGTGATGCTGGATAGAGACGGGGCCAGACCATGGGCCTTTGGTGGGGGCCGGCGGGCTCCCGCCGGCTCATGGATTGGCTGGTTTCACGAATGGGGATAGCCAATTTATCCATCTTAAATTCTGCATGATCTTTTGCGATATTTTGAGAGCTTGAATTGTTTTATTATAAACTTGCTTCTTTGTGGTTAGGCGTTTTTTTTTAACCTTCCTTCACTAAATTCAAGTTGTTTTTAATGAAGATCGGAAAGCTCCCTGGGTTCCCATAGGACAGCCGTTTTAGATTCAACATAGTATCTACTGAGTGTTTTATACATTCGTTAAATGCCCTCACCTTAGTCGGGAACCAGCTCAGTCTATTCTTTCCTCTGGTACCCAGTAAGTTATTTCCCACACCCTTCTTATTCTCTGAGGGGCTCCCCCAAAATACACATATAACCGTTGGTGGTCACTTGTAAAACCATATTTATCTCATAATGACCATACTTAAATGTTTTCAGTTGCAACTATGAAGCATATACACGGGTATTGTACTCCATTGTGCCTTGTAGCCATGTAGTGGTGATAAGAGCCATTCCACTAAAAATGTCATCCATTTCAGTCACTGAGCAGTTGCTTCTTTCTAGAATAGTGAGCCTTATGGGGCAGGACATTCTCCTACTCTTCCTGCCTTCTGCAGTCTGCATTAAAATCCCCAAGTAGAATGAACTCACCCGAATTTCCCGCATAAGAATACTGTCAAAATGTTGCCATGCGGGCAGTCACACGTTCAATGCTGTTATCTAGGTAATTGCAATACACATTAATCAGCAAGCATTTTGCTATCTATTTCTGGGCCGGTAACAACCTCTATAGCCACAATTATTGCCATCAAGTTGTCTCTAGCCCCAACCTGAGGGAATCTAGATGTATGCACTAGGGACAATAGCCCCCCTTTTAACCTTCTAGAGGTGCCCTTAATGGCTTTTTGTAAATATGACTCATACCCATCTAAAACCAGCTCCTCCCACAAAAAAGTTTCCTGCAGGCATACACCATCATATCCATTCAGCATTGCCCCACTAGCTTCATCCTCTAGCAGGTGATTGAATCCCTGTGTATTCCTACAACTTATGCTCAAAGGCTGGACGCCTACGTCCGTCACTCGCCGCATAGGCGGCCAGACGTCCTGCCAAACACCACTAGTCTTCCTCCAATGGTCGCACATTATTGACCGGCTCCTCTAGGGCCACAACTCTATGGTTGTCTGATGTAATGGCACAACAAATAAGTACACGAGGAACGACATCTTCAGCTTCATTCGGGCCGGTTTTACATAAACGTCAAATCCACGCAATCTCAACTGCAGAGGACAATAGCAATTCCCTAAGCACCCTAGACGGTATGGTAATTAATACAATGCCAAGTCTTTTTTCATGTTCTAAGTCCACACACTCGATATCACATGAATTAAAAGGTTTGAGTCTTGGAATATCTCTGAGAATCGACAGCATAGTCTGACGGTTTAAACAGAAGGCGTCCTCTTTAGGAAGATTGATTCCATGACATAGCATATCAACTCCAGACTATGAATTATACCACTTTCTGCTGGTCTTGTGAGGACCTTTGCACTTGAGTGGGGCCATAGGTCATTTCCCAAATGTGGTGCATTGCTGTCTGCCTTTCAGAGGTGGTCGTGTTATTTTGGGGGCCCAAAGGATGGCGCTCCCACCATCTCATCTTCATATTCTTATGTAGGGATACAACACAATCGCCACTTCTATCCTGTAACAAAATCTCCCGCTGTACCTGCACAGGGACTTGAGAGGGATAAGAATCCTGCTTCTCCTGCCCGTTTAATTGGAGCATCGGTACCTGTCTTACCAAAGTCACATCTTTGTTCAGGGCACCCTTGGGACGATAATCACAACCCCTTTCTTCATTGTCATTGCGCACGCTTTCAGTTTATTCACTTGATCTTGCACATAACAAATCTTCCGGAAGTACTTGTGTAGCGCTCACAGTCCCTCTCATCCAGCACCATTTGACTCGTGCTGCTTGTTCGGTAGCTTGCATTATTATTCCTGAAAGTTCCAATACCTCAAACTCCTCACCTTCAGGGCCAATTCTCCTTCTCCAAAGACCCTTCCTATTTTTGTGAAATATTGGGACCAAGGATTGAGGGCCACTGCCTTGAATGGGATCGTAAATCAGCGATCCACCCTCCTCATTTCCATTTCCAATTTTCTTGAATAAATGTTGCACCGATCTTTGTTGTTTCTTGTTTACTTTTAGATTTTCTGTTTTCTGTAGGATCTGAGCTGACGGGAGAGGAAGGGTTGTTTTTTTGTTCTACTCCTTCCCTTATTTGTAAAGGGATTCAACTGCTATATAGCTAACGCGGAGTGTGGAAGAGTGACTCGTGGAGACTGAGGCTGAGTCTGCTTTCTGCCTCTATTGCTGGCGTTAACCTTGTGAGCAACGTTTCATTGAGGAAATGTATATATTATCCAACTCACGGTTACAGGATTTTGGACTCATGCCTGCTTGCAAGGCCCCTTTTTATCCTGCAGTGATTTGGTTTTTAAGCTTATTTGGTCTGAATCATTCTTTGATTGGGTGGCATGTATTAACATTGTGACTCATTGAGATATACTATTTGATTATTCTCGGTCAGCCATCATGAAGCTAAAAATTGCAAAACGTGTGGGCCTTAGGAGCGATGTACTTCTTAAGGGGAAACGATTACGGAGCCCAGGACCCGCTCGGAAGTCTAAGGACTTCCCCAAGAGAAAAAGAGGGAAGAGGGAGCATTTGGCAATGCAACCTATGATACCAGGCTATTTTGCAGAGGTAGGTAATGAGGGAGTCAAGGCCTGCATATTGGAACAGCCTGGGCTCGTAGACTCGAGTCTACCGTCAGGGCAGAATGTGAGCCTGGAGATGATAGGGTCTGGAGATGCCCAGGACTCCGCTAAGGTTATTATTGCTGACTGCTCATCCTCTATGCACTCCCTGGATAACAACGGATCCTTGCTTAACCTATGTTAGTCCCTGCAACGTCACCCGCTGGGAGTGGTACCTCAACGGAATTATATATGTTCCTCGGGTAACTTGTCTATGAGTCCTAATATGAACTGTCTATTTGGCAATATGGAACCCCAAAGAGTGAGGGAGGAAGTTAAAGGATGGGAAGTGCCGTTGCCATTGGCGGACAGTTCGTTTAACATTGAGTATAAATCAATATCGGAGAGATTGGATGATGTCCTCAGGATCTGTTCCAACTTGGTGAAACATCAACTTCGGACTCGAAACCAATTGGATCTTGTGATCAAAACCTTGGGGCAGAGGCCAAATGAAGCTGCGTATTTAGGTGAGGACGTTAAAATGTCCTGCCCTCTAAATCAATATAATGCAGCTGTAACAACGAATGGTATAACAGACCCGGAGAGGCTGTTGGTAGTGAATGAGGAGCAGAGAGACAGACATAATCATATCTCCCTTGATGAAACAGGAAACTCATGGAGAACTGAAGATTGAGTTACCATTGCAGTCACAAATGAAGAGGATGCGCTTGAGGTGCTATGTACTGAAATATCTCTTATGAGAAGATTTGAACATCCGTTACCCGAGATGAGATCTGCAGAAATGGTGAAGAAATATCTGGTTAAAACATCAGCAATGTCTAAATTGCTACTTATAAATCAGGATGATTATAGGAAAACTCTTCTGGCAGAAGTGAAAGGACCTAGGGGTTTTGTAAAGAATAAGAACGTAATCCATACCTTGGCTGATGGGACTAGAATGAGTGTGACCCTATGAGGACCATTGGATAAGTGGACACTCCCGCAGCATGGGGCAGGAGAATTTGTGGCCTCGGCTGGGGTTAAGAGTGTGGGACCCCCAGGGTCTTGGTCTGTTCCTGATAATGTAACGAAGTTAGGTTTACAATTTAATCAGGACGTGGTTAGAGGTGGTCCCACACCTGGGAGTATTATGTCAACAAGACACGTCAAGTTTTTGCAAGAATCACTTGATGAGGATGTCACTCATTTTCCCTAAAGGTAGACAAGGTGGTTGAGTCTTGTACTACCTCAAAGGTAAAAGATTGGGGCAAGCCTGTGAAATTTATCAGACCTGAGTGCATGATCAAGTAAACGGAAAAGAACCCCACGGCAGCCAGCCCCTTTTTTAATAGAACCAACTTATTGCGTTTGTTGGCTTTGATGCCTTGGTTGTGCACTATTAGATCTGCTGGCATTCTTGAATTAGCTTTACCCAAATGGGATAGCCCCACTAATTGGGTGCTGTTGCGGGTGGCCAGTCCTGCGGTGGCTGCCCTATTATGTGCCAATGTAGATGCCCTAGAATCATTGGGTCTAAGACTGTCAGTATGTGGGGAGACAGTGAAAAGATCCCCTGGGGGGAGCCTGGAACACACAGTTAATATAACATTGTAGGGGTATTAGGATCCCTGGAATCCATACACGGTGAATGTGGGGTAGTGATGGGAACCATTCACTGTGGTACTGATATTAAATATGAGGAGGAGAAGCCTCCCCACACTTTATTCCCAGGATAATACTGATAGGTGCTGATTTATTGATTTGCTTAGCTGGAACACTCGTGGGCACAAGCACCTGCTACATAAAAATGGTTCATTACATTTTTTATTGGGCCATGATATATTTATGTTGCAGGAGACCTGCCTAGACTGCCCTATATACTATGAAGGTTACCACCTGTGCCACCTGTTTGCCAGGAAGGGCAAAAGGGGAGACCTTTCGGTGGACTTGTTGTAGGTGTTAGCCAGAGGCTGTGCTCACGCGAAGTCTGGCGTACCCATAATGTACGGTCTGCTCTTGGGGTAGAGATCAACATTAATATGGGTACTGAAAGACTCACACTGTTGGTAATCAATGTGTATTTACCCCCGAGTCTAAAATACATTATTGGTTTTCTGCATCATCTGGAGGAGGGTTTGGCAGCAAATCTTAAAGAAAACGGGGATGATGGATTAGTTTTGTTGGGGGGTGATTTTAATGCAAGATGTGTTGACAATACACCTGACACATTGTATTCTAATGTTTCCCCGAGAAGTATAATGTTGCAGGGTAAGGCAAGCAACTGTTTGGATCTTTTAAACAATGAGACATTAGAATGTTGAACTGATGCACTGAGGGTGATGTACCTGGTCAATATACCTGGAGGGGGCCCAACTCTACTGTCACGCTGGATTGCCTATTTCGAAATAACGATTGCCTGCTGTTAACCAGAAAGCTTGTAGTTAACGATTTAGGATTTAGTGATAATTATTCATTAGGTCTGATCCTTGAAGCACCCGATAGATGGAAGATGCAAGAAGGTGGGACCGGGTGCTCAGGTGTGCAGGCTAATCATTCCGGAAATATTGTAAGATGGAATGAAAAGAATTTGGGTACGATTGGGAGTAGAGTTGATTCCCTTGACACACATGATATAGAATGTTTGGGGGCCTTAGGTGGGGATGCTATTGACGACCGGATTAAGAATCTGGCTAAATCCACAGGTAAGTGTTGTATTAGGCAATATGTGATATGCCCCAACGGCAACCACCCATATGATCCAGTGGTACGGGATACCAAGCGCGTTATGCGGAGTCATGTAAAGAGGATCAATGCTTCCGCTCTTCCCAGTGAAATAAAGAATGTAAAAATAAAAATGATTAAGAATGCCCGTGGGGATGGTACAAGCAACGGAAATTATCTATTAAAAGCAAAGTTGGCAAGAAATGATTGGTGTCCTTAGTAAGAGAAACTCTAAGGAAATATGGAGACAGCTCAACACTGCTAAGGCCGCCATTAAAGTGAAGACCCTGAATCCCATCCAGGAAAGGGAATGGGTGGACTATATTATTAAGAATAATGAGGTGGGTGTTTCCACATATCCTCCTGGTTACTGCCTGCAAGTATGGAACTTGAAGATAGGTGAGGATCCTATAGAGGAAATTATTTTTGAAATTAAAAAAAATTTAGGGCACCTGGCCCTAATGGCTTGGCCAACGCTGTACTAAAACTGAACCCAGGTACATGGGCAAAAGTATTACTCATCCTCTATGACAGAGTTTGTTTCACTCAGTGTATTCCTTGATCTTGGCAACAGGCGTTGCTGGTACCAGTCTATAAAAAAGGCGTGCATACCTCACCAGCAAACTATAGGCTTCTTTTCCTACTTGACTTGACAGGAAACATTTTTGGATCCTTTGTTTTAGCAGCCCTTCAAAATTGGGTTGATGATTCAAAAATGTTGAACTTTGACCAAACTGGGTTTAGACCGTGACGCAGTATTGCACATAACATCTTAGTGATGGACTCCCTACATAGGGAAGCATCGGTTGCGGGGGTAACGCCTTTTATTCTATATTTGTGGACTTTAGAGCGTCCTTCGACGAAGTATGTAGGCAAAATCTCTGGACTAAAATGGAGTGTTGGGGATGCCCGGGGTGGCTGCTTAATGTTTTAAAAGGCCTGCACTATGAGGCATCAGTATGTATCAGGTTGGACGACAAGGCGGGACTCTCGGCACCTGTTTACTCTACTGGGGGGGATCAATCATGGATGTACGCTGGTGCCCCTGCTCTACTGTATTCATACGGCAGATCTCCCATTAATATTTACACAAACTCGGGGTTGCTGCCCCAAAATGGAGCTCGTTTGTTACCTTGCATGTTATATGCGGACGATCTTGTCTTGTTTAATTTCACTTTCAGTGGAATTAAGGGTATGTTTGAGAAGCTTATTGAATATATCATTGCTAATGATTTGACTATAAACATAGAGAAAACTAAGCTGATGATTGTGGGTGTGAAATTAATTAAATGTCCTGTTTTATCTACGAGTATAGGAGTAATCGAGAAGGTTGATAAATATCCTTATTTGGGACTTGAGTTGAGCCTGTCAAGACCCTATGTTTATATTAAGGAAACAAAAAGATCTAAAGTAAAGCAATTAGCACAACTAATACGTAAATTTGCATTCCAGACTGCTGGATACTTGTTAGAAGGTAGCCTGGTACCATGTAAACAGTGCTTTTGCCCCATGATACTCTACCGTCTGGACAGTTTTGGCAATGAGTGATATGCGGTGGCTTAATAAAGCGGAGGCTTATTTTTGGAAGATGGTCTTCGGCCTGCCTCGGTCCATATCTATAGAATATATTAGACTGGAGCTTGGCCTGTTATCACTCAAGGGACAAGCTATTATGTGGCAGGGTGTTCGATATCTCAAAAAGAACACCTTCCTGCAATGCAAATTGCTATCACTTTTGGCAACCATATCCGATGACAAATCGAAAGTTGTGAGTAGGGATTTTGATAGCTGGATTGAAAAGTGCTTAGGTAAAATCACTTGGAGCCCAGAATTTGGACGTGGCACTAGTTTCGAAGTTCTTAAGGGGATATTTAAAAATGAACTTTGCCAGTGGAATTGGACTAGTAATTATGATCACTTGCATAGTTTACGATCTCATGCTGAAGTGACGAATGTAAAGGATTGCTTTCAGATCCCCTCTTTGCGGGCAAGTTGTGATTCAAGACTGTTGGTCCAATTGTTGGGAATGGCGTGCGTGCCACCAAATATCATGCGATTAGCTGTCAGGTATGCTGGTCGTCTATTTGTGACAAGTTTGCAGATGATACATGCAGTCTTGAACAGTACCCTGGCCTGGAGAAAAATCCAGTGTAGTTTGTGTCGGGCAGGGTTGATTCTGTCAAATGTATGCACACCCGTAATGTGGCAGGGTGCAGTGTGGTGGGCTGCTTTAAGGGGAGTCAGGTGAGTGGCCAGGAGCCCTGTCAGGAGAATATATTCCAGACCACAAAGGCCTGCACCACGGCCCAGAAGGCCCCCAGTGGAATGAAGAGTTTGATTCTTGCCTATGTGTTTCTGGAAAGTGGTGTCGAAAGTGAAGCCTAAGAATTTTACTAACTATGAAAGTTGCGGATAAAATCCTTCGAGGCGCATATCATTGTGTAATTGCTGGACTAGTTATTTTTTAGTGGGGGAACTATGAGGATGTAATAGGTCTTGAAGAACTTAAGTTTGAGAAAGGCAGTCGATATCCAGTCGATATCCAGAGCTGGTTGATGGTTAGTCAATTGTGGAGACAAGGGATTTCCTCTGGGCTTTTTACTGTAATGCCTAACTGAGTATCATCACATATTGGTCGATGGATATATTGGGATTTTGAGGAGGGTGTCCAGAGCTCCACATGAAGGTTAAAGAGGATCAGTGAGAGGGTGGATCCTTCAGGGACTCCATAAGAGATTGGGAGTCAGATAGAATGCAGCTTGTTTATCTGGATGGCCTGGTAACTGCCTGAGCGGTTGGATGTGAATCAATTCAGGACAGTGCTAGAGAATCCCATCCTGTCAACGGGGAGGGAGATGTGGTGGTCAACAGTGTCGAATTCAGCTGAGAGGAGAAGGGAGCAAGAGCTGCCCTTAT
This sequence comes from Ambystoma mexicanum, assembly GCF_040938575.1. Taxonomy (NCBI): domain Eukaryota; kingdom Metazoa; phylum Chordata; class Amphibia; order Caudata; family Ambystomatidae; genus Ambystoma; species Ambystoma mexicanum. The sequence continues at coordinate 285,948,290 of NC_090921.1, read as the reverse complement.
ACGTGATTTGAAGATCATTGTCCACCACTTGGATGGTAGCTGTCTCGATGCTGCACTTTGAGTTAGAACCCTGACATTTGCTCGTAAAGGAGGCACAGCTGCTCAGTGCAGTCAAGTAGTTGTGTAGCAACTACTTTTTCCAAGATTATGCCAATAAACCAGGGGTTTGTAATGGACCATTACGGGCGTCTGAGTCTAGGGTCTGTTTTTTCAAGATGTTCTATAAGACCAGACTTGAGGGTGTCTGGGAATGACCGTTCAGTGATGGTAGGCATTCATGATGCTGAAGAGTGCCGTGAGCACATGGTCCCCAATCCTCCAGAGTGCCTACATTATTATCGTTAGCATGGGCTCCTTGCTAGCCACTGAAGAGTGATAACTCAGTTGTGGCAAGTCGGAAATGGTGTGCTGAGTGCATGAGTGCACAATAGAGAGAGTGACCTTTTGGCCTTTGCTGGAGGCGGCTTGCAGCTTGACCTCTGCTTCAGCCATGTTTAAAGAGTGGAAAGACTGTCAAATTACTATACTTCGACATTGGCCCAAAGCCGCCCTCTCCAGAGTTGTTAAAGAATACCTGATTGTCTCTGCTTGACTACTAGGTGCCCTCGATGAAGGCGAAGATTGAGTGCCCCTCATCGAGCTCCTTGAAAAATAGATAATATTACTTGTGAGGACTTTGGGGCCCTCCATCTCAAAAGAGGATACTCGGGTCACAGGCAAGAGATTGCTGACTAAGGGGTTGAAAGGGCAAGACTACATAGGAGGCCATCTTACTCACCTCGCATTTCTGGGGCAGAAGAGGTTGAGGCAGAGAAGGGGGGATTTGGTCAACCAGCATTGGGAGGAGTACAGACCAGCCTTGTTTAAACATGAATAAAATGCCCGAGATCAGGGGCTTCACACTGCTGCACGCCTCCCCTCCCCCACACCCCTGCCTTCCCTCCCGTCCTATCTTTATCTCCCAACAGAACAGGTCTGGAGTTGTACTAGGGTGGTGGCCAATGTGGGTACCTAGTGTAGAAGCAGCAGGAGAAAGGATGGCAAATCTTCTGCACCAGACCAGGTGGAAGCAACATGTATGAGTAAAGAAAAGCGCAGGAGAGGGGTTGCAGCACTCATAGAGCCTCCTGAGCTCTTTGGGCTAATTAGTGGGTCTAGTTGGGGCAAAGCCATGTAGAGAAATGACCATCCCCCGTGCATAAAAATACCTGTAGATAATGGCGCCTCCACCGCGAGCAAACTCCAGAATCCTCATATACGCAAATGCAAAACAATACCCAAACAATGCCCAATGCAATACAACCGTTTGGCACTAAAAGAATATCCAACACAGTAATGATGATTCAAGGCCCCAGTGGAGGGTGCTTGTATTATCCATTTTGGACTTGGACCTTTGAACTGGGTGGTAGGTAGGGCACGCCACTCTACTGTAGTAAACTATAAATACAAATAACAGTAGCGAGAAGCCCTTGCCCTCAATGAAGCCTCTTTTAATCACATGTGGGCATGTACTGTTCTCATAAGATATGAGCCTACCCACACCCCATAAATCAACGTGGACTGCTGCACATCACACATTTCCGGAAATCGGATGGGAGAGGGTTAGGAATTAGATCACTAGAAGAGGGCGTCTCCATTTAAGGATGTGCACGAGGGCCCGTGGCCTAGACAGCGTGGAATTCAGATATTGTTTTGTGACTAAGGCTGGGGACTTTATTTTCCTAGGTGGTCGAGTTGTTTTGTGGTCTTAAACTGGGAAAAGCCTTCTGTAATGGATTTCTGTGGAGAATTTGTTTGCTTCTGAATGCTGGTTATGAAGAGGGTAGAAAAGTCTGTTTTACATTTGCGATTTACTGTTGCCTGTCATATGTTCTTCATTGGTGTATGTTAGAATAAATCGCTTTTTTATCTTCCAACTATCCCCTTGTTTGTATTGGGCAGCACGTCATTGCCTGGAGCACAATTAACACGTGTATTCATACTAGCATGTGTTTGTTTTATGCCTCAATGAATAACAATAGTTATCTATTAAAAGAAAATAGCCTAGGAACAGCAATACGCACTTTGATGGACCTATCTGGGTCTGTGGCTCAGGGGATTAATGCATCCACTACAGTCGCCTGTGTTTGACCTCATGGATACAGGTTCGAAAGCAGGCAGGTCTACTCAGCTCTTTATCCTTCCAAGGTCAATAAAATGAGTACCAAAATGTTGGGTGACCATAAACATCTGTCACCTGTCAGTAGCTCCCAGATGCCCCTTGGGGGGATGAACGTGCACTCTACAAATACATCTGTTCTATATAAATGAGGCATACAGATGTCCCTTTAATGCACACTGCCTTAACCCCTTAATAGTCTTCTCCCTGTCCCACAACTCAGCACTGCATTTGTACATTCTGGCCTCATTTAACTCTAAGGTGAAGAGCTTGTCCTGAGGTTAGTTCAAAGGTCCCCTTTATATTAAAAACACAAACCCTACACCTAAGAGTCTATTCAATTTAGTGACAGTCGTAATCTGTGAAAAGCAATACAACAAAGTAGGACCCCTTAAAATGAAAAATAAGAGAAAAAGCAGACGTACATGTCCTCCAAAATACCTGCAGCTGGATTTCGGTTGACAAGAGCATTGTGGGTGCTGGCACAGGCTGAGGTCAGTGAAGACTGGTGGGGCAGGCACAGGCTGAAGTCAGTGAAGACTGGTGGGGCTGGCACAGGCTGAGGTCAGTGAAGACTGGTGGGGCAGGCACAGGCTGAGGTCAGTGAAGACTGGTGGGGCAGGCACAGGCTGAGGTCAGTGAAGACTGGTGGGGCTGGCACAGGCTGAGGTCAGTGAAGACTGGTGGGGCAGGCACAGGCTGAGGTCAGTGAAGACTGGTTGGGCTGGCACAGGCTGAGGTCAGTGAAGACTGGTGGAGCTGGAACAGGCTGAGGTCAGTGAAGACTGGTGGGGCTGGCACAGGCTGAGGTCAGTGAAGACTGGTGGGGCTGGCACAGGCTGAGGTCAGTGAAGACTGGTGGAGCTGGCACAGGCTGAGGTCAGTGAAGACTGGTGGGGCTGGCACAGGCTGAGATTAGTGAAGACTGGTGGGGCAGGCACAGGCTGAGGTCAGTGAAGACTGGTGGGGCTGGCACAGGCTGAGGTCAGTGAAGACTGGTGGAGCTGACACAGGCTGAAGTCAGTGAAGACTGGTGGGGCTGGCACAGGCTGAGGTCAGTGAAGACTGGTGGGGCTGGCACAGGCTGAGGTCAGTGAAGACTGGTGGAGCTGGAACAGGCTGAGGTCAGTGAAGACTGGTGGGGCTGGCACAGGCTGAGGTCAGTGAAGACTGGTGGGGCTGGCACAGGCTGAGGTCAGTGAAGACTAGGGCTGACACAGGCTGAGGTCAGTGAAGACTGGTGGTGCTGGCACAGGCTGAGGTCAGTGAAGACTGATGGGGCTGGAGAAGATGTATGTTCGGATTGCTTCTCTGTTTGTGGGGTTGGCTTCGCAAAGGCTACCTTTTTCTGTTGGCTCTGTACTATGGCTGATTGGCTAGGACAGTGTGCTCCCTGCTCATCTTCTCTTGTGAGAGAGGCTCTGCTCTGTGTAGGTGGGGCTGAACGCCTTACTTCTGTTAGCTTGGGCCCTAATTAGAGGTGAACCCAGGGTGAAGGCTGATGGCTTGGCCTAGTGAACCAAGCTAGGCTTCTTTTTCACCTTCTTATTTTGTTTTTCTTTCCCTTTTTTCCCATCCACATCAGAGGCTCAGAGGAAGCAGGGGAGGGGCTGTGGTTCCTTTTCTCTCTGGTCCTTCTTTCTGTTGCTAGGTGAATGTGAGGCGCCGGTTCCGCCTTTTTCTGTGGGTGGTAGAAAGTCCCAAAATAACTTATTCTCACTTTTACTTGAGATAAGTCTGTCTTTGATTTATCTGGAAATGACTGCTCCTTATCGAGTGCGACAACATTTGCAGTGACTTGTTCCCCTGCGGGCCACTGGTTGGGTCCTTGAAAAAAAGGACGGGGAAAAGGTAGATGTGTGAACCCTCCACCCCGCAGGCAAGCTCAGAGGGGCAGAATGTGGCCCAAGGATAGCTGCTTTAGTGTAGATAGCTCCTGGAAACGTTCCCAACTAACACACCCAGGCGCTGCAAAGGAACTCGTTTGTCTTGGTTTTTCTTTTGTTCCCATTACTGGAGCCTTGGCGTTTCTTACATTACTTAATTATAGAGGTGAGACGTGAGTTCCAATGGAAAGTGAAAAAATGAATTGCTAATAACTTTTGACTTGTGCGCTGGATTTGGCTGAAATGTGCAGACAATTTTGTACGCCTGGGCCCCACCCCCCACTCCTCGAGACTGGAAAGTCTGGGAAAGATTTGTTAAAAAACAAAAAAGCTATTAAGAAAATTAAAAAGGCACTTTCGACCTAATCTGCGTTGATTTTCCCATAGAGAAAAAAGGTCTATTTCTGCTCCACAGCACAGCCCCAAACGACTAAATGGATCCAGACCAGGTCCGAAACAACTTGGGCACGAAGCATTGACTAGCAATCCTTTTGTAGTTTGGGGTTATTCTGTCCAGTAGTTTTATAAATATTTGACAGAGAAGCGGGTGCCCCTTTCTCCCAGAATTATTACAATATCCCCATGCTGCAATGCGCCAGAGAGGTTTTTCAGAAATGAAAAAGCCGCCATCTCTTTTTTTTCGATGCAAGAAATAACGCAGCTATACCCCGGTGTACATGAAAACCAAAAGCATAAAAATGGCATTTGGAAGTGAGAAAATGGTGAAATGGTATCTAGGTAGAGTTGGGAGGATGGGAGGTTTGCAATATGTGAACTCTGGGAGTTGAAGGTAGGGCAAGGACCTAGTTTGCAACACATAAGATTTTCCCGTAGCCGAGGGTATTCGGTTTGATACCCGCAGCTACCAGCAAAGACGTTTCCAGATAAATCAAAGACAGACTTATCTCAAGTAAAAGTTACATATGAGTATTTGAGGGGGTAGGTGGGAGGGTTGGGGGGCAAATGTGAGTTTGTGGGAGTGGGGGGACTTTGCTATGGGGAGAGGGGCACTTGGTGAGTGAGTGGGGAACCAGGGGAGCATTTATTTTTTCACGTTTTTTCTTGATATGCAAGAACTACAGATACCCGGGGCTATAAGTAGTACACTGCAATTATAGCCGCGGTTATGTGGAAAAATTGTTTTTTTTTAAATGGAAGCATGGTAGATTTTTTTAAATTACAGTGGGCATGGACAAAGGCCATGGCTAGTGGCCCGTTACAGATAAAAAATAGAAAGTGGGCACAGCATGGCCTAAGGGCATGGCCAGTGGTGCTGAAAAATATACAGTGGGCAGAGCCGAAGGTTATGGCCAGTGGCACCGAAAAAAAATATACAGTGGGCACGGCCAAAGGCCATGGCCGGTGGCGCCAAAAAAGATATAGTGGGAACAGCCGAAGGCCATGGCCAGTGGCACCAAATAAGATACAGTGGGCACATCTGAAGGCTGTGGCCGCTGTCCACGAATGAAGCCCATGGCCAGTGGCGCCAAAAAATATACATTGGGCACCACCAAAGTCCGTGGCCACTGGCCATGGCTGAAGCTGAGAATCAGCCGTGCCCACAGGCGATGGTGCTTGAAAAAAAACTATGGTATAAGAAAACCCTTGAAAATTGAAATTCAAGGTAAAAACTGTAGTTGAAGTGCAATTAAGGTGAGTAAACCTAATGGAACAAAACACTTGAATTTCAGCACATCGGGAAATTTAGGGCCGGCTTACCTCGGCGCGCTCCCCCGGCTTACCTCGGTGCGCTCCCATTACAAAGCCCAAGAGCAAATATATAAGAGAAGGAATTCACAATGCCATACAAAATGGCATTCTGGGGATATGGCATTATGTGGGAGATGAACGGGAACGCTAACTTTTAAGGGTTTTGTTGCATTACGTTTCCTCACCTTAACAGCACTTCAACTAAAGTTTTTCCTGGAATGTATATATGCATACTACGAGTGGGACACACCCACAGAGTGTGTTGGCCAGTGTTGGTCTATGATGTGGTTCTCCGCTTAGAAAGATGGTGGTCGTAGGACAACAATGCCCCCTTTCCTTTTTTTATTTCTTGTGAGCATGCTGAGGACAGAGTGGGGGCCCGAGGCAATGCAGCAGACTTCTTGCTTCCTTAGAGCTGGAGAGCATGAGGCATGAAGAGCTCAGGCGAGGCAGGGGTCTGTGCACCAGTAACACCTTAGTCTTTTCAGAGCACAGGAGTATCTTCTAACCTTTGCTTTTTAGCAGCACGTGAGCACTACATGCCCGAGGGGGCCAGGGTCTGCATTCCTCTAATTTCTTCTTTACTGGCATGACTGAGGGCGAGAGGGTCAATGGGCCTCTGCATTATCCTCTTTTTCACTCTTCCGCTCCCCGTTCCCTACTAACTCATGCCGGGGAAGCCTGAGGTCACTAGTAAGTAGTCAACTCACCTCTTCACCCAGGCGATGGTGAGATACTGGCCCGGGACAGAGGGGGCACGTTTCTCCTACTCCCCAAACTGCAACCCCAGCAAAGAGGAGGGGTGTGTGTTCCTCTCCTGCCACACAACATGGGCAGCCACGGGCAATAGCAGGCTCAATAGAGGTTAGGCGCTGCAAGTGCTGGGCGGTGTTGTAACTTTAGCCCTGTGCCAAGGGCTCGTGCTGTGTCACATGGTGCACGACAATGTGATATCTTGAATAAATACCGGCGGACGGCTTCCCACCAGCCAGTTGCCTCCCAACTCCATGACTGAGACCATCATTGCAGCCCTGCTGCCGGCAGCACGTGCCATGAACCGGCTTGCCGCTCGGCTTCCCCGAGCGCCCTCACACCATGGCGGCAGCAAGGCCTCTTTTACTTCATAGAGTGCATGAGCGCTCGGCTGAAACACAGGGTGCTCCATAGTGGAAGGTAGTCTCTCTAAAGGGGCACCAGACATCATCTATATGGCAACTGTCCCTCTCAGAGGAACAGTCCCTTCAGGTCTCCCCTTTCCTATGTATGTGAGGCCAGGGGTAGCACTATCTCCTGTTGTCAGTAGGTCTCCTCAGAGAACGTCCAGCGTCCTACTCCTGGGACACTACCATAGCCAGTCATTTGGTGACAAATGACCAAGCAGGTAAATTGAACATTTTGTACAATGGTGGCAAGAGTTTTCTGCACAGGCTCTGTGTTTACAATTTTTTAAGCATGCAAATTGTTTCAGTAAGCTCCTACTGATTAACACAAACACTGCAAAACACTGTTTGATGTTACATTTCCAAGTCTGCATATTTCAAAATTGTTTTTTACTTGTACATGTATCAGCCGACGCGCAGCAGAAAATGCGAGCAGTCGACACGGAAGGGATTGAACCCAGCTATTGCAGAGCATCATCTTAACTAATGGCATGGGGAACACGATACTTAAGACTGTACAATATACAGGAATACACAGGAATAAGGCCCTGATTTGATAAAGCCTGTATGTCCAGCCGAAACACGTGCCATCGTTAAGGGCAACTTTTTCAAAATTAAAATGAATACTTACTATTGATACCTTGAATTGGCGCTGTCGTCTATCTGAGGATTTTTTGGAGTGCCGAATGGAGCTAGTGGTTTATTGGGCTTTTTTAACCACACTCAGAAAGACGCGACATACAGCGCCCTTTGTTCTAAGCATAACGAATTCGGTGGCTCACCTGATTCATGTCGCCTTGACAGACATCCAAAGCCTAAAACCTTCTTTAAACTTCAAAATTGTTTTGCCCATTCACCTAACAAAGCATGTTTCCATTAAACTGTTGTCAATGTGTTTTATATGACACTAGCAAAAAGTACCTGTTCTCCAAACGGGTTCTGTGGACAGATATGAAAACCTTCCGGTCAATTGTTGAATATCAATGATCCTGTAGGTCGCTGTTCTGATTTGCTTATCGCTTGATGTGCTTTGCACTCTGAAGTAAACTGCACTGAGAATGGGTGTGTGTGTGGCTGGCTGACATTCCCCAGAGCATACGCTGGAGGGAGGCGAGAGTTGGTGTCCTGTTGCATACTGGGACCTACTGTGCTCTCTCCCCACCTGTTGCCTCACACTGCCATGGTGCAGTTTGTTGTGGTGCATTGTGGTGCAAATGTCCCAGAAACCGTGCATTCTAGGGTTGAGGACCGGTCCTTCTATGATCACATTGATATTTCGCCGATTTTAAACAACTGTTTCATGTGTGATGGTGCTCAAATCCAGGGAAAGGGGTGGGGTGTCCAGATTTCATGTAGCCAGTAATGTCTGCAGGGTCCTAACAAGTAACTATGCAAAATATGGTGCAGCGTGGTGAAACGGTGTGGATTTCTAAAAAGAACAACGCTTCGCCATGCCTACCAGAAACTAACCCACACATTTTCAATTGTATAAATATAGATAGCTGGCAGAGTGCTGAGCATGCCATGTATTTTACCACACAATCCTAAGGTTAATAGTGACCCCAAATGTATGTGAGGTTACACTCTCCCCCTCAGAAAACCTCATCCTCCAGGTGAGATTGCGACATGGTTATGAAGCTGGTGTGGGTGGCTCCTGTCTGATGTTTAAGGGACCAAAGGGGGTGGATTTAAGGGTGGGTAACTCCAAGCATGGCGGGCGGTAGGGCACCAGGGGTGGATTGGGTGTGTAGGTACGGGTGGCTAAACCTAAGTGTGTACTCACCATCTGCTCCTCAATGTCCCCCAGAACACCCTACCTTAGTTCCTTTATGAGCCTTTCAAGATGGGATCTACATGGCTCAGGATTGGGAATGGGGTCTAGGTGTGGTTCCAGAGGCTGGTCTGCTCAGAAGCTTGGTGGGCAGGTTCAGGTGCAAGGTCAGAGACCTCAAGGGCCACGACTGGAAGGCCTTCCCTAGCTCCTCTGCAGGGCTCTAGGGTTCAATGTGACTGGAAAGGCTTGAATCCAACCAATTCCTTATGTAACACTCTTTCAAATGTTCAGCATTCTCATTGTCCTCCTTCTCAGATTCCGAGGTTCTCTGCTCTTTTTGTTGGATTGACAGTTTTCGTACGTTTCGGCCAGGATTATAGGTGAAGCCAAGGTATATGGAACACATGTGTGTGACGCACATGTTTCCATCACAATCTTCACATTGATTGAGTGCTGCATATCTCTGTTGATGTATCCATCGCGTGTGCCCTGGGTGGTACATGAGCCACCTGTGTGCAGTCCAAGCCTCCACCTATGTTAGGAAAGCCAGCAATATTCAGTGTGTGCTCTGTTGTTTGATGGATTGCTTGGACTTCTTCTGGTTTGTTTTCCCAGGTTCTCCAGGTATCTCCAGGTTAGCACCCTTTTGGGAGAAAGATCTTGATCTGATACTTCAGACCCTACCTCCTCGTAGTTGGAGGTGATTGCCATGTAGGGTCCTCGTGATCCTGTTGTTTCCTTCTTCCATTCAACAAAAGACTGGACTACTTAGGAGCTGGTGATCGTTGATGTATGGCTTGGAGTCCCAACAGTAGCTCAATTTGTTTTTTCAAAACTTTGTATCAGGGTCGGTCCCCTGGCTGCAGGTCCTGATTGCGTGCATTGGCCTTGTATTGAGTCTCACTACTGGGTCCCACCACATGCTGCATTCTCACTGTGACAAGTGATGCGACCATGCAGTTGTTGATGAGATAGTACCATGGATAGGTAATGCCGGACATGTAAGCTATACTTGTTTGCCTGATCACGCATGGCATTGTGATGGACAGAGTCGTGGCTAGGAGTGGTATGCTGGGTTTCCTAGCAAGTGGTGTGCTAGGCATGCAATGCAGGAGTTGTGTTCCATTTTGCTGTACAGCATTCCACGTCTGGTGTGCGTACGCGAAGCATATTCCTCCATAGATTCAGCTGTAGGGGTGGCCATGGGGGTGCTGGAGCAGTGCTGTCAATCTATCGGACACAGGGCTTCTACCTAGCCCCTGAGAAGGAAGTGGGTATGTGTCACCAGGTGCAGTCAGGGGTTTTGCAGCTCATCATAGGATTCCACTGAAGGCAGAAAGAATAAAGGCCATCACAGGGGGTCAGATGTCAGAGTAACATTTGTGTGGATTGTCCTCTTGTTCTGATACTTGCATGGTTTACAGTGCTGGGCAGCTGCTTGTGTGCTGGCATCTACTGTCAGCTCCCACCCATTGTGATTTCCGTGTGACCCTGCTTGTCTGGATGCCTTTCCCAATATGCCTGCACAGTGGGTAATGGTTCTGTCACATGCACTGGTGTGGTGGTGTGGTGTCATATAAATAACCAGCAGCCATGCCGGGGTTGCTGAAGGACCTCTATAATGGGTGGACGGTCGCTCTGGGTCAGGATTATGGGCGGAGCTAAGGTATATGGAACACATGTGTGTGAAGCACATGTATGCATCACAGTCTGCACATTGATTGTGTGCTGCATGTCTCTGTTGATGTATCCATCCCGTGTGACCTGGCTGGTACATGTCCAGGGCTCCACCCACGTTAGGAAAGCCAGCAATCGAATATAGCTGTCCTTGATATGGGTGAGAACTGAAAAGTATACGGGGAAGGCAATGTGGTGGTGCATCTGTCTCACGGAGGATGTCCCCTGTGAGAGGATGCAGAAGAAGTATGACAGAATAATGCCCTGCACCAGGGCCACAGTAAGTTGGAAACTCCCAGTGGCGCAGACAGGAGGCGCTGTGACGAGCTTTAACATGAAGGTAATGGAGCTGACTGTTTGTTTGTTTGTTTGTTTATTCATTTGGTAATGCACACCAAACCCTTGGGTAGCTGGGCTCAACAGTACAAGTAGACTTACAATTTAGTTACAGTGCATATCACATGCATATGCATACGTATACATACATAAAGGAAATATATAGTACTGACACCACCGGTTACAGTAGAGTAGCAGCAAGTGCTTAAATTAGGTGATGCATAGGCAGATATAGTAGGTGCGGTCAATCGTGTCTGGTAGAAGAGGACGGTAGCAGTCTGGGAGTAGGTCAAGCAGGTTATGAGTCATTCGTTCGAAGCCATTTGAGTACATTGTGTCTAAATTTAGGGTAAGGTTGTTCCAGTCTGAGGTCAGGATGGAGCATGTTCCAAGATTGTGCTGCTTTAACTAGGAAACCGGTTCCCCCAGCCGTAGTGCGTTTGAATCTGGGGATCTCAAGCATGGAGGCATTGGCAGATCTCATGTGGCAGGCAGCTGTTCTCCTGGTGATTCCATCCGGTAAGTATGGAGGTGCTAAATTATTCAGACACTTAGCGGTGAGCGAGACTGTTTTGAGGAAGATTCTGTCAAATATTTTTAAACAGTGGGCCTCTCTTCTAAATTTAGAAATGTGCTCTCTGTTAGGGATGTTCAGCGCTGCTCTCAGGGCATTGTTTTGCAGTCTTTGGATTTGGTCTGTAACATATTTATTGGCTCCTGAGTACAGGGCGTTACATTAATCTAATCTGGACATTATGAGAGCATTGGCCAGGGTAATGCAGCCGGTGCTAGAGAGAAACAGTCTAGAGGCTCGGATAAGTTTGCACAAATAGGCTGTTGTAGAGGCAAGTGAGTTGACTTGCTTCTTGTAAGTTTTAACTACAGGCATCACATTGATAAGATTATTATCAATATTGAAGGATGCGTAGCTTGGGCTTAGTTTTTTAAGATTGGCTTCAGAGCCTAGGATCAATATCTCAGTTTTATCGTCATTCAGGCAGAGGCCATGTGATTCCATCCATGCCTGAATGAGGATGTATATCCTGTTTACTAAGGCCAAGACCTCTACAAAGTTGCCCGAAAGGGGTATGAGGATCTGGGTGTCATATGCATAATTAGTGTAGGTGACCCCCACTCTGTCCAACTTGTCGAACACGGGTTTAGTAAAGATGTTATACATAGTGGGTGAGACACAGAACCCCTGTGGCACTCCGCAGGATATTTGGATGGGGTCAGCGGAGGCTGACGGGGAGAAGACTCTCATAGTGCGGTTGGCTAGAAAGGATTGGACCCAGGCTATAGCCTCCCCTGAGAAGTGGGCAGCCGACCTGAGATGGTTGCATAAGACTGCATGATCCACCAGGTCGAAGGCTGCCGATAAGTCCAGGAGAAGTAGCATAGCTGTTTTTCTGTTATCCTTCAGCTCCTCAATTTGTGTCTTAAGGTCTAGCAAGGCTGTTTCAGTGCCATGAAGGGGGCGGAAGCCTGATTGCCGTGAACCTAGCAGGTGAGGCCGAGAGTTTAAGGCGCCAGTTTCTTCACTGGCTAGAAAGTCCTTCCCACAAGTGAACGTTGCGCAGAGAATGTTGAGTGTCCAAAATTGTCCGTATTGTCTTTGTTTGCCGGTATTTTTGTGGGTGAGTAGCGCTGCGTGTAGAAGCTAGCTGTTGGTAGGTTTGCGCAGCGCCTTCAATTCATGCGTGCCTGGTATGTCTCTCCCTTTCCCTTGCAGGAGAAATGATGTGGTATTAGCGCTTCGAGTCTGGGTCCAGCGCTACTGGAGACTTGGTGGTTAGGTAAGTTTGCACAACGGATGTTGGTAAGTATGCACCGCATAGAGAGAGAGAGCACAGTGAAATAAGTGTCTGCATTATTGGAGTGCGCACCATGAATAATGTCTCTTCTTTCTTACAGGGGTTTGTGTGCTCATGCAACTAACCTGGATTCCAGCATCGCAGGAAGATTCGGTGAGTATGCGCAGCGTTACTGATGTGCGCATGTTAACGCTATTCTTTGTTCTTACAGGTGCCGGCGTAGTAATCCCCTCTTGACTGGAGATAGCTGCGGCGTGGAGTAAGAACCAGATAAGCTGAAGCTGAATGATGTGGAGCGAGTAAGCAGAAGTAGGATGATCCGAAGCAGGTGAGCAGAAGCAGGATGATCCGGAGCAGGTAAGCAGAAACAGTATGATCCGGAGCAGGTAAGCAGATGCTGGCTGATCAGAGCACGGCAAGTGTGTTGCTGATACAGCTCACAGTGAGCAACACGAAGCACTGGAAGAATCTTGGGTGTGGCTTATATAGCCAGCCACACCCAAACACTAGAGAGCTCATGAGTTATCATGTACTTCCTGTTTGGCAACAGGAAGTGGTAACCAGGAAGTTACTACAAACACTAGGAAGGACTGAAAGGAGGGATTTGTTATGGGTTCTTTGTGTGCCTATGCCAGGCCTGCCAAGCCTCCACCCAGCTTGCCCCAACTACCTGCCTGATACCCATGACAGCTTTGAGATAAAAGGGGCTAGATCCCTAGCTGCGTCCTTTATTATTTGCGCTGGGCAGCTGTCTCCTTTGCATTTTGAGGGAGAGTATGACTTTTTAGAATAGAGATTTTCTTGAAACTGAAGGGTGGGGTTGTACTGATCTCTGTGTGCTGTGGTCATTACTGCTCAGAAGGGGGCAGTGTGGCCTTTTTGTTAGCTATTTTGAGTTGGAGTGAGGACATTTTGTTCGATAGAGCATTTTGTATGTTGGTGCATCATAGTTTGTCCTTAGGGACATTGTCTGTCGTGGGATTGGGGATTCCATTTCATGAAGGATGGAAATTTGGACAGACCCTCTGTCCCTATCAGGCTCTATACAGCGCTTTATTTCTGCCAGCGAGCTGAAAATGGTGGGCATGTCCAGGCGGTAGTCAGTGAGGATCTGCTGGACTGTGTGGTCATGGTGGAGCATCCTGGGCCAGCACACTGTCTGTGAGTAGGGACTTTGGACTTTACTACCCCCCACCCGCCTCCTGGCAGGGTGAAGGCTGATGTACTGCTTGTGTTGAAGCTGTGCTCCAGGCTGCTGCTGACCTACCTGTGGCATTGGAATCACCTCCTTGCATCTGGTAGTTTTTGGCATGGTTGCATGGCTTGTTGCGATGACTGGTGCCTGCTGTGTGCGCGATTTTGTTGTTTGAAATTTCACCTGTTCGGAGCGGGTGCTTTTTTTAAAGTAAATGTTTGAGTAAAAAACAATGCAATATTTCCATAGCGTCCACATCGGCGTAATGTAAAAGCATACATTAAATGAGTAAAACTAAGTCATTAAATACTTTATGTAAAATACGTATGTTTTTTACACCTTGCATGTATGTTGTGTTTAGTGGTGTTAAGTCGGGTGGCAGACTCATATGGCACCAGCATGTAGTGTAGTGTAAACTCAAGGCGTAAACTGTGTATGCCTTGAATTTACACCTCAGTTTTATGCTCTGAGGATTTCGAAAATGAGCTGCAGTAAAGCACAACTTTCTTGGCTCAAGGACGATTCAGCTCACAGTTATCACTCAATGAAAAGCGTACTCTGGTGAGTGCTGCCTCGATACCCTTGTACGCTGTACGTCCAGGGGATGTTCAGCCCCCGCAGGGGGCGCTAGAAGGACAGCCTGCATAGTGCATAGTGGCCCGCCCTTCCGGCACCCCAAGGAACCCCCGGGGGCACACCCACCTTGCTTCCTCCCCAGGAGGAAGGGGCTTCCCAGGGCCCATCCACATCCGGCTGGGCTCCAGGGAGTGCAAATAAGGTGGGGGGACTGCTGAGCCAAGTCTCTCTCCTCTTCCCCCCCGCCTGAAGTCATCAGCAGCAGCTCCTCCTCCTCCTTTTGCAACGTTGTTCGATTGATTAGTAAGTATTGGGGGAAAATAAGTGCCAGATGCACGTTATGGTTGGGTTGGCTGGTTTATCAACACAGGTTTTTTTCATTAGGGCTGGGACTGCCCCCCATTTGCTCATGCTGCGTGTGCAGTTGTCGAATCAGAAAAATACAAAATTAAGGCTTTTACACCATGCAAAAGGAAAATACACTGACACGGGTTTGTAAAGATTCCCAGAATCTTTATTACAAAACTGAACAGTTACAAAACAACGTACACATATAGCTATTTAGCCGTCAATACATCACAGAGACCACCAGCAGGGTTCAATGTGAGCAGTGAGCAGGATTTGCTAGCTGGACATCAGTGTATTTATACAGTTTGTTATAACGATGTCCAGCCTCCTACAAGTTAATCATGTACTGGGCTAGGGTCGCGCCAGGTTCGTTCCTAATTTGCATATCTCGTGCATGCAGTTTACTTTTTAACACATTTGCTAACGAACACTATTATTCTCTAGGTTTAACTTTACACTCTTTACACATTGCTTTAATACAGATCATACAGATGTTTCACATATCGTGTTTAGATAGCGTTATTGTTCTCACATACTTGTAGGTTAACATTGCTGATTCAAGTATCCCCTGATCCCGAGGTCAACAAAGGACAAGGTCTACATGACCATAACATGTAGCCTGAAGGCAGGTTGGACATTAACTCTCCTACAGAGGTTGCAGAGGTTAAAGCAAGAACAAGAGAACACAAGACGGCCATTTTAGGCCACAGAGTGACTTTGTACGATAAACTAAAATGGCGGCTTTAACCTAAAATGGAGGCTTGATTCACTTTAAGGTCACGACCTTGCAATACGGATTTCCTCGCAAAGCGACTGGGCATAGGCCAACATATACAATGAGAACGAAACAATATTATATCAGTTCTAACAAACCCTCCTTTTGGCCTATGCCAAGCGCTAAACTACCTTCAATCATTTTGCGATTAACTGCACATTTCAACGTCTATACACCCCGAATCATTGTCAGACATATCTATTGCCATTAGATCAGACACTAGAGTTTCCTTCAACACATACTCTTTGGAAACCTTATCTGGGGCGTATATTTTATTCCCTAATACACTTGTAGCTTGCGCGCATCACCCCCCCTAATACTGAGCATATACCATGGAGACACTGTATACAACAACAAAGGAATAGAAAACTTCCCAAGATAATCAGCAGGGCCGAAAAACAACTTCCATCCCCACGAATGTAGGAGGTCCCAAAACCATGCACTAAGTTCCCAGTTTCCCTCAGGAACATGCACTTCTGAACTAAGAACATGTAGATTTTGGATAGCCCTAAAGATCATTGGAGAGGAGTCTGGTACGTAAACGCAGTAAGCGGAACCCACTAATTTACATACTCCTCCACGCTCGGCCAGAATGACATCTAATGCATTCCGGTTCTGAAGAGCCGCTAATCTTATCGCTTTATGTTCTAACGTCATATTATAGAGTATGTCAGTGGTCCGGTTGATGGTTCTCTCCAATACTCTCACTAGTCCCCTGATATCTTCTGAATTCGTAATTTGCCCAAGAAATGGCACAAAGGATTTCATGTTGTCCCCTAGAGTTTGCGCTGGAGTATCCCCTTTCACACCTCTTTGTGGACAAGTTTTCGAAATTTCTGCAGTGCTGGCAATAAATACCCCAGGTAATAGAATCCCTAAATAGCAGGTTCCTTGCCAATCCCTGGGCCTCCATGGAAATGCCACATTACCGCAAACAAAATAGACAGGTTCGCCTACGTACAGAGGTCTGTTCTCACTAGTCAAATTCGCAACGTTGGCGCATTTTCTAAAATCACCCATTGACCGTGTTCCATTCCTCTGTATGCAGAAGGATACTGAATCGGGGCTATGATTAACAGAATAAGATGGAGGCGTGGCATCCTTATTGCCTATAGGAGCCATTTTGAAAGAGATTAAAGACTGAAAAGGACGAGACAATCTATCAGAGGGCCTAACAGAAGCAACGTTTGGTTTACTCCTATTTGCAAAAAGCGAGCATCCCAGGGGCATCAAAACACGTTTTTCAAAACTATTCAAATTTGTACCATCAAAGTTCCCTGGGATGCTGTCATTCCATCAGCCAAAGATTAGTGCTTTAAGAGAAGCATAACAGGCAGTTGTCAAAGGTAGGGGATGAATATACCAACCTAGCCCCTTATCCCCATGTTGCGGTAGATGTGAACAGATCCAGCAATTGGTTCTATTTAAAATTGCATGAGTGGCATTCATGATTAACAAAAGAGTATTATTCTGATAGTTCAGTCTATGCAAAGAATCTCTAGGCGATAAAGTATGCAATTGCACGGAAGGAGTGGGGATAACAGGTACATTTTCAATAGGTAAAAAGTCCTCTAGCGGATATGCTTCCTCCAGATACCATAACCCAAAACCAACAGTTACTAAAAATCCAGTTATTATTACAAAAAGGCAACAATACACTTTGGGGGTCCCATTGCATGCTTGATCATTGTCTCTGCTAGTCACATATTTATCTAAAAGTTCGGTACGAGCGGTAGCGGGTGCAGGCATTGTAGTCTTCAATCGAAAAAACAGCAATTGTTCGTTTGCTGGCGATTCCAGTCGTGCATCTTCTTAATGTCTTTCCCACAACCCTTAGCCAACAGAATCCTTCCGTACAGTTAGGCAAAAAGGCAAGCCCTCAAATGATTTCCTCAATCGCACAGTCAAACCATGCTGTACGTCTATTTCCTTGGACGTAAATTATATTTCACAATTTCTGGTGCTGAAGGATCAGAAAACAAAGTGTCGTCACTTCCTACTGGAGGTGGCGAGTGAACGGAAATGCGATCAGAAAAGGATTGATCCGGAGGTTCCACTGTTGGAGAGTGAGGAGACAAGATGGCCGTTTTGTCTGGCCTTGCGAATCCTGGAACGGTCTCCGATACTCTCTTGTCGGTTGTTGCTGTTTCAGGCACGTTAATTGCAGCAGTGGGAAGGGATTCTGTGTCTTCTGTATCGTATGGCACGGGCTGCGTGATCCGTTTGGTGTGCGTCGCATGGATCCAGTTCTTACGACCCGCTACCCGCACAGTAGTCTGGGTGACTAGCAGGACTTGGTAGGGACCCCTCCACCAAGGTGCAAGGCAAGACGACCTCTCAAAAACTTTTGTGAGGATCCAGTCCCCCGGACGTAGACTGTGACCAGGACCCTCGTATCGTACAGGTAATGCCTCTCGCACCTGGTGATAAATTGAAAACAGATTTTTACAGTAATCTGAAAGAAGCACATTCTCTATATCCCGCAACAAACTACTTTTTGGCAAACCCCAAATATTAGCAGGTCTCCCCATTACCACCTCAAAGGGAGAGAGCCCAGTCTTAGTTTGAGGGGTTGTTCTCATCGACAGCAACACGATCGATAAGGCGTCCGGCCATTTTAACTTGGTGCCAGCACACGTCTTAGCGAGGTTGTTCTTTATAATGCCGTTATGCCTTTCCATTAATCCGGCACTTTGGGCATGTCTGGCTGAATGGAACCGTTTATCAATCTGTAATCCTTTGCATATTTGTAGGATTACAGCAGCGATAAAGTGTGGCCCATTATCCGACCAGATGACTCTCGGCAGCCCGAACCTAGGAAAAAACTCTTTCAACAGAGTTTTTGCCGTGGTTATGGCCGTTGCATCTCTAACCCGAAAGGCCTCAACCCACTTACTAAAGGCACAAATGACAACCAACACATATTTAAGATTTTTGCAACGTTCCATTTCAATAAAATCAAAGTGAATAACCTCAAACGGAACAGAAGGTGGAGCGAAACTTCCTCTAGGAGTCGAGGTACCTTTTCCTACATTGTGCTGCAAGCAGACCATGCACCCTTTGACAAAGCGCTCCGCAATTTTGAAACTCTTATCATTGGCCCATACACTGTGTAGCATTTTAGTCAATTTACGAGCACAGACATGTGTCGGACCATGAGCCATAATAACCATCATTGTAATGTAGGCGTCAGGGAGTAACCATTTTCCTTCAACATTGTCCACCCAACACCCATCATCATCCAACCTTCCTGCACCCTCGACCCATCTCTTAGTTTCCTCTATAGTAGCATCTGCTTGAGTGTCTTTTACAGAATCGATACTTTCACCCAAAGTGCAAATATTTACAGTTTCTCTTGCAGCATACATTTCTGAACTAAAATCAGTGGCAGTTTGTTTAGCTATCTGATCAGCGAAAGCATTCCCTTTTCCTACATCATATGTAACCTTTTGATGTGCTGCACATTTTATGATAGCTAGCTGAACAGGGGGTGCGAGTGCTGAAAGTAATCATACTATTAAAGTGCCATGCTGAATTTTCGTGCCATGCGAGGTCAAGAAACCTCGTTCTTTCCAAAGTCTACCGAAGTTGTGAACCACCCCAAAAGCATACTGACTATCGGTATATGTATTTACTGTATGACCTTCAGAAAGTTCACTAGCTCGAGTTAATGCTATAATTTCTGCGGCCTGCACGGAGTTATGCATAATTCTTTTGGTTTCCACAATCGTGCTTAAAGTAGTAACGGCATAAGCAGCCGTGGATGTACCATTCAGAAGTTTAAAACAAGAGCCATCACAAAATAGCTCTCCTTGTGGGCTATTCAAAGGCGTGTCTTTCAGATCGATTCTACCTTTAGTCTCTTGTTCTGTCGCATAAAGGCAATCGTGTGACGTTTCGTCACCATCAACAGGATCTTGCGGGACAGGTAAAAGTTCAGCCGGATTTAATACAAAACACCTCTGAATTTGAATGTGGGGGGCAAACAAGATCAGTTAATATCTTGTCAATCGTGCGGAAGTGAGGTGTTGCGTTTGAGTTCTATTCAATAAAATATCTACAGAGTGAGGTACCATTAGGGTTAACGCATGACCCAGGACCATTCCCTCACTCTGTTTTACAGACGCAGCAGCAGCAGCAACAGCTCTCAAACAACTCAGCAAAGCGCATGCAACAGGATCAAGGGCAGATGAGAAATAGCCACACGGCCCATTCTTCCCTCCATGTTCCTGCGTTAACACAGCCAAAGCACATCCATCACGTTCATGCACATACAACACAAAGGCCTTGTCATAATTTGGAGTTCCTAAAACCGGCGCTGAACACAGCGTGGATTTGAGCAAATCAAATGCTGTCTGGTGTTCCAATGTCCATGTCAATGGCAAAGAAATGCCCTTCTTTGTCAAAGCCAGCATTGGTTTAATTGTTAATGAAAAGTTAGGGATCCACAATCTACAGTAAGAAGCCATACCTATCAGGGCTCTAACTTCCTTCTGCATATTTGGGACAGACATGCCAGAAATAGTCTTTATTCATTCAGGTGTCAACCGTCTTCCCTTCTTTGACAGGAGATAGCCTAAATAGGCGACCTCCTGACAACAATATTGGAATTTTTTGAGTGAAGCTTTGTGGCCATGTTTCGCTAGATGACAAAGCAACAACACAGTGCCTTCTTTACAGGCACTCTCAGAATCAGCAGCCAAGAGGAGATCATCTACATACTGTAGTAACGTTCAAGTAGTAGGCAACTCGATAGTATCGAGCTGCTCTTTTAATGCCCTACTATAAATACTTGGACTCTCAGTGTATCCTTGTGGTGCACGAGTGAATGTGAACGAGCGTCCACCTAGGGTAAACGCGGACAAATACCTACTATCTTTGTGTATGGGAATACTGAAAAACGCGTTTTTAAGATCAACAACGCTAAAATAAGTGGCAGAAGCCGGAATTATGGTTAGTATCGTTGTAACATCAGGTACAATAGGAAATTGAGGAGCCACAATTTTGTTAATAGCGCGTAAATCAATTATAAACCAAAAGGGAATCGTATTATCACCTTTTTTGTATACTGGCAAAATGGGGCTGTTACAAAGGCTACCCGTAATTTCCTCAATTACTCCACGATGTACAAAATCAGAAACTATACATTTCAAAGCCTGCTCGCCTTCAACTGAGATCTTATATTGCAGGATGCGAGGCAATTTTACTCCATGTTTCAGAATAATTTTAACAGGTTCAATTTGAAGAATGCCCACATAATTATCATCAATTGCCCATAAGCATTCCGGAACATTACTGAATTCTGGCGGTAAAAGTTGAGTCAAAAACTGAGAGGCGAGTGATTGCTGAGGTGAAATTGTTAACCGAACTCCGTCCGGAGAACAATGTATTACTGCATGCAATTCCTTCAACAAATTTAACCCCAGCAAGTTCTCCCCACAGTTTGTGGTAAGTAGAAATGGACACTGCTCCTTGAAGAGACCCAGTGTTATCGGTACCGGCAAAGAGACAGGACAAACTACAGGTGTGCCTGAAAACCCTACGGAAACGTTGGACTGCCCTGACAGGGGAATATTTGGAACCCGTGAATGGTCAATGGAACATTTCTGTGCTCCCATATCTACTAAAAATAGATGCTTCCTATTTCCCACCGCCATCTCAACGTAGGGGCCTTTCTGATGAACGGGAATAGGCGTCGGTTCCAAATCCTGCTTCGGGCAATCCTAGCGAAACAGAATATTATCAGAAGGAAGCTCTTCAGAGAGGTACCCGGCAGAAGGGTGATCAAAAATGTTTCTATTATCCATATTCGAAACTTGATTATCTTGTGAAGGAGATTGCTGTGATTCTGGTGCAAACTGACCTCTGCCAGGGCCCCCTGCACCTGGGCGACCTCTGGATCGTCTACCCATGTTCCCAAATGACCTTTGCTGCAAGGTGGGACATTGATTCTTTTTTCAGGAACTATAGTTTTCAATTTTACAATAATCCTATCAGGCAAGGTTAATATCACTTGAGGCGGTCGCTCGCCAGCTGGTCTTTCTCTATCTAGCCTAACCATGTTATCCCATGTATCTCCTGACCCAGGTACATCATCTACAGTCCTAATCTGTTTCCACAAATCAACTGGCAGGAGTACGGGAAATAATAAATCAATATCACTTAAGGTGAATACTGATGACTGTAAGACCGACTCTATTTCTTTATAGAACTCGGTCGGATTCTTTCTTACATCGGGAATAGATTGCTTTATGGTGTTTACTTCCTGTCTTGAAAACGGGATGTGAACAAACTGTGATACGTAATGTGCAGGAATTTCCCCAGCGAGTATACCTCGTGCGGCATCAGCCGCAATCTCAACTTTTGGGACAAATGTCAGAGGGACCTCTCTCATAGGCAACTGAGAAGTAGGCAGCTCCGAACGCTTACTAAGCAACAGAGCCAAATCAAGCGCTAAGGCAGTCGAAGAAGTATCAACCGAAAAGGCTCTCTTATAAACACTCAACAATTCTGCGGGACAACAAATCTTTCTTTTTACCCGAAGATTAGAATTATGTCTGGTCTGTCTGTGCCAAATGTCATTAAATGCTATACCACCAAAGCCTTTCTTACAGTACATAGTACATGCCGTCGACCCCTCCTGTGGTGTGGGACGGCTATCTTCCAAAGATTGTCTGTCACTGCGGAATAATGCCCTAAAGCAGGCCGACAATTTCCCAGGCATATCAGAGTTCTGGTGTTACAAGGTCAAGTAATTGTGTTCGCGAGTACAATGCGCCAAATTCAAATTGTCAGGGTTAAATTAAGAATCGGGTCACGATTCACCTGACCAAAGGACTGGGAGGCCCGATCGGGTTACTAAGGACAATGCTAAGGACCCACGTGTCTGGTGATTTTCGGCAAATTTACCCACCTCGATATATGGACCCTCGTCAAGACGTCCTCTCGGGCTACAGCTCACCGTTCAGGGATCGGATCGTGCAGTTTTGTCGAGGAATTCACTTCTCGTCCAGAGTGGCCGTTTCTGTTGGCACCGTCCGATCCCGGTCCGATAACCGAACCAACCTTCAACTAGACGAAGTCGGTCTTGAGGATCCCTATTCGGGTGACATCTGTGGAATCAAAAAAATACAATATTGAGGCTTTTACACCATGCAAAAGGAAAATACACCGACACAGGCTTGTAAAGATTCCCAGAATCTTTATTACAAAACTGAACAGTTACAAAACAACTTAAACAAATAGCTATTTGGCCGTCAATACATCACAGAGACCACCAGCAGGGTTCAATGTGAGCAGTGAGCAGGCTTTGCTAGCTGGACATCAGCGTATTTATACAGTTTGTTATAACGATGTCCAGCCTCCTACAAGTTAATCATGTACTGGGCAAGGGTCGCGCCAGGTTCGTTCCTTATTTACATATCTTGTGCATGTGGTTTACTTTTTAACACATTTGCTAACGAACACTATTATTCTCTAGGTTTAACTTTACACTCTTTACACATTGCTTTAATACAGATCATACAGATGTTTCACATATCGTGTTTAGATAGCGTTATTGTTCTCATATACTTGTAGGTTAACATTGCTGATTCAAGTATCCCCTGATCCCGAGGTCAACAAAGGACAAGGTCTAAATGACCCTAACATGTAGCCTGAAGGCAGGTTGAACATTAACTCTCCTACAGAGGTTGCAGAGGTTAAAGCAAGAACAAGAGAACACAAGACGGCCATTTTAGGCCACAGGGTGACTTTGTACCATAAACTAAAATGGCGGCTTTAACCTAAAATGGAGGCTTGATTCACTTTAAGGTCACGACCTTGCAATACGGATTTCCTCGCAAAGCAACTGGGCATAGGCCAACATATACAATGAGGACGAAACAATATTATATCAGTTCTAACACAGTGGTGCATCCATTGTTTCCTTGCTTGCTGCTGTGCCGCCGGGTTTAAATTATGTGATTTCAAGCTGTATTTATATCAAGGTATTTTCAGCAGGTTTTAATTCTGTGATTTTCCCCATTTGTTGATCGGCGAGTGTCTCGGTTAATATTTGGTCCGCTTGTGGGGCAATTGTGGTTTTGCCTACCGCCGTGCTGCGGATGCATTTTTGAATACTGCTTCTAAAGGCTGTCATTTCTGTTTAAACCAGAAACAAAGTGAAACGATTAAACACTTAATGCTCCATTGCCCAGCAGTTTTGACGCAACAACAACATTATCTTGGAAGATTTCTCACAGAAGCCAGCTCACTAACTCCTGATGAATGGTGGTCGATGGTGATGTACGGAGATAAAACGTCACGGGTTTGTGCAATAATGAACTTGTTGGATGTACTCCTAAGAACTCGAGAGGAGAACAGGGTGGGAACGCCCAAGATAACAAGCAGAGATTTTATCACCAAATAGGCTACTGATGGACTCAACAAAGAACATAGCCACTTACTATCCTTAATGTAATTTTGAAAGATGGAGGAACTCAAAGGATTGGTTTTATGTGTTAAAGGTGTTGTATGAAACTAAAACACAATAAATAAAATAAAAAATTAAAAAATACTGTATTACGTGGAATTTCTTTTTGCATTGCTTTGTTTCTCTTTGCAGGTCGCCCTGCTGCAGGGTTTATCTAGTGTTTGCAGGATAAATTAATGCCCATGTTTGTTGGTCGCCGTGTACATCTATATCAATGTATCACAGTTTAACGTATTACAGTGGAAATACATTTATGTTGAAATGGATGGAGTGGATGAAACGGATGGGGTGGATATAACGGATGGAGTGGATGGAACAGATGGAGTGGATGAAACGGATGGAGTGGAAGAAACGGATGGAGTGGATGAAACAGATGGAGTGGATGAAACGGATGGATTGAATGGAATGGATGGAGTGGATGGAGTGGATGAAACAGATGGAGTGGAGGAAACTGGTAGAGTGGATGGAGTAGATAAAATGGATGGAGTGGATGAAACGGATGGAGTGGATGAAGTGGATGAAACGGGTGAAACGGATGGAGTGGATGGAGTGGATGAAGTGGATAAAATTGATGGAGTAGATGAAACGGATGGAGTGGATGGAGTGGATGAAACGGATGGAACGGATGGAGTGGATGAAACAGATGGAGTGGATTAAACTGGTAGAGTGGATGGAGTAGATAAAATGGATGGAGTGGATGAAACGGATGGAGTGGATGGAGTGGATGAAACGGGTGAAACGGATGGAGTGGATGGAGTGGATGAAACGGTTGGAGTGGGTGGAGTGGATGAAACAGATGGAGTGGATGAAAGAGATGGAGTGGATAGAGTGGATGAAACGGATGGAGCGGATGAATCGGATGAGGTGGATGGAACGGATAGAGCAGATGAAATGAAATCGACAGAGTGACGGTGTGGGCAGAGTGGATTGAAATTGATGACTTGAATGGAACAGGATGACATAGATGGAACTGGTCAATTGGATGGAAATAGGTGGTACTAGAGGGAAATGGATGAAACAAACAGAATGGATGGAGTAGATTAAGTGACCTAATGGGTGGAGACATTGATGAGACTGGACAGAGTAGATAGAACTGGACAGAGTGTACGGAACTGAGTGTACGGAACTGGAAAGAGTGTCCAGAACTAGACAGAGTGGATGGAACTGGACAGAGTGGATGGAATTGCTGCCATATATCTGCTGCATACGCTATATATCTTTATCCCATATGTCCCCACCGTCCTGTCCACGTGCCTTGTCTCAGGTGCTTCCACGGATAACCACCATGTCGCTCAAATACACTTACTCTTTACTACACACCATCACTCATCTAGAACACAGCTATAACCCTGCTAATTCAGCCTAGCTGTTCACACACGAATACGATCCCATGAACACCTCATCACCCTAATAAAACGCAGCTAGCTGAGCACATTCCGGCCTAGCTGTTCACATAGGTGTTCCTCAGGCCTAACGCAGCCAGAACCCAGTATGGGTGTCCACCCACCAGACTACACACATTCAATTGATATCTACTCCTCCACACCTATTGCTAGAATGCAGCTTTCGGCCAACAACTACACCAGCTGCACGCGTATCTGGTGCACCCATGCACCATACAACACTATCTCTCTCTCTCTCTACTGACTTGAACTATGGTTCCCGAGGGCGTTCAACCTACCAGCGCTTTGAGGTTATACCAATGATATATAAGGCGCTACATAAATGCCAAGTACCATAGCATCAATGTATTACAGCAGAATTGCATTTGAATTGCGTTATGTGTTCCCTTGGGTTTAATTTTGTATTCCTTTCGTGTGTTCCCTGGCCGGTCGCTGTGTTGCATGGGGTTGTTGTTTTTTTTTATTTTTGCTATATTGCAAGGTTTAGGTTGGCGCAATGCACAAGGGGCAGAATCTTTGGGATTGCATTGGAGCGTAGGAATACAGGGCAAGTTCTAAGTTGTATCAACTATACAACATTATTTAAAAGTCAAACTTTATTGTAAGGCCGGCTGCTGCGCCGCATTAATGTAATGCTGTTTATGCTGCATGTACCCTTGAGGCCTCCGTGCCACTTTGCATCAAGCGGTTTTGTCTTACTTTCTTTACAGTGTTCCGTGCCGGAGGCTAGGCTTACTGATCAGGAGTGCAGTTTTTCACATTGTCTCGCATAACATTTCGCATTGCATGGGCATGGCCAGCTGGTGCCAAAAATTCAAGTTGGGAAAAGCGCAAATGTTTGGGATGGTTTCTGTTGTTTTTAATTTTAAAGATTTAAAGATGCATCAACTTTTGTCGGTCACCATGCTGCGGTTGGGGGGTTTGTAGGCTAATGCTTTGGTCCGTCCTTTGTGCTGATACAGGGGATCATTATGAACCTTGCAAGGGTGCACAGTGTGGGTGCTGTATGAAAGCAAATAGATGTACCCTTGCTATAGAGCAATGCTCAAAGGCAATTGTTTAATTGGACCGGTTCAGGTATTTAGGCTGGTCCACAAGTTTGGTAGAGAAGTTTGGTCTACTAAGTGGCAGATCCAAACGAGGAGTCAAAAGAAATTACAAAACGCTCACTGTGTTCGAAAAAATACAGAAATTCAAAAGCAAAAATGTATTTGCTCTTACAGGCTAACATATAGTGCATGGATTATAAAACAATGCTGTGAGATACAACATACATGTGCAAAAACAATAATAATTCATAATGGCATCAAATAACAAAAGAAAAGTGTAATATATACAACAAGATGAGCATAATATCCTGTATGGTTTGTATACAGATGGATTTCAATAGTTTCATTCTTATATGACAGTATACATGTTAATGTAGATCAGTAGGTGTTTTTTGTGAATAAATCCAGTGTGGGTGCTGTGCCTGTAGTTTTTCCGGATTGGAGGCCGCCCAATGTGGTATGCCCTGTGATTTCACAGCGCCACAGCACTTGGTTGATTAGGGACTGGAGGTTCCAGGACTTACGTGCTATTGAGCTAGTCGTTTGGATCAGTATTGCTGGGCAAAAATTCCCCAAAAATGGCACATCATTTAAATTTTGTAATGAACAGAATTACAGAACATTGGTAACGTGCCCAACTTGGAAGCAGGACAACGCAGAGCAACGTGGTTTCCGTCCGGGTTCAGTGTTATTGGATTTAAGCGGCACAAGGGTGAGTTTTTGGGATTGCTAGGGTTGCACGTTTGAACTTAAACCCTGGTTTATGAGGGAGGTGATGGGTAGTTTGGGGGCCATTATGCAGTTGCCATTTTGGGCAGGTTTGAGGGCGATATGGACATTGTAGGGCTGCAAGGCAATGCAGCACAAACACAGGAAAAGCTCAATGGATTCACTTCACTGTGAGTTAATAATTATTATTTTTCTGTAAAAAAACAGGTTTAAGGTTGCAGGAAGGGACTGCTTTTTGTTGGATCGGTCAAGGAACAGTCAAGAGCAGAAACGGACCGGTAACATGGATGTAGCAGGTTTATTTTTATGAGCTCCAGGATTGTGTAATTAATTCTAGGTCCTGGGATAAGCGGGAAGGCAAGCGCATCGAGTACTGGGTTGGAATAATGGTGTTTTGAGCTTGCTGCGATCAAAGGGATACGTGCCATTGGGTACATCTGCCATCAAATAACTGCCCAATATAGGACTCACGCCATGTCTCAACTAGGGTCGCCAGACATGTTTTCAGGAATCGATGTAGTTTTGAACAGTTCTTGCAGGGATGAATTTGATGAAGAGGCCGAGAAGTACGCACTTTTTCAAGAAGAAATGTGCAATAGGGGAAAGACTGGGCAAAAAAGATGCTGGAGGACGAACAGGTATTGCCCTCTCATCAGCAGATTGTACAGGCCCAGGTGCGTGCACCCCCAGTTTTGGACACCCCACCGGCAAGCCAGATACCTGCCAACACAACGCTGTCCAAAACAAAAAGGGCAGTGTGGTTGCCACGGGCTAAGGTCTCATCTTTATTGCCAGAAGTGGTTGTGTTGTCTCAGGGTGAGGGTGCTCCATGGGGAACCACCTCCAAAGAAAGAGGCAGAGCGCAAAACAAAGGGTAAGACAGGAGTAGTCCTACCACAGGACCCCACAGGGGTGGTGGTCGATCCCGTAGGTCTCCCTAGGGAAGTGCGGCAACCGGCCTTGGTGGCAGCTACTGATTTGGGAGTTATAAATACCAATGGAATTTTTCCCCCCATTGAACAGCCAGCCAGCAGGTCGGCAAGTTCACTCCCGGCAGTAATTGCAGGGATGAGTGAAAAGTTGAATGAGACACTGGGCGAAATGTTTACATTATTGCGTGGAGCAGTGCAGGGGCCACTTGAAGGTTCAGCCAGCGCGACCATTCGAAGGGTGTAGGAAGGCCCCCCCCGAGCTTGCTGCAATTGCAGGGGTCTCAGGTGTAGGTAACACGCAGGGAGTGGGGGTAGCTTCTCCAAGTTCTTAGCTCTGCAGAATCAGACAGTTTATGCGGGTTCAGGGGTGCAGTTCCTATCTGAGAATGGGAGGGGTGACCACGGCTGTGGAAGTACTAGCTCAGCAGCCCGCTCAACAGCCTAGGGTGTTAGCAGGGACAACCGGTGTTGCCAGCACCGGAGGGAATGGTGTCGGGGATGCAACCCCCCCTCTAGAAACTATTGCACCCGTATTATCTAGCAGATGGCTTGGCATATCCCTAGACAGGTGAAGGAAAGAATCTGGGAGAGGGAGTATTTCGATATATTTTTTCGCTACTGTCAGTGGAGACAGTAGGTCCTGACATTACCACTAGCAAAGAGGACGGACGACAAGAAGAGGCAGAAGAGAAACCGGCCTGAGGAGAACATTTATAGTTGGAACAGGCATTCTCTTTGTTGGCAGCGGTCTGAAGGGAAAAAGACAGTGTCCGGCCTTGTGAAAATACAGGGATATTATTGTAAATGAACATAGGAAGTACGGCTCCTCGGGTTGGATTGATTATGACAGAGATTTTGGGTCAAAAATGGCTCTGGTGCCCTACCTGACGTTGGATCAGAAGGACATGGAAGGTTGGGTGTTTTTCATGGAAGGTAAGGACAGGATCAGTAACCAAATCTTGAAGTATCTAAATGTTCAAGGAAGCCATGGTATGGTAAGTCTGAGCACAATCGGAAAAGCAATGGGCGGCCCTTTCAGCCAGGCCCCTCAACACAGAGGGGTAATGAGCAAGCACACAGGGGTTTTTTGGCGGGACAGGTCTGTAGATCTTTTACCAAAGAGTTGTGTACTTGGGGGCCCATGTGCAGATTCCAACACCAATGCTCAAATGCGGGGGAAGCCACCCGATTACAAATAGTTTCAAGGCGGAAGGTGGAGCTAGGGGAAGAGGGCAGCAGAGGGGTGCTCAATAGTGGGGAATGGGTGAAAGGCTCTTCCCTGGTGGACAAGCGAGTTTTGCTGGAATTTTTGCAGGATTACCCAGAGGTGAAGGAGCAGGATTTGTTGTGGGAAGGCTTTAGCGAGGGGTTCAAGTGGCCAGGAACCTCCCTTCAGCACTCCTGCAGCCGCATGTGGTCAGACAAAAAATAGATAAAGAAGTGAAGCTGGGCAGGGTGGCTGGCCCCTTATCCCACCCCTGCTCCCTCATTGCATAGGCAAGAAGGAAAAGGGCAAGTTTAGATTGATTCACCACCTTTCATACCCAAAAGGTGACTCGGTCAAGGATTGGCTAGAACAGGACCTCTGCTCAGTGCATTATGCCTCATTTGACCAGGCCATGCTGATGGTGACCGCCATGGGAAAACAGGCACTCTTGGCCAAGGTGGACATAGAATCAGCATTTCACCTTTTACCTGTACACCCAGACAGTTTTCGTCTTTTGGGGTTTCAATGGGAGGTTGGTTTCTACATTGACAAATGCATGCCAATGGGTTACTCTGTGTCTTGCGCACTATTTGAGATATTTAGCACATTCTTAGAATGGGCGGTGCGCAGAATGGATCAGCGGGATAACATCATCCGTTATCTCAATGACTTTATATTCATGGGCCACAGGGCTCGCTGGACTGTGGTCATGCTCTGTCTTCCTTTAAAAACCTGATGGACAGGATGGGGATTCCACTGGCACCAGAAAAAAAATGCAAGAATTTACAGAGTTATTAACCTTCTTAGGGATTGAAATAGATACAGTAAGGATACTTGCAGGTTGCCACGGGAGAAGGTTTCTGAGTTAATTACAGAAATCGAGAGCACTTTGTCAAAAGATAGGACCACGTTAGAGGGAGTGCAACAATTGTTGGTAAATGTAGGGTCATTCCCGCAGGTCGGGTGTTCGCTCGCAGATAGGCAAGGGCGACAGCGGGAGTTTCAGAGGGGCATCACCACATGGTCAGGCTTAAAAGATGATTTACGCATGTAGCGGTCATTCCTCTTATAGTTTAATGGAGTGCTATTGTGGAGAAGCCCATGGCAAACCAGTGGTGAGTTACAGATATACTCAGATGCTTCAGGTAATGAAAGATGTGGGGTAATATTCGGGCAAAAGTGGTGTGCACAAAAATAGCCGACCCAGTGGCACAAGAAGGGGAGAACAAAGAATATCATGGCGCTCGAGCTCGTCCCGATTGTCGTAGCACTCACATTGTGGCCCAGGGAATTGGAAAAGAAGACGGTGCGTTACTGGTGTGATAACAAGGCAGTGGGCCAGGCCATTAATCATTCATCTGCAGTCTGCATCATGCCCGGCGGTTCTGAGCCTTTTAAGAAGATTGGTAGAGGTGGGCTTACACAGGAACATCGAGTTCAGGGCTCAACATGTACAGGGTGTGGTGAATGTTGCCGCTGACGCTCTTTCTCTTTTTCAGTGGCGCAAGTTTTGGCAGGCCCACCCGACGGCATTGAAGGAGGGGGTATTGTTCAGGAGCAAGTGGTGGCAGCTGGTGGCGTGGACAAGGCGCACTGGAACTTGGGGGAGCGAACGCTCACACCAGGCGTTAGGTCCAGGTACGGGCAGGGTTATGGTAAGTTTTTGAGTGTGCCAGAAGCGTTGCAAAAAACAGACTGTTCACTAGAGGAGCGGGTATGTGCATTTGTGGCATGGGCACATGGTGAAGGAGAGAGCAGGAGCTGGGCGTTGGGGCACCTTGCAGCCATAGTTTTTTATTGCTAATTAAATGGAATGAGGGACCCCACCAAAGGCTTCTTAGTATGCATAGCAGTGAAGTGATGGGGCCGGTCAGAAGGACCGAAGTAGGATAGTCTACTTTGAGTTGTTGCGAAAGCTATTACACGCCTTGCCTGGGGTATGCTCTGATGATTTTGAAGTGCCACTTTTCAGGGCAGCATTTTCATTGGCATTTTATGGGGCTTTTCAGGTCCGTTAATTAGTAGCAGCTGCTAAGGAGGACGGAGCCGGGAAGGCTCTCGCCTTGAATGATGTGCAGTTTGTGTCAGGGGCTGGCACAGAGGTGTCGAACATCAAGTTGCGACAGTGTAAGACTGACCAAGGGGAAGTGGGTTGTTCTGTACAAAGCCACCCACAGCGACAGTTTTCCAGTTGTGCTTTTGAGGGCCTTCGTGGCTAAGAGGAGCGAGCACCCATGCCCCCTCCTTATGCATGCTAGTGGTGCTCCACTGGCCAACTACCAATTTAAAAGAATTATGTCAACCACAGTGGGTGCAGTGGGAATACATGGCAAAGGATGGTCCAACCCACAGTTTTTGGATAGGTGCCGCCACGACTGCCTTTCTGCAGGGCATGCCAGCACCGGCAATTCAGAAAATAGGCAGATGGGAGTCAAACCGCTTGCAGCTTTATGTTAGGCCACAGGGCGAGCCCGAGTCCAGTTCGGGCCCTGATTTCAGGGAGATCTCAGCATGATGAAGGACTGACTCGGTTGATTATGACTAATTATGCCTTCCAGAAAATGTTTCTCAACTATGCTTTTTGTATCAACAGATGATGCCATATGGGACATTCATTTATTACACAGGCTGAGAACGCGGCCCGTCAGTGGGTGCTGACTCCAGATTTAGGATTATGAAAGAACAGGCTGGTTTGGCTCGGGGCACTAAGTACGAGGTGAAATGCCAGCAGTGCAAAGGCAGCTGCAGTGGAGGCCAGCCCCCGAGTGTTAGTGGTATATTTAGGGGGTAACGAACACGCTGTCAGATATGAGTGGCTCTGCGCACATTGGCACAGGAATTGCCTTGCAATGACATAATCTGGTCAGAGGTGATGCCCAGACTACAGTGGCAGGGGACTGCGTCTCACGTAGGGATGAAAAAGTCCAGGCGGAGATTGAACAGAGGGTTCTAGAAATTTGCAAAGGCGGGTGGCCTGGGATCCATTAGACACAGTTGCCTGAATCCGTTCCCTTTCCAATTTGTGGCTGATGGGGTGCATTTATCTGACAAAGGCAATGACCTCTTCCTCGCAGCTATACTGGGGGCATTGATGAAGGATGACTGCAGCTATAATATTTGGTAAGTAGGAGTTTTGTGTGGGGGCAGTGAGGGCAGCGGGGGGCCGGGGGGACCCACAAAGCGTGGCAGAGTTTCAGGGCAGTCCTAGCCAGGGAGGAGTTTGATGCTGCGGTTCCAGTCATGGCCGGTTTCCCGATGGCAGCACTCGAGCCAAATTCGGACAACGGGCACTGAGCTCTTAAGGGACAGTTGAGACTCATCAACGAGATTCAGTGCTCCTGAAGAATTAATTACTCCTTGACAGTTATATTCAGAAGCATAGGTCCGCTACTCTGCTAACCGGAAGTGACAAGTATCCCCGGGAACATGAAGACAATCACATTGCCCGACCTATGGGCGACCTTAGAAGTCTAGGGAAATGAAATCTGAATTTACATAGGGCTGGGACTGCCCCACCTCCTCCCCCCATAGTTGTATGCTCCAATAAATGTGATGTTCTATTTCCAAATATAAACAGTTGTCTGTATTATTCTTAGTAGGTATAGCTAGTGCATGTTTTTTTCCCCCCCAGAAAAGGGGCTTGGCGTTGGGGGGTGTCACCGCTATGCTGACAGCAGGTCCTGGTAATCGCTCTCAATGCAAAAGTATCATAAATACATGTACACAGCCGATCCGTGCCACACGACATAACATACTGTATTATGAACAGCGTTTCAAGGAGACACGTTCATTAGCACATGTAGTGCAGACAGACGTGCTGATTAGCACATTGTGAGGACAGGGATCTAACACTGAGCGTAATAAAGGCGTGGGTTCGCACGGCGTGAAGATTAGAGTAAAACTGCTCCCGAAATCAGCATCACTTGTGCTATCAGGTGGCCTTTGGGGCTCCTCCCTTTATTGGAGCCATGGAGGGGCGCCGCCGTCGGTATAAACATGCACACGCTCGCGCACGCTCAGTGGAGGTCGCGACACGGGTTATTGGTGCCCCGCTGGGATTACATGTAAAGGCGCGGTGCATTCGCTACAAATCTCCGGGAATTCTTCCATCGGCGGGACCTCGTTTCTTGTGCTTTAATTGCCGTCGGAGGAGGACAGGCAGGCCCAGGCAGCCTATCAGGGCTGCCAACGTGCCACCATGCACCAATGATAGGACCCTCCTGGCATTAAGCAGCCCAGGGAGCGAACCAAAGCGCCAGTTTGACAAAACGTATCCAAATTAAGGAGCTTTCAATTGAAGTCATTTCGTAATAAATGCAAATTGCATGTCGGGGACTGCCCACGTGCTGTTGCATTCAATGTTCAGCACGAACAAAGCAGGGTGAAACCTTGAAGAGTAAATCAATGCGAATTAGCCTTCATTTTCACTTTTACTCTTCACTTTGTGAAAAATAAAACACCTGTAAATTAGGTGCATTTGAATTTGGATTCCACTATATATCAGGTGTAAATGCGAGGCGGATGCAATATAATTTGTTTGTTTGAAGGATGCATGAAAATCTCATGCATGTGTAAAACTTGTTGCTCCTCCAAGACAGAGAAGGGAAGCAAAGCAGTGCCGCTCCATCCGATGCCTTTCTTTGTTCTGTTGTGCAGAGGCCAATTAAACTGTCAATTGATAAGTGCAGCGTGTAATACCCTCCCGCCACTGCTTCATTTAGAATCTTGCCACAGAATGAAGCATCAAGGTGGGGCCACGGGTCTGCAATATTCCCTAAATGACCAATGTCTATAAAGGCTGTGTCACCTTAAATGCGCATTTGCTGGTAACAGACAGACCTCTCCAAAAGGTGTGCAATAATCACCCTGCTTTCAGCACTTTGCTATGGGGCAGTAAATGCACGTTGAGATCAATGAAGTCCAATGTGGCCCTTACGCAACCTCAATGATAAAACTCAGGGAACCCCCCATTACAAAGTGCATTAGGGACCATATTCTTCATTATATTCACTTCACTGTACAGGTGTCCCCCGAAAGGAAACTCCTTACGATGCACTAAATTCATGTCCCAATTCCATATAATATATGGATTATGTGGTCACTGCTCCAACTGAAATTGCTTGGCCCCCAAAAATGTATACCATTTTCCTTGGCAACCTTGAACAATACCAGATCTACTGATTTTGTGTCCTTAACATCTGCAATTTGGGTTTCACCAGCTGTGGTAAAGGGAGAATCAAACATAATTTTTTAAAAGGCCACCCGTGACATCTTCTGCTGGCCTCGATGACATTCCCAACAGGCCCTGGCCTTCCCTCCCAGACCTCAGCACCTCCTTCTCCGCCCTGGCTGGTTCCCTCTCTTTACCTGGCTGAGCCACTCAGGCCTGCTTCCTCATTCCGAATAGTGGCTCCCTCTGCCCAGCCCAGCTCATACCTCCATCCTTGCAATGTCCACTAAACAGAAGATAGTTCAGTCCAGCCCATCCCTCCATCCATGCAATGTCCACTTAGCAGAAGGTAGTTCAGTCCATCCTTGCAATGCCCACTAAACGGAAGGTAGTTCAGTCCAGCTCATCCCTCCATCCTTGTAATGCCCAGTAAACAGAAGGTAGTTCAGTCCAGCTCATCCTTTCATCCGTGCAATGCCCACTAAACAGAAGGTAGTTCAGTCCAGCTTATCCCTCCATCTGCGCAATGCCCACTAAACAGAAGGTAGTTCAGTCCAGCCCATCCCTCCATACTTGCAATGTCCACTAAGCAGAAGGTAGTTCAGTCCATCCTTGCAATGCCCACTAAACACAAGGTAGTGCCGTCCATCCTTGCAATGCCCACTAAACAAAAGATAGTTCAGTCCAGCCCATCCCTCCATCCTTGCAATGCCCAGTAAACAGAAGGTAGTTCAGCCCAGCGCATCCCTCCATCCTTGCAATGCCCACTAAACAGAAGGTAGTTCGGCCCAGCTCATCCCTCCATCCTTGCAATGCCCACTAATCACAAGGTAGTTCGGTCCCGCTCATCCCTCCATCCGTGAAATGCCCACTAAACAGAAGGTAGTTCAGTCCATCCTTGCAATGCCCACTAAACACAAGGTAGTTCGGTCCAGCTCATCCCTCCATCCGTACAATGCCCACTAAACACAAGGTCGTTCAGTCCAGCTCATCCCTCCATCCTTGCAATGGCCAGTAAACAGAAGGTAGTTAAGTCCAGCTAATGCCTCCATCCTTGCAATGCCCACTAATCACAAGGTAGTGCGGTCCAGCTCATCCCTCCATCCATGCAACGCCCACTAAACAGAAGGTAGTTCGGTCCAGCCCATCCCTCCATACTTGCAATGCCCACTAAACAGAAGGTAGTTCAGTCCAGCTCATCCCTGCATCCTTGCAGTGCCGATCCTTGCAATCCCCACTAAGCAGAAGGTAGTCTTGTCCGGCTCATCCCTCCATCAGTGCAATGCCCACGAAAAAGAAGGTGGTTCAGTCCAGCTCATCCCTCCATCCGTGCAATGCCCACTAACCAGAAGGTAGTTAATTCCAGCTCATCCCTCCATCCTTGCAATGCCCACTAATCACAAGATAGTTCAGCCCAGCTCATCCCTCCATCCGTGCAATGCCCACTAAACAGAAGGTAGTTAATTCCAGCTCATCCCTCCATCCTTGCAATGCCCACTAAACAGAAGGTAGTTCAGTCCAGCTCATCCCTCCATCCATGCAATGCCCACTAAACAGAAGGTAGTTCAGTCCAGCTCATCCCTCCACCCATGCAATGCCCACTAAACAGAAGGTAGTTCAGTCCAGCTCATCCCTCCATCCTAGCAATGCCCACTAAATGCAAGGTAGTTCAGTCCATCTCTTCCCTCCATCCTTGCAATGGCCACTAATCACGAGGTAGTTCAGTCCAGCTCATCCCTCCATCCTTGCAATGCCCACTAAACACAAGATAGTTCGGCCCAGCTCATCCCTCCATCCTTGCAATGCCCACTAAACACAAGGTAGTTCAGTCCAGCTCATCCCTCTATCCGGGCAATGCCCACTAATCACAAGGTAGTTCAGTCCAGCTCATCCCTCCATCCTTGCAATGCCCACTAATCACAAGGTAGTTCGGTCCCGCTCATCCCTCCATCCGTGCAAGGCCCACTAAACAGAAGGTAGTTCAGTCCATCCTTGCAATGCCCACTAAACACAAGGTAGTTCGGTCCAGCTCATCCCTCCATCCGTGCAATGCCCACTAAACACAAGGTAGTTCAGTCCAGCTCATCACTCCATCCTTGCAATGCCCACTAATCACAAGGTAGTTTAGTCCAGCTAATGCCTCCATCCTTGCAATGCCCACTAATCACAGGGTAGTTCAGTCCAGCTCATCCCTCCATCCATTCAATGCCAACTAAACAGAAGGTAGTTCGGCCCAGCCCATCCCTCCATCCTTGCAATGCCCACTAAACAGAAGGTAGTTCAGTCCAGCTCATCCCTCCATCCTAGCAATGCCCACTAAACACAAGGTTGTTCAGTCCAGCTCTTCCCTCCATCCTTGCAATGCCCACTAATCACAAGGTAGTTCAGTCCAGCTCATCCCTCCATCCTTGCAATGCCCACTAAACAGAAGATAGTTCGGCCCAGCTCATCCCTCCATCCTTGCAATGCCCACTAAACACAAGGTAGTTCAGTCCAGCTCATCCCTCTATCCGGGCAATGCCCACTAATCACAAGGTAGTTCAGTCCAGCTCATCCCTCCATCCTTGCAATGCCCACTAATCACAAGGTAGTTCGGTCCCGCTCATCCCTCCATCCGTGCAATGCCCACTAAACAGAAGGTAGTTCAGTCCATCCTTGCAATGCCCACTAAACACAAGGTAGTTCGGTCCAGCTCATCCCTCCATCCGTGCAATGCCCACTAAACACAAGGTAGTTCAGTCCAGCTCATCACTCCATCCTTGCAATGCCCACTAATCACAAGGTAGTTCAGTCCAGCTAATGCCTCCATCCTTGCAATGCCCACTAATCACAGGGTAGTTCAGTCCAGCTCATCCCTCCATCCATTCAATGCCCACTAAACAGAAGGTAGTTCGGCCCAGCCCATCCCTCCATCCTTGCAATGCCCATTAAACAGAAGGTAGTTCAGTCCTGCTCATCCCTGCATCCTTGAAATGCCCATCCTTGCAATCCCCGCTAAGCAGAAGGTCGTTCAATTCGGCTCATCCCTCCATCCGTGAAATGCCCACTAATCAGAAGGTAGTTCAGTCCAGCTCATCCCTCCATCTGTGCAATGCCCACTAAAAAGAAGGTAGTTCAGTCCAGCTCATCCCTCCATCCTTGCAATGCCCACTAAACAGAAAGTAGTTCATTCCAGCTCATCCCTCCATCCTTGCAATGCCCACTAATCACAAGGTAGTTCGCCCCAGCTCATCCCTCCATCTGTGCAATGCCCACCAAACAGAAGGTAGTTCAGTCCAGCTCATCCCTCCATCCTTGCAATGCCCACTAAACACAAGGTAGTTCAGTCCAGCTCATCCTTCCATCCGTGCAATGCCCACTAAACAGAAGATAGTTCAGTCCAGCTCATCCCTCCATCTGTGCAATGCCCACTAAATGCAAGGTAGTTCAGTCCAGCCCATCCCTCCATCCTTGCAATGTCCACAAAGCAGAAGGTAGTTCAATCCAGCTCATCCCTCCATCCGTGCAATGTCCACTAAACAGAAGGTAGTTCAGTCCAGCCCATCCCTCCATCTGTGCAATGTCCACTAAACAGAAGGTAGTTCAGTCCAGCTAATCCCTCCATCCTAGCAATGCCCACTAAACACAAGGTAGTTCAGTCCAGCTCTTCCCACCATCCTTGCAATGCCTACTAATCACAAGGTAGTTCAGTCCAGCTCATTTCTCCATCTGTGCAATGCCCACTAAACAAAAGGTAGTTCAGTCCAGCTCATCCCTCCATCCGTGCAATTCCCACTAAACAGAAAGTAGTTCAGTCCAGCTCATCCCTTCATCCTTGCAATGCCCACTAAACAGAAGGTAGTTCATTCCAGCTCATCCGTCCATCCTTGCAATGCCCACTAAACAGAAGGGAGTTCAGTCCAGCTCATCCCTCCATCCGTGCAATGCCCACTTAGCAGAAGGTAGTTCAGTCCAGCTTATCTATCCATCCTAGCAATGCCCACTAAACACAAGGTAGTTCAGTCCAGCTCTTCCCACCATCCTTGCAATGCCTACTAATCACAAGGTAGTTCAGTCCAGCTCATTTCTCCATCTGTGCAATGCCCACTAAACAAAAGGTAGTTCAGTCCAGCTCATCCCTCCATCCGTGCAATTCCCACTAAACAGAAAGTAGTTCAGTCCAGCTCATCCCTTCATCCTTGCAATGCCCACTAAACAGAAGGTAGTTCATTCCAGCTCATCCGTCCATCCTTGCAATGCCCACTAAACAGAAGGGAGTTCAGTCCAGCTCATCCCTCCATCCGTGCAATGCCCACTTAGCAGAAGGTAGTTCAGTCCAGCTTATCTATCCATCCATGCAATGCCCACTAAACAGAAGGTAGTTCAGTCCAGCCCATCCCTCCATCCTTGCAATGTCAACTAGGCAGAAGGTAGTTCAGTCCAGCGCATCCCTCCATCCGTGCAATGCCCACTAAACAGAAGGTAGTTCAGTCCAGCTCATCCCTCCATCCGTGCAATGCCCACTAAACAGAAGGTAGTTCAGTCCAGCTCATCCCTCCATCCTTGCAATGCCCACTAAACAGAAGGTAGTTCAGTCCAGCTCATCCCTCCACCTGTGCAATGTCCACTAAACAGAAGGTAGTTCAGTCCAGCTCAACCCTCCATCCGTGCAATGCCCACTAAACAGAAGGTAGTTCAGTCCATCCTCGCAATGCCCACTAAACACAAGGTAGTTCAGTCCATCCTTGCAATGCCCACTAAACAGAAGGTAGTTCAGTCCAACCCATCCCTCCATCCGTGCTATGCCTACTAAACACAAGGTAGTTGGGTCCATCCTTGCAATGCCCACTAAACAGAAGGTAGTTCAGTCCAGCCCATCCCTCCATCCTTGCAATGCCCAGTAAACAGAAGGTAGTTCGGCCCAGCCCATCCCTCCATCCTTGCAATGCCCACTAAACACAAGGCAGTTCAGTCCAGCTCATCCCTCCATCCTTGCAATGCCCACTAATCACAAGGTAGTTCGGTCCATCCTTGCAATGCCCACTAAACACAAGGTAGTTCGGTCCAACTCATTCCTCCATCCGTGCAATGCTCACTAAACACAAGGTAATTCATTCCAGCTCATCCCTCCATCCTTGCAATGCCCACTAATCACAAGGTAGTTCGGTCCAGCTCATCCCTCCATCAATGCAATGCCCACTAAACAGAAGGTAGTTCGGCCCAGCCCATCCCTCCATCCTTGCAATGCCCACTAAACAGAAGGTAGTTCATTCCAGCTCTTCCCTGCATCCTTGCAATGCCCATGCTTGCAATGCCCATCCTTTCAATCCCACTAAACAGACGGTAGTTCAGTCCGGCTCATCCCTTCATCCGTGCAATGCCCACTAAACAGAAGGTAGTTCAGTCCAGCTCATCCCTCCATCCGTGCAATGCCCAGTAAACAGAAGGTAGCTAAGTCCAGCTAATGCCTCCATCCTTGCAATGCCCACTAATCACAAGGTAGTGCGTGGATGGAGCTCATCCCTCCATCCATGCAACGCCCACTAAACAGAAGGTAGTTCGGCCCAGCCCATCCCTCCATACTTGCAATGCCCACTAAACAGAAGGTAGTTCAGTCCAGCTCATCCCTGCATCCTTGCAGTGCCCATCCATGCAATCCCCACTAAGCAGAAGGTAGTCTTGTCCGGCTCATCCCTCCATCAGTGCAATGCCCACGAAAAAGAAGGTGGTTCAGTCCAGCTCATCCCTCCATCCGTGCAATGCCCACTAAACAGAAGGTAGTTAATTCCAGCTCATCCCTCCATCCTTGCAATGCCCACTAATCACAAGATAGTTCAGCCCAGCTCATCCCTCCATCCGTGCAATGCCCACTAAACAGAAGGTAGTTAATTCCAGCTCATCCCTCCATCCTTGCAATGCCCACTAAACAGAAGGTAGTTCAGTCCAGCTCATCCCTCCATCCATGCAATGCCCACTAAACAGAAGGTAGTTCAGTCCAGCTCATCCCTCCACCCATGCAATGCCCACTAAACAGAAGGTAGTTCAGTCCAGCTCATCCCTCCATCCTAGCAATGCCCACTAAATGCAAGGTAGTTCAGTCCATCTCTTCCCTCCATCCTTGCAATGCCCACTGAACAGAAGGTAGTTCAGTCCATCTCTTCCCTCCATCCTTGCAATGCCCACTAATCATGAGGTAGTTCAGTCCAGCTCATCCCTCCATCCTTGCAATGCCCACTAAACACAAGATAGTTGGGCCCAGCTCATCCCTCCATCCTTGCAATGCCCACTAAACACAAGGTAGTTCAGTCCAGCTCATCCCTCTATCCGGGTAATGCCCACTAATCACAAGGTAGTTCAGTCCAGCTCATCCCTCCATCCTTGCAATGCCCACTAATCACAAGGTAGTTCGGTCCCGCTCATCCCTCCATCTGTGCAATGCCCACTAAACAGAAGGTAGTTCAGTCCATCCTTGCCATGCCCACTAAACACAAGGTAGTTCGGTCCAGCTCATCCCTCCATCCGTGCAATGCCCACTAAACACAAGGTAGTTCAGTCCAGCTCATCACTCCATCCTTGCAATGCCCACTAATCACAAGGTAGTTCAGTCCAGCTAATGCCTCTATCCTTGCAATGCCCACTAATCACAGGGTAGTTCAGTCCAGCTCATCCCTCCATCCATTCAATGCCAACTAAACAGAAGGTAGTTCGGCCCAGCCCATCCCTCCATCCTTGCAATGCCCATTAAACAGAAGGTAGTTCAGTCCAGCTCATCCCTCCATCCTAGCAATGCCCACTAAACACAAGGTTGTTCAGTCCAGCTCTTCCCTCCATCCTTGCAATGCCCACTAATCACAAGGTAGTTCAGTCCAGCCCATCCCTCCATCCGTGCTATGCCTACTAAACACAAGGTAGTTGGGTCCATCCTTGCAATGCCCACTAAACAGAAGGTAGTTCAGTCCAGCCCATCCCTCCATCCTTGCAATGCCCAGTAAACAGAAGGTAGTTCAGTCCATCCTTGCAATACCCACTAAACAGAAGGTAGTTCAGTCCAGCCCATCCCTCCATCCGTGCTATGCCTACTAAACACCAGGTAGTTGGGTCCATCCTTGCAATGCCCACTAAACAGAAGGTAGTTCAGTCCAGCCCATCCCTCCATCCTTGCAATGCCCAGTAAACAGAAGGTAGTTCGGCCCAGCCCATCCCTCCATCCTTGCAATGCCCACTAAACACAAGGCAGTTCAGTCCAGCTCATCCCTCCATCCTTGCAATGCCCACTAATCACAAGGTAGTTCGGTCCATCCTTGCAATGCCCACTAAACACAAGGTAGTTCGGTCCAACTCATTCCTCCATCCGTGCAATGCTCACTAAACACAAGGTAATTCATTCCAGCTCATCCCTCCATCCTTGCAATGCCCACTAATCACAAGGTAGTTCGGTCCAGCTCATCCCTCCATCAATGCAATGCCCACTAAACAGAAGGTAGTTCGGCCCAGCCCATCCCTCCATCCTTGCAATGCCCACTAAACAGAAGGTAGTTCATTCCAGCTCTTCCCTGCATCCTTGCAATGCCCATGCTTGCAATGCCCATCCTTTCAATCCCACTAAACAGACGGTAGTTCAGTCCGGCTCATCCCTTCATCCGTGCAATGCCCACTAAACAGAAGGTAGTTCAGTCCAGCTCATCCCTCCATCCGTGCAATGCCCAGTAAACAGAAGGTAGCTAAGTCCAGCTAATGCCTCCATCCTTGCAATGCCCACTAATCACAAGGTAGTGCGTGGATGGAGCTCATCCCTCCATCCATGCAACGCCCACTAAACAGAAGGTAGTTCGGCCCAGCCCATCCCTCCATACTTGCAATGCCCACTAAACAGAAGGTAGTTCAGTCCAGCTCATCCCTGCATCCTTGCAGTGCCCATCCATGCAATCCCCACTAAGCAGAAGGTAGTCTTGTCCGGCTCATCCCTCCATCAGTGCAATGCCCACGAAAACGAAGGTGGTTCAGTCCAGCTCATCCCTCCATCCGTGCAATGCCCACTAAACAGAAGGTAGTTAATTCCAGCTCATCCCTCCATCCTTGCAATGCCCACTAATCACAAGATAGTTCAGCCCAGCTCATCCCTCCATCCGTGCAATGCCCACTAAACAGAAGGTAGTTAATTCCAGCTCATCCCTCCATCCTTGCAATGCCCACTAAACAGAAGGTAGTTCAGTCCAGCTCATCCCTCCATCCATGCAATGCCCACTAAACAGAAGGTAGTTCAGTCCAGCTCATCCCTCCACCCATGCAATGCCCACTAAACAGAAGGTAGTTCAGTCCAGCTCATCCCTCCATCCTAGCAATGCCCACTAAATGCAAGGTAGTTCA
This sequence comes from Ambystoma mexicanum, assembly GCF_040938575.1. Lineage (NCBI taxonomy): Eukaryota > Metazoa > Chordata > Amphibia > Caudata > Ambystomatidae > Ambystoma > Ambystoma mexicanum. The sequence continues at coordinate 285,905,572 of NC_090921.1, read as the reverse complement.
GTCCATCTCTTCCCTCCATCCTTGCAATGCCCACTAAACAGAAGGTAGTTCAGTCCATCTCTTCCCTCCATCCTTGCAATGCCCACTAAGCATGAGGTAGTTCAGTCCAGCTCATCCCTCCATCCTTGCAATGCCCACTAAACACAAGATAGTTGGGCCCAGCTCATCCCTCCATCCTTGCAATGCCCACTAAACACAAGGTAGTTCAGTCCAGCTCATCCCTCTATCCGGGCAATGCCCACTAATCACAAGGTAGTTCAGTCCAGCTCATCCCTCCATCCTTGCAATGCCCACTAATCACAAGGTAGTTCGGTCCCGCTCATCCCTCCATCCGTGCAATGCCCACTAAACAGAAGGTAGTTCAGTCCATCCTTGCCATGCCCACTAAACACAAGGTAGTTCGGTCCAGCTCATCCCTCCATCCGTGCAATGCCCACTAAACACAAGGTAGTTCAGTCCAGCTCATCACTCCATCCTTGCAATGCCCACTAATCACAAGGTAGTTCAGTCCAGCTAATGCCTCCATCCTTGCAATGCCCACTAATCACAAGGTAGTGCGTGGATGGAGCTCATCCCTCCATCCATGCAACGCCCACTAAACAGAAGGTAGTTCGGCCCAGCCCATCCCTCCATACTTGCAATGCCCACTAAACAGAAGGTAGTTCAGTCCAGCTCATCCCTGCATCCTTGCAGTGCCCATCCATGCAATCCCCACTAAGCAGAAGGTAGTCTTGTCCGGCTCATCCCTCCATCAGTGCAATGCCCACGAAAAAGAAGGTGGTTCAGTCCAGCTCATCCCTCCATCCGTGCAATGCCCACTAAACAGAAGGTAGTTAATTCCAGCTCATCCCTCCATCCTTGCAATGCCCACTAATCACAAGATAGTTCAGCCCAGCTCATCCCTCCATCCGTGCAATGCCCACTAAACAGAAGGTAGTTAATTCCAGCTCATCCCTCCATCCTTGCAATGCCCACTAAACAGAAGGTAGTTCAGTCCAGCTCATCCCTCCATCCATGCAATGCCCACTAAACAGAAGGTAGTTCAGTCCAGCTCATCCCTCCACCCATGCAATGCCCACTAAACAGAAGGTAGTTCAGTCCAGCTCATCCCTCCATCCTAGCAATGCCCACTAAATGCAAGGTAGTTCAGTCCATCTCTTCCCTCCATCCGTGCAATGCCCACTAAACAGAAGGTAGTTAATTCCAGCTCATCCCTCCATCCTTGCAATGCCCACTAAACAGAAGGTAGTTCAGTCCAGCTCATCCCTCCATCCGTGCAATGCCCACTAAACAGAAGGTAGTTCAGTCCATCCTCGCAATGCCCACTAAACACAAGGTAGTTCAGTCCATCCTTGCAATGCCCACTAAACAGAAGGTAGTTCAGTCCAGCCCATCCCTCCATCCGTGCTATGCCTACTAAACACAAGGTAGTTGGGTCTATCCTTGCAATGCCCACTAAACAGAAGGTAGTTCAGTCCAGCCCATCCCTCCATCCTTGCAATGCCCAGTAAACAGAAGGTAGTTCGGCCCAGCCCATCCCTCCATCCTTGCAATGCCCACTAAACACAAGGCAGTTCAGTCCAGCTCATCCCTCCATCCTTGCAATGCCCACTAATCACAAGGTAGTTCGGTCCATCCTTGCAATGCCCACTAAACACAAGGTAGTTCGGTCCAACTCATTCCTCCATCCGTGCAATGCTCACTAAACACAAGGTAATTCATTCCAGCTCATCCCTCCATCCTTGCAATGCCCACTAATCACAAGGTAGTTCGGTCCAGCTCATCCCTCCATCAATGCAATGCCCACTAAACAGAAGGTAGTTCGGCCCAGCCCATCCCTCCATCCTTGCAATGCCCACTAAACAGAAGGTAGTTCATTCCAGCTCTTCCCTGCATCCTTGCAATGCCCATGCTTGCAATGCCCATCCTTTCAATCCCACTAAACAGACGGTAGTTCAGTCCGGCTCATCCCTTCATCCGTGCAATGCCCACTAAACAGAAGGTAGTTCAGTCCAGCTCATCCCTCCATCCGTGCAATGCCCAGTAAACAGAAGGTAGCTAAGTCCAGCTAATGCCTCCATCCTTGCAATGCCCACTAATCACAAGGTAGTGCGTGGATGGAGCTCATCCCTCCATCCATGCAACGCCCACTAAACAGAAGGTAGTTCGGCCCAGCCCATCCCTCCATACTTGCAATGCCCACTAAACAGAAGGTAGTTCAGTCCAGCTCATCCCTGCATCCTTGCAGTGCCCATCCATGCAATCCCCACTAAGCAGAAGGTAGTCTTGTCCGGCTCATCCCTCCATCAGTGCAATGCCCACGAAAAAGAAGGTGGTTCAGTCCAGCTCATCCCTCCATCCGTGCAATGCCCACTAAACAGAAGGTAGTTAATTCCAGCTCATCCCTCCATCCTTGCAATGCCCACTAATCACAAGATAGTTCAGCCCAGCTCATCCCTCCATCCGTGCAATGCCCACTAAACAGAAGGTAGTTAATTCCAGCTCATCCCTCCATCCTTGCAATGCCCACTAAACAGAAGGTAGTTCAGTCCAGCTCATCCCTCCATCCATGCAATGCCCACTAAACAGAAGGTAGTTCAGTCCAGCTCATCCCTCCACCCATGCAATGCCCACTAAACAGAAGGTAGTTCAGTCCAGCTCATCCCTCCATCCTAGCAATGCCCACTAAATGCAAGGTAGTTCAGTCCATCTCTTCCCTCCATCCTTGCAATGCCCACTAAACAGAAGGTAGTTCAGTCCATCTCTTCCCTCCATCCTTGCAATGCCCACTAATCATGAGGTAGTTCAGTCCAGCTCATCCCTCCATCCTTGCAATGCCCCCTAAACACAAGATAGTTGGGCCCAGCTCATCCCTCCATCCTTGCAATGCCCACTAAACACAAGGTAGTTCAGTCCAGCTCATCCCTCTATCCGGGCAATGCCCACTAATCACAAGGTAGTTCAGTCCAGCTCATCCCTCCATCCTTGCAATGCCCACTAATCACAAGGTAGTTCGGTCCCGCTCATCCCTCCATCCGTGCAATGCCCACTAAACAGAAGGTAGTTCAGTCCATCCTTGCCATGCCCACTAAACACAAGGTAGTTCGGTCCAGCTCATCCCTCCATCCGTGCAATGCCCACTAAACACAAGGTAGTTCAGTCCAGCTCATCACTCCATCCTTGCAATGCCCACTAATCACAAGGTAGTTCAGTCCAGCTAATGCCTCCATCCTTGCAATGCCCACTAATCACAGGGTAGTTCAGTCCAGCTCATCCCTCCATCCATTCAATGCCAACTAAACAGAAGGTAGTTCGGCCCAGCCCATCCCTCCATCCTTGCAATGCCCATTAAACAGAAGGTAGTTCAGTCCAGCTCATCCCTCCATCCTAGCAATGCCCACTAAACACAAGGTTGTTCAGTCCAGCTCTTCCCTCCATCCTTGCAATGCCCACTAATCACAAGGTAGTTCAGTCCAGCCCATCCCTCCATCCGTGCTATGCCTACTAAACACAAGGTAGTTGGGTCCATCCTTGCAATGCCCACTAAACAGAAGGTAGTTCAGTCCAGCCCATCCCTCCATCCTTGCAATGCCCAGTAAACAGAAGGTAGTTCAGTCCATCCTTGCAATACCCACTAAACAGAAGGTAGTTCAGTCCAGCCCATCCCTCCATCCGTGCTATGCCTACTAAACACAAGGTAGTTGGGTCCATCCTTGCAATGCCCACTAAACAGAAGGTAGTTCAGTCCAGCCCATCCCTCCATCCTTGCAATGCCCAGTAAACAGAAGGTAGTTCGGCCCAGCCCATCCCTCCATCCTTGCAATGCCCACTAAACACAAGGCAGTTCAGTCCAGCTCATCCCTCCATCCTTGCAATGCCCACTAATCACAAGGTAGTTCGGTCCATCCTTGCAATGCCCACTAAACACAAGGTAGTTCGGTCCAACTCATTCCTCCATCCGTGCAATGCTCACTAAACACAAGGTAATTAATTCCAGCTCATCCCTCCATCCTTGCAATGCCCACTAATCACAAGGTAGTTCGGTCCAGCTCATCCCTCCATCAATGCAATGCCCACTAAACAGAAGGTAGTTCGGCCCAGCCCATCCCTCCATCCTTGCAATGCCCACTAAACAGAAGGTAGTTCATTCCAGCTCTTCCCTGCATCCTTGCAATGCCCATGCTTGCAATGCCCATCCTTTCAATCCCACTAAACAGACGGTAGTTCAGTCCGGCTCATCCCTTCATCCGTGCAATGCCCACTAAACAGAAGGTAGTTCAGTCCAGCTCATCCCTCCATCCGTGCAATGCCCAGTAAACAGAAGGTAGTTAAGTCCAGCTAATGCCTCCATCCTTGCAATGCCCACTAATCACAAGGTAGTGCGGTCCAGCTCATCCCTCCATCCATGCAACGCCCACTAAACAGAAGGTAGTTCGGCCCAGCCCATCCCTCCATACTTGCAATGCCCACTAAACAGAAGGTAGTTCAGTCCAGCTCATCCCTGCATCCTTGCAGTGCCCATCCTTGCAATCCCCACTAAGCAGAAGGTAGTCTTGTCCGGCTCATCCCTCCATCAGTGCAATGCCCACGAAAAAGAAGGTGGTTCAGTCCAGCTCATCCCTCCATCCGTGCAATGCCCACTAAACAGAAGGTAGTTAATTCCAGCTCATCCCTCCATCCTTGCAATGCCCACTAATCACAAGATAGTTCAGCCCAGCTCATCCCTCCATCCGTGCAATGCCCACTAAACAGAAGGTAGTTAATTCCAGCTCATCCCTCCATCCTTGCAATGCCCACTAAACAGAAGGTAGTTCAGTCCAGCTCATCCCTCCATCCATGCAATTCCCACTAAACAGAAGGTAGTTCAGTCCAGCTCATCCCTCCACCCATGCAATGCCCACTAAACAGAAGGTAGTTCAGTCCAGCTCATCCCTCCATCCTAGCAATGCCCACTAAATGCAAGGTAGTTCAGTCCATCTCTTCCCTCCATCCTTGCAATGCCCACTAATCACGAGGTAGTTCAGTCCAGCTCATCCCTCCATCCTTGCAATGCCCACTAAACACAAGATAGTTCGGCCCAGCTCATCCCTCCATCCTTGCAATGCCCACTAAACACAAGGTAGTTCAGTCCAGCTCATCCCTCTATCCGGGCAATGCCCACTAATCACAAGGTAGTTCAGTCCAGCTCATCCCTCCATCCTTGCAATGCCCACTAATCACAAGGTAGTTCGGTCCCGCTCATCCCTCCATCCGTGCAATGCCCACTAAACAGAAGGTAGTTCAGTCCATCCTTGCAATGCCCACTAAACACAAGGTAGTTCGGTCAAGCTCATCCCTCCATCCGTGCAATGCCCACTAAACACAAGGTAGTTCAGTCCAGCTCATCACTCCATCCTTGCAATGCCCACTAATCACAAGGTAGTTCAGTCCAGCTAATGCCTCCATCCTTGCAATGCCCACTAATCACAGGGTAGTTCAGTCCAGCTCATCCCTCCATCCATTCAATGCCAACTAAACAGAAGGTAGTTCGGCCCAGCCCATCCCTCCATCCTTGCAATGCCCATTAAACAGAAGGTAGTTCAGTCAAGCTCATCCCTCCATCCTAGCAATGCCCACTAAACACAAGGTTGTTCAGTCCAGCTATTCCCTCCATCCTTGCAATGCCCACTAATCACATGGTAGTTCAGTCCAGCTCATCCCTCCATCCTTGCAATGCCCACTAAACAGAAGATAGTTCGGCCCAGCTCATCCCTCCATCCTTGCAATGCCCACTAAACACAAGGTAGTTCAGTCCAGCTCATCCCTCTATCCGGGCAATGCCCACTAATCACAAGGTAGTTCAGTCCAGCTCATCCCTCCATCCTTGCAATGCCCACTAATCACAAGGTAGTTCGGTCCCGCTCATCCCTCCATCCGTGCAATGCCCACTAAACAGAAGGTAGTTCAGTCCATCCTTGCAATGCCCACTAAACACAAGGTAGTTCGGTCCAGCTCATCCCTCCATCCGTGCAATGCCCACTAAACACAAGGTAGTTCAGTCCAGCTCATCACTCCATCCTTGCAATGCCCACTAATAACAAGGTAGTTCAGTCCAGCTAATGCCTCCATCCATTCAATGCCCACTAAACAGAAGGTAGTTCGGCCCAGCCCATCCCTCCATCCTTGCAATGCCCATTAAACAGAAGGTAGTTCAGTCCAGCTCATCCCTGCATCCTTGAAATGCCCATCCTTGCAATCCCCGCTAAGCAGAAGGTCGTTCAATTCGGCTCATCCCTCCATCCGTGAAATGCCCACTAATCAGAAGGTAGTTCAGTCCAGCTCATCCCTCCATCTGTGCAATGCCCACTAAACAGAAGGTAGTTCAGTCCAGCTCATCCCTCCATCCTTGCAATGCCCACTAAACAGAAAGTAGTTCATTCCAGCTCATCCCTCCATCCTTGCAATGCCCACTAATCACAAGGTAGTTCACCCCCGCTCATCCCTCCATCTGTGCAATGCCCACCAAACAGAAGGTAGTTCAGTCCAGCTCATCCCTCCATCCTTGCAATGCCCACTAAACACAAGGTAGTTCAGTCCAGCTCATCCTTCCATCCGTGCAATGCCCACTAAACAGAAGATAGTTCAGTCCAGCTCATCCCTCCATCTGTGCAATGCCCACTAAATGCAAGGTAGTTCAGTCCAGCCCATCTCTCCATCCTTGCAATGTCCACAAAGCAGAAGGTAGTTCAATCCAGCTCATCCCTCCATCCGTGCAATGTCCACTAAACAGAAGGTAGTTCAGTCCAGCTCATCCCTCCATCTGTGCAATGCCCACTAAACAGAAGGTAGTTCAGTCCAGCTCATCCCTCCATCCTTGCAATGCCCACTAAACAGAAAGTAGTTCATTCCAGCTCATCCCTCCATCCTTGCAATGCCCACTAATCACAAGGTAGTTCACCCCAGCTCATCCCTCCATCTGTGCAATGCCCACTAAACAGAAGATAGTTCAGTCCAGCTCATCCCTCCATCTGTGCAATGCCCACTAAATGCAAGGTAGTTCAGTCCAGCCCATCCCTCCATCCTTGCAATGTCCACAAAGCAGAAGGTAGTTCAATCCAGCTCATCCCTCCATCCGTGCAATGTCCACTAAACAGAAGGTAGTTCAGTCCAGCCCATCCCTCCATCTGTGCAATGTCCACTAAACAGAAGGTAGTCCAGTCCAGCTAATCCCTCCATCCTAGCAATGCCCACTAAACACAAGGTAGTTCAGTCCAGCTCTTCCCACCATCCTTGCAATGCCTACTAATCACAAGGTAGTTCAGTCCAGCTCATTTCTCCATCTGTGCAATGCCCACTAAACAAAAGGTAGTTCAGTCCAGCTCATCCCTCCTTCCGTGCAATTCCCACTAAACAGAAGGTAGTTCAGTCCAGCTCATCCCTTCATCCTTGCAATGCCCACTAAACAGAAGGTAGTTCATTCCAGCTCATCCGTCCATCCTTGCAATGCCCACTAAACAGAAGGGAGTTCAGTCCGGCTCATCCCTCCATCCGTGCAATGCCCACTTAGCAGAAGGTAGTTCAGTCCAGCTTATCTATCCATCCATGCAATGCCCACTAAACAGAAGGTAGTTCAGTCCAGCCCATCCCTCCATCCTTGCAATGTCAACTAAGCAGAAGGTAGTTCAGTCCAGCGCATCCCTCCATCCGTGCAATGCCCACTAAACAGAAGGTAGTTCAGTCCAGCTCATCCCTCCATCCGTGCAATGCCCACTAAACAGAAGGTAGTTCAGTCCAGCTCATCCCTCCATCCTTGCAATGCCCACTAAACAGAAGGTAGTTCAGTCCAGCTCATCCCTCCACCTGTGCAATGTCCACTAAACAGAAGGTAGTTCAGTCCAGCTCAACCCTCCATCCGTGCAATGCCCACTAAACAGAAGGTAGTTCAGTCCATCCTCGCAATGCCCACTAAACACAAGGTAGTTCAGTCCATCCTTGCAATGCCCACTAAACAGAAGGTAGTTTAGTCCAGCCCATCCCTCCATCCGTGCTATGCCTACTAAACACAAGGTAGTTGGGTCCATCTTTGCAATGCCCACTAAACAGAAGGTAGTTCAGTCCAGCCCATCCCTCCATCCTTGCAATGCCCAGTAAACAGAAGGTAGTTCGGCCCAGCCCATCCCTCCATCCTTGCAATGCCCACTAAACACAAGGCAGTTCAGTCCAGCTCATCCCTCCATCCTTGCAATGCCCACTAATCACAAGGTAGTTCGGTCCATCCTTGCAATGCCCACTAAACACAAGGTAGTTCGGTCCAACTCATTCCTCCATCAATGCAATGCCCACTAAACAGAAGGTAGTTCGGCCCAGCCCATCCCTCCATCCGTGCAATGCTCACTAAACACAAGGTAATTCATTCCAGCTCATCCCTCCATCCTTGCAATAAACAGAAGGTAGTTTGGTCCAGCTCATCCCTCCATCCTTGCAATTCCCACTAAACAGAAGGTAGTTAATTCCAGCTCATCCCTTTATCCTTGCAATGCCCACTAATCACAAGTTAGTTCAGCCCAGCACAACCCTCCGTCGTGCAATGTCCACTAAACAGAAGGTAGTTCAGTTTATCCCATCCCTCCATCCTTGCAATGCCCACTAAACAGAAGGTAGTTCAGTCCAGCTCATCCCTCCATCCTTGCAATGCCCACTAAACAGAAGGTAGTTCAGTCCAGCACATCCCTCCATCGTTGCAATTCCCACTAAGCAGAAGGTAGTTCAGTCCAGGCCATCCCTCCATCGTTGCAATGCCCACTAAGCACAAGGTAGTTCAGTCTAGCTCATCCCTCCATCCGTGCAATGCCCACTAAACAGAAGGTAGTTCAGTCCAGCTCGTCCCTCCATCCTTGCAATGCCCAGAAAACAGAAGGTAGTTCAGTCCAGCTCATCCCTCCATCCTTGCAATGCCCACTAAGCAGAAGGTAGTTCAGTCAAGCTCATCCCTACATCCATGCAATGCCCACTAAACAGAAGGTAGTTCAGTCCAGCTCATCCCTCCAATCCTTGCACTGCCCACTAAACAGAAGGTAGTTCAGACCAGCTCATCCCTCCATCCTTGCAATGCCCAGTAAACAGAAAGTAGTTCAGTCCAGCCCATCCCTCCATCCTTGCAATGTCCACTAGGCAGAAGGTAGTTCAGTCAAGCTCATCCCTCCATCCATGCAATGCCCACTAAACAGAAGGTAGTTCAGAATGATCTTATGATACATCTATTTTAAAGGGTGTAGTAAATATAAATATAACCAGCAGTCCAAAAGTCGACAAAAATAACAATATTTAATTATCGAAACAGAATCAAATGAAAATAGGTCAATGCAGTTTCCAATCCAATGCAGTATTCCGATCTTCCTTATTTTGAAGAAAACCCTTGATTCCTTTACATTAAGTCAATATAATCATAAGATGCAAACATCTTACAATGGATTCTCTATAGTTTCCCTTCAGACAAATCTAATAATCCATCACCAGATGTCTGAAACTGGTGATGTGATTCTAAACATGTATTATAGTGGCATCTACTGGGGAAGAGCAGTATTGACCTTTAGCAAGGAGAACTCAGCTCAGGTGCCCAGGCAGAGGCCTGCCTCGAACCCACTTTTTGGGCCATGCATGGGATGAGCCCCGGCCCACCAGAGATGTTTTTATGGGAGGGCAAAAGGTGCACTTGCCTAGGGCCCCCATCTTGGAGGGGGCCCCACAAGGCTAGCTGATCTGGAGAAGTAATATTCTATTGTTCACCAGTCTTAAATAGCCCCCGTCCGGATATTTTATGGGGTGCTGCTGAGGCTCTAACCCCATTGCCTTTCTGTTCTGGCAATTGCATTCTGCCTTGGTCAATTCATCATGTATTGCTTTCTGTGTACACTGTGGTATACATAGTTTGTGTGTTCCTTATAGCACAAATCCGTAGTATTCTTTACTTCCTGTGGGAATTATGTTGATCATGAGCAATAGGCAATGGTGAAATGCATATTGATAAAATGAGTGCCACAATGGTTCAGAAGTTTGCTCATTGTGTGAAGCACCCATTGCACAGATATTTGTTCATATGCAAAATTAGAATATCACATTACCCAGTCTAAGAGCGATAAACTCTGAAAACCTGAACATTTTGGAATTTCTTAATGAAAAGAAAAACGATGCTGTGATTCTACATCTGCAGTCCAAGCTCATAGCAGATGCGCTGCTGGATGCTGGACCAGTGCTGATGTCTCTAGGGTTTGACATAGCTAAAGCTGAAGGAGGGGTTTGGCCTGAATCTCCTAAAGAGTGGACCTGCAGCAGAACAACTCTTGCAATGAGTAGAAGTCAATCACAGGATCCCGAGAACAGACTAGTCACAGAACAAAAGGAGGGTCTCGTGTCTAGTTCTCCTCGAAACTACGATTCTGCGGAATCATCCCATATGGGTGACCTGATAAGAATAACAGTTAACGGAATGGTGAGTCCATCTATCACACGAGACGCCACGAAGATCCCTGTCACTACAACCGACAAAGTCGATGATTGGTCTTGGTTGGCCACTACCTTAAACAGGGAACCGAGGAAGTAACACCAGGAACCTGGAGGCAACAACATCTGCATTATGGGTTCCTGGAACACTAAAGGCTTCACGCATTTGTTTGAAACAACATGGGCCTCAGAACTAGACATTCTGTGTTTACAAGAAACCTGGCTCTGACAAAGTCCCATGTTGGAAGGCTTCGAAGTAGCTGTCAACCCATCGATAAAGCAGACAGAGGGCAGGCCGATGGCTGGCCTTCTCGTGGCTGTAAGGAAAGAATCTGGCCTTCGGATCCTGAATTCTTGTAACCCATCTCCATTAATTCAGGTCGCCACCATTGGTGTCCATCAGAAAGATACCAATAAGGAAACTTGTATGTACATTATCAACCTATACTGGAATCATAGGTCCGACGACGAGCTTATCTTTATCGACCAAGTAACAGCTCTGATCGACGATCTACTTACAAAGGAGCAGCCGTTAGACCTAATCTTATGTGGAGACCTGAACATTGTCTGTATTCCTGATTCAGATCTAAATGGCGAAAACAACAGTGGCGAGGGCAAACGTGAACAAGCTGCAACCCAATGGTGTCTAGAAATGGAGCTCCGAGGTTTGTCAATGCTTAATGGCCAAACGGTAGGTGACATCCCGGGCTGCCTTACATGGAGAAGAGATGACCTAAAATCGGTCATTGACTACATATTTGTGACCAAAAACATCCACAAGCGGACAACGAAACTCAAAGTCATCAAAATGAAGCACAGTGACCACGATATGGTACAACTGTCAATTGACCACCTCACCTTGTGTGTTCATAATTGCTGGCCGTTTGCGGTGTGCACTGGGACCGGCAGGATTCGATTAAACCTTTTGGACATACCAACATCTATTGTCCAACTTTGAGGAACGTAAACGCAATCTAAAACACGTCGAGTTCCGTCCAAAACACAAATTCAACGTGACCGTCCTTCAACGGAAAAGAGCTATGCGACAGGAACTAAGGAATCTCAAAGGTCCATATACCACCACGCTGAGAGAGAGCAAACGAGCGATCAAATCCAAAATATCAGAACTGGCTTAAATCACACGCAGCGACCATGCTGCAAAGGACTCAGAGGACATGCTGCAAAAAATGGCCGGTAAAAATTCAGCGGCCTACTGGAGACTGATAAACAACACTATGGCTCCCCAACAGGCACTACAGGCCATTGCAGTTACAGAAGCAGATTGGGCCAAGTTCTATACAAATCTATTCTGTAGAGACGAATCGTCAGCTGCCTGGGAACCTATGGCGCTTAAAGAGTGGGACATGGCGTTCGAGAGAAATGACATACTACACGCAATCAAAAACGTGCATGACTCTCGAGCTCCTGGCCCCGACGGCTTAACAAGCTACACGCTTAAGAAAAACCCAGAACTCTGGACAGATTTTTGCGTAACTTTGTTTGACCGAGTCATGAAGAGTCGATCAACCCCAAAGTCTTGGAAAAGGGCAGTGGTGGTACCAATTTTTTAAAAAGGAGACTGCTCCAACCCACAGGCCCATATCGCTCCTCAATGTTTTGGGGAAGATCTACGCTACCCTCTTGCAACAGAAACTGTTCAAATGGGCTAAAGAATCTAATCATGTAGACCCTAGACAAGCTGGGTTCGTAAAAGGGGTTGGATGTGGTCTAAACTTGTTGGTGCTGAACCTTCTAAAGATGGAAGCAATTAGATCCAACGCTAAGATCTACTTGGCCCTGATAGACCTGTCTTATGCGTTGACAGCATAAACAGGGAGTTGTGCGAAAAACTTACCAAATGGAACTGCCCCCCCAGTATAGTGGATGCAATTCGCGAACTACACACAGACACTTCCATCAAGATCCGTTTGGATACTAAAGGCATGCTATCCGCTCCTATCAGTACACATAAGGGAGTGAAACAAGGCTGTCCTTTGGCAGCCATTATTTTCAACCTCTTCATATCCGATGTAAGTGAAGCATTCATCGGTGCAGCTATGTTTCCTCCGAACGTACACGGATCACCCATTGATTATCTGGTTTACGCTGATGACCCTATTCTGTTAGATATGACTCCTATAGGCCTTCAGCATAAACTGAACTGTCTTGACACCTACACCACAGCTAATGGACTCCACATCAACAAACAAAAATGTGAAATCTTAATCCTTGAGAAATTACAAGGCTCCAGCACACGAAGAAAGAAGTTCAGTTGGTGTCTTGCTAATGAGCAACTGCAGACCGTAAAAAACTCCACATACCGAGGTATGAGGATCAGTGCCAGCAGAAATGACGCACCATGGGTTGAAGTTGTGGAAAGCAAGTGCCGACAGATGGCATGCCAAGCGCTGTTGATCAACAAAACATTCAGGAAATTGTCACTAAAACCAACTATTGAGTTTTTCCAACAAAAAAGTTGTTCCAGCGCTAATCTACGGTGGATAAAACGCTTTTGGATGCACAAGTGACTTGTGGAACTCACTTGAAAATATATTCTGGACGCGAGTTCTACAGCTCCCTAAGGGTACCTCAACGGTCTGCCTACGATATGAACTGCGCCTTATCTCAATCCAGGCAAGAGTTACCTGGAATTTATTGAGCCTGTTCAGAAAAACGATGACGAAAGATCCTGCGGCCCAATTCCAAATACTACACAACCCCGACAGTGCCAAAGTATACACCATCCTCTTCAAATGGAATCTCCTCTGCCAAGCAGTACTAAAAGAGTATGACATCCCCCTCCTAATGCTAATAGAGAATCCTGAGCTGGCAAAGACCAAAATCTGGAGAGCGGACTGGATTAACACCTGCGATCTAAGAGCAAAATCAAAATTAATGCAGGAGATCCCAGGAGAAGCCAAAGCGTATGGACAGAGACATACTTATCTAACTCTCCTCCCGGACCAACACGCAAGATCCCTGTACATGCGCTTCAGACTAAACATGCTAGAAACGAAAGAGTGACTGGGCAGCTGGGCGAAGCACGCCGACACTGATCTTACGTGCAGATTTTGCAGCAAGAATAAGGAGACCTTAAAACATCTGATAATGTTTTGTCAAGCATTTCAACAGCAAAGAGAAATTTACCTTGGGGCAATGATTAACGAGCACCAGTTTATGTCTGCTGAAGATTGGTGGAAAGCACTCTTCGAGGGGCATAATAGAGCAGTCCTATTCGCACTAATAAAGTTCCTTCACAAGCTAAAAGGCCGCCTGGACGTACAAAAACTAAACTTGGATGTAAATAGAGATGAGAAGCCTAATGCAGCCGTCACTGGACCTACCATTTAAATATGACATGTTGGCTACGACTGCAGTCCTGTTAGGATGATGAGGAGGGAGGGATGGAAACAAAAATGTTATTCTGATCTATCTCCCTTTTTTTTAAAAGGTTTGAATAAACCAATAAAAAAAAATTTTAAAAAAGAATATCACATTCTAGCAAGGCTGGCTGAGCCTTTCCTATGTCTGAAGTTTATAATCCTGCCTGCATATGTACTTGGTTTTGCAGAACAACATCTGCTATTATCAGCAATGTACCTGCACCAGATAGAGGTTGCTATAAAATCTAGCATATCATCCGTATGGTGAAGGTCTAGAAATTGGTTTGTTCAGGTGGGGTATTGTAAAACCTAGGCAATCGCCTCCAACAATGGCATAAACTGTTAGTCCAAGAGGTGACTAAGTATCCAAGTTCAAGACTATGGAACGACAGTGTTCTGTTTGTATCCTGGATTTGATAGCAGACGAGACAGTGATCCTGGACAAATCATCTAATATAACTTACATTACTGTGCTGTCTTTGAGAGGTTTGCCTTCTTGCATGCTGCTGGTATCGTGTAGCCCATTACTTGATTTTCTTCTTATGTAGGCCATTTGGTGGAAGGGTTAGTAGACAGAAGAGAGAGGATCATATGTTGAAGCCTCAGGCAAGCATATTTTAAGGTCTACTTGTTTGACACAAAAAAACGGTTTGCTTTTTGGTAAAAGTCAAAGGTTTTTCTGCATGTTTATAAATGAAAATGTCACCAGCCATTGTTTTGGAAGTATTTAAAGCTTTAAAATACAAAAGACAAACCCAGATTAAATTTGTTAAATCACATCGATTGGTATGCTGGTTCTTATATACTTCAATTGATGATGGAGAGAATGAAGCTATAATCATTTCCATTTTGCATAACACCCTTCTATAATATTTTGTTTAAAAATGGTAATGTTGGGTAATGTGATTTGTGTACTTTCCAAGTCCGTTTTTTTATAAAATGAAATTGTTTTAGTTCATGGTAAGAGCTGGAAAAGAAAGTGTTCAAATGCAAAAATTGCAGAGTAGCACAAATCCCAGCTTCAACCCTTCATCCATTAATCAATGTGTGATCCTGGGCATCTCCTTTAATCTTGTATTGCGAAAACACTGAATATTGAGTGTTGGGAGGATAGCTCAGGGGCAACTTGCTTGCCTTGGAAGCAAGATGACACGGAGCAACACAGGTTCGATCCCCGGTCCGTGCATAGGTATTAAGCATGTTATAAATAACTGATCATATCATATCATTGCCAGTTCCTAAACCTTTCAAAATTGTCAGCCCTGTTGAGTGATTTCCTTCTCATGTTATGATCTTCATAAAATCCTTATTCATGGTATCACTGTGTTAATAGTGAACATATTTATATCACACACCACAGGCATTTGTTGTTTTGATATCTAAGGGCAGTCTGCCTCCACTATCCATGCTACGGTATGTGTAGCATTCTCCTTCCTTCCAATTGGTGGTCTCTATCCATGCATGAGCACTTTTGCATTCTGTGAGGAAGCTAATGTGAATTATCTGTATTATGGGTTACATGTACATTTTACATACGGTCCTGCATTAATACTACATCTACCTTCCTGGATGTTATTGATAAAAAACGTATCCTATATGTACTAGAACAGTAACCCCTTTGTGGACTGCTAATGTTGGTCTTCAAATGTTACTTGTTTATCATTCTGATTAGAGCAAGAATGAAGAGGGAAAGGAGGCTTAAAGGGAGTAGACAAGCTTATTATGCTGTGAGACAGCACATCAACCTATTGCTTGGGAGCGCGACCGGTAGGCGGTGGGAGGCGATCCCAGTATTCTTGATCCTTTAATTCCTTTGGTTTGGTGGAGGTGGGCCCCAAAGATGTCCATGCCCAGGGCCCCAAAAGTGCTTAAGATGGCACTGCGGCCCACTTAAAGAGCTGCGGTGTTAGTGCTCCTATGTAGAATACACAGAGGTTTGAGGGGTACTCTCGGACCTGGAGTCAGTGAAGGTATCATAATGTTTCTGACCCAATACATTTTACATTTTTTCAGGGCGTCAGAGAAGTCGACTCATGCTTTGCCCCCCTGTTCTGGCCCTGTCTGTAAGCACCTACCAGAAGCTCCGGTACTCTTAGAGACAAAAGGGCTAAGAGCTGCACTGGCAAGCAGAGACCCCTGCACGATTAATATCTCATTGCAACTCCTTCACCCAGCGAGAGCCAGGATGAGTGTATTCTGACGGCGAGTTCCCCCTCCACCACTTAGCAACAGGGAACAGCATAGGTGCCTGGAAGCTGAGACCTGCAAACCGGACCCGTGGATAAAGTTGCTGAGACACCAATCACCAAGTCGGTGGGGGGCCAGCTCGGTAGCCTCATGGGTGCCAAGACCGTTCTGCCGGCCCCCAAAATGGCGGAAGTATGCTGTAAGCCCTCAGCCCACAATCCTTATGTCAAACAAGCAATGACTGAGCACAGAAATGAAGGGACGCCACAACACCGGAGAATCATGATGAGTAGAGGAGAAGCGCATGGCGCCGGTGGAGGAAGAACGAGACATGGAGGAGTGGTTTACTGAGCATTGCCGCTTAGTCTCAGAAAATAGTCAGGCTGAAGGGAACCCTGTTGTAAAGAGCCTGCTTGGGACTGTAGCTCAGATTCTGTCCAGAACCAGACAAGCTGGGAGGGGAGAGCATCTGTTGCTACCCAGGGCCGCCCGGGCGACTATCTGGGTTATCCGGGTCGCCATTAGCCCACCGCCACGCCAACTCGGGGGAGTCTTTCAAGGTCTCCTCCCATCTGGCGTGGTGGAAAAAGGCGTGGCAGGCGCCCTATTGCCCCACTCTCAGGAGCAGAGCGCATCTAATAACAACACGACACTGATGCTTTCGCATCAGCGCCTATTGAAAAATATGCCCCACCCACCCATGACCAGCGGCGCACGGGCGTAAAAGGTGTGCCACATTTGTGTTTCGCTTCCCGGGCGCTGCCGGCATTAAGCCCAGCCCTGTCTATGCCAACTTGGAGCTATATCCCTGAGCCTGTCAGGAGCCACGGGTAAGAGAACAAGGAAGAAGGGAGCCTGTTGTGGGCTCAAGCCCTGTAGGGTGGTTCTGAGGTGGTGGGTGAGAATAACTTTTGTGTGACAAGCACATGGGAAGGGAAGAGACATTGCTGCTGCTAACCATTTTGGGTATCCACAAAGGCAAGGGGCAAGTTCTTGCTGGCAAGCATGGGTTGAGTCTACATCTATTTATGAATGTATTATTCCATTGATAGAAGCGCACACATCCCTCTTGCATCTAGGCTCTGGTTACAGACAAGATGATCGGCAAGCAGATATGGCAGGTAAATACATGTCTAGGGCTAGTTAAACAGGTGTGTCTTTAGATTTTTTCTGAATAACTGGTAGGAGGACTCACATCCCAGGACCTAAGCAGACGACCTGCATCCAAAGAGTAGGAATGTCTGAGACAAGCAGCAATTGGAGAAGTCCAGAGCACACGCTGTGAGTACATTACGGGTACACAGCAGGAAGCTTTACTCCCGGGACCTGGAGAACAAGTCCAGAGCACGTGCTGTGAATGCACTAAGGATACCCGGCCGGAAAGTTTTACTCTTGGGATTTGGAGTAGAATTCCAGAGCATTTGCTGTGAGTGCACTAAGGATACCCAGCCAGAAGCTTTACTCAAGGGATCTGGAGAAGAAGTCCAGAGCACGCACTGTGAGTGCACTAAGGATACCCAGCAGGAAGCTTTACTCAAGGGATCTGGAGAAGAAGTCCAGAGCACTCGCTGTGAGTGCACTAAGGATACCCAGCCAGAAGCTTTACTCCCGGGATCTGGAGATGTCCAGAGCACGCGCTGTGAGTGCACTAAGGATACCCAGCCGGAAGCTTTACTCAAGGGATCTGGAGAAGAAGTCCAGAGCACGTGCTGTGAGTGCACTAAGGATACCCAGCCAGAAGCTTTACTCAAGGGATCTGGAGAAGAAGTCCAGAGCATGCGCTGTGAGTGCACTAAGGATACCCAGCAGGAAGCTTTACTCAAGGGATCTGGAGAAGAAGTCCAGAGCACTCGCTGTGAGTGCACCAAGGATACCCAGCCAGAAGCTTTACTCCCGGGATCTGGAGATGTCCAGAGCACGCGCTGTGAGTGCACTAAGGATACCCAGCCGGAAGCTTTACTCAAGGGATCTGGAGAAGAAGTCCAGAGCACGTGCTGTGAGTGCACTAAGGATACCCAGCCGGAAGTTTTACTCAAGGGATCTGGAGAAGAAGTCCAGAGCACGCGCTCTGAGTGCACTAAGGATACCCAGCCGGAAGCTTTACTCCAGAGATCTGTGTTTTGTAGGTTAGTGAACTGAAATTGGATACTACGACCTATTAGAATAGCCCCTTTCTCCTGGTGTGTTATACCTCCATCCCAACACTGTTCTCTGAAACCTTTCCTGCTGCGCTTAACCCCCCTAGGTAATACTCTCTGCCTCCCTGTGCTAGAAATAAAGGTGCTACACTTCATTTCTTGTGTCTTGACTGTTCCGTTGTTATAACACTGTGATAGACTACCATCTCACTTTACTCCCCAGCAGCATCCCTCTGGGGTCCAGTTGCTCACCACCAGCTCTGGCACTGCCAATCAACACCGCCCCTACAAAGCAGGTTTCTGCAGGTTCCCTTACACCTCATTCAGCCTCACAAACTGCACAGACCACAGCATCTCCCCAACGGCTGCCTTGTGCTGGAGAACTGCGTCCCAGGGGATGGCTGCCGTCTTGGGCGGCCTTCACCGAGGTATCGCTGTTTTGTCATTTACCTGCCAGGGAAGAGAACAGCACAGACTCCCAGGTACAACTGTAAATGCAAGTATAAAAGACAGGAGATGAAAGGGATGGACGACAAACCTAAAGGCACCTGGACACAGGCTGCATGTGTTGTTTCTAAAAATTCATTTTTTGGACTTTCATGGGGGATAAAGTAGGCGGTGGGTAGTCCTAAAAAAGTGGGCGGACCCAAACATATACCAATTGAATGTGGCATCACCAGAACTTAGCATATTAAGGTGCCATCTGAAAATAGTGGGGAGACCCCTGAAATAAGTGTGGCGACTCCATCCACCTGTGTGTACCCTCGACTTGAGCCCTGGTGGGTCAGTGGGTGCAGTTGCACCTGGAGCTTTGCAAGTGCCAAATCGAATCACCAATAAACAACTTCAGCACCAAATAACCAGACAGACTCAAAGAATATGGCAAAATACTACTTTATTATCAGCTCAATAAAGTAGGGAAACCTGATGAACAAACAGATTGCAGCTCACACACTCACAAATACATTTCACAACCCTCGATGTACGTCAGCTATGACGTCATCCTACGTAGTAAAGAGTAAAAAACCTATCAAAAGGAGGGATTGGTTATGTGAACATATATACCTATATTTTGTCTAGGTGTTAGTAACATCATTGGCTGCCCCTTATCTGGTAGGCACGCCTTGAACTGCCTCTTAACTATGTATAATATAGATACTAGCAGAATAACACCAGCGGTTTGGCTTCTGCAACAATGTATGGTCCATTGCTACACAGGCCCCCATAATTGGCTAGCATTCTCTCCCAACCATGGGCATTAAACTCGTTAGCAGCACGTAAGAAAAACAGTGAGGGGAACAATGTCAAACAACTGCCCACTTGGCCAATTAGTCTAGCATCTCTCATCAGTTACGCCAAAAGCCAAGGCTTCTTCTTTGTAGTTGACCTTGCTGACTGTTTTCTTCCTCTGAACTTTTAAGGGAGTGAAGGTATATCGCTCTCTTCGTCTGGAGCTTAATAAATAGGACTTGTTTTCTGGTCTTGCACCATGTGAAAGGAGACCATGATTTTGTCCATCCTGACCTTCTATTTAGTGCTATTTGATTCAATTATACAGGGGGCTATTACTCCACCTGGCCTCTGGAGACTTCATTGCTCTGTCTTGCATATGCTTTATTGTGCAATACTTGACACTTTCAAATGTTCACTGCTTTATCTAAGAGAAATATGTTGTGTGTATGTAGCTTATCCTCATCGACTCCTCTTGTGCCTTGCAGTTACTTCTTGATGTAGCATCTTTGATCCAAAGTCAAACAAATACCCTTTGTTCCTTGCACAAAGTTGTTTTCCATTGCCTGTTAGCTATGCAGCCTTGGTCTCTCTCCTTGAGGCTTCTCGCTTGCTATTTATGCTTTACCTGTGTTATATTTTCTACTGCAGCAAGCTTCTATTTGTCTCATCTACCTTGCATTTCTGCGTATATACATCTACTGCGTCTCTTCTCACTTATCTTCTCAGTGTATATGATTTCTTCATATTTGCATAAATGTTAACTTTGTCACTTGAGTCACATCTTCATTCTTTAAGTATTCCCATATTGTTTCAGTGCATCCTTGTGTCTTCTCGTTATGCCGTCACTTTACTCTTGTCAGAGTTCACTTATAGCTCTTCTATGTCCAATGGTGTATGCAGACATACTTCCACCACGTTAGAGCGAGGGTACATTCGATACGGTTGTCTGGATGCATAACATCTCTCATATCTTCAATGTAGTATTAGGATGATACCTGGTGTCATGCACAGTGCTTTCCTGTTGTTCTTCGAATATGACAGAGGTGCGGGACGGGCACCATTGATGACGTGTACATCTGCCTCTCTGCTGGTGGATTGTGGGTGGTCTGGATGGTTTTTCAATCTTTCTGATTGGTCAGGGTTTCGGAGATCCCTGGGTTGTCTTATTGTATATAATATATGATGTGTCCTACAGGTAGGCTCCAGGGAGAGTCCCTGTTGTGTTAAATCAGCCTGATGTATTCCCCTCGCCCCCTATGCTTTCTAGGTAGTCCCATCTTTCTTACCTTCTGTGCACCTCTGGACCTTGGGACGACTGGTTGGACTTCTGGGTTAGCGCTGTGGTGGCCAAGATCCAACCCCTTCCCAAGGGCCCCTCGGTATCAGCCTCAGTTTGCAACAAATAAGGGGATGAGACACAGACTGCTGGTAAAACAAGCTTCTTGTATTAGATGGCAAATACACAGCATACAGAGACATTCCCAGCGGAGAAGCAGGAAAATACAGAAGGACACGTGTCCCAGCAGTCAGCACACAGAGCTCTCTAGCCCCCCACCCCCACTCCCCTAGAGTGCTGGTTATATAGCATATCATAGGCAAACACTAATATATTGTAGCACTTTCACAATGGGGGGTGTTACCTGGCACGATATTGCAGACATTTGGCAAAAACTGTCGACATCTCACTTGTGACCTTGTGACGCAGCCCTGCAGAGACATCATGTTGCATCATGGATAAACGGCATTCACAGAAGCCCTATAGTTATCTCCCATATATGGTGAGAATGCTATACTTGTAGAGAATACGCAGAAGAGAAGGTCTGCTGTGTCATCTGCTACAGGAGGGGTTTGGGCATGTCCGGGGTGCTGTGTGGAGAGGAAGCAGAGGGAGGTAGAGGGAAGTGACATGCAGGGTCTGAGGCCTAACTCTGTGGGAGAGCCTAATGTAGCATACTATAGCATAGATATATAAAAAGAGACTGAATTTAACACATACTTTCAAACACAAATTTTAGTGACTCCCATCCAATGCCCTATGTACTTGTATACATATCAAAATACAAAATCAAACACATAATTGTATTGTAAAAATGCATGTGTTAAAACAGGAGTTACATAACATGTAGCATCACATAAACCTCACTACACACATTGAACAAATATTGCACACATTCATACATTCACCAATACATTTACATTAATAATCACACTAACACATTGGCCTAAGTAAAAATCTATAGTAGACCACACTGTGTGGTCATATGAACAGCCCAACATATTTCAGTCCCCAAACATAGTTACAGGGAGATTCTTTAGGGGCTTTACAGCCACAGATTCTAAAATGATTGGCGAGTGGGAAAACTGGTCTCCAGAGGGTAGCAATCCCATCATAAACTAGGGGCAAAGGAAAGGACAAGAGAGTCACCCAAGTTTTTCTTTTTAGATTTAAAAAAACAATTTCATGGGTCAAAATGTTCACAGCCTGCACCACGTATGGAAAAACAATTGGATATGTGCACTTAATACACAATCAAATACCTGCTTCCTGTGCTCAGTATTTCCTTTAATGCATAAATGCAATCCTGCTCCTCATTAGTAGGGCCGGTTTCAGTTTCAAAAGGGCATCCCAAGATTGCCTCCGCCAAACACTGCAACGATACAAATGAGTGTATGCTGTATCAAACAAAAAACACAATTTCTCATTCTATCTCCCCCACTGTATCAAACACACTTTCCACCAACCATGGACCCTACCTACCTGAATGGTAGCAAGGTGACTCCTACTTGCTAGGTCCATACTTCAAAACACTCTGGTCAATCTCTAAAAACCTACACGCACAAAACACTTCTTAGAGGACCATATAAAAGACCTAGGGCGGGCAAAGAAGGCTATACTTGTAATGTGAACCATGAACGCCAGTGGGCCAACAAGCCTTTAGTCCCAACCCCAGTTTGTGGGCAGAAACACAGCGTGCAGGAGGATTCACCCCTAGTCCCCCCACGAGAAAAGTCACACCTCTAGTGCAGTCTTACTTGCTACATTCACCATAAAATGTGATTAAAAGATCAAAAAGTCACAACAAGTCCTTCATTCATTCCACAGAAAGAGTCCCCCAAAGATGAAGTGCCAAGCATTAAACTTTACTACCTACCATTTGCGGTCGATCTCTTGGGAGGTAACGTATTGGCGTAGCTGGGGTAGAAGAATACCCGGGGAAAGGGGTGGGTCATATTTGGGACAAGAAGAGTCATTGATGAGGAGGTCATAACACCATTCAGCAAGCTTGAACGGGACGGGGATGAAGGGAATCCCGCTACTGGCATACATAGGAGTGTGAGAGCATACAGAGGCATTCATTAGGTCAGCATAGGCCCAAGAGAAGTTGAGGAAGGTGGTTGTGTCAGGGTGTAGGATGGTGGATGTAGGGTGAGGTAGAACAAATACCATGGTAATGAACAGCAACATGGTGCAAATACTTCACATTTACTAATGCAATAGCAGTACTATTCCTAGCTTTAGCAGTCCAACCCTACAGTGATTGGGGCTTTATGCCCAAATGTTCCAAAGAGTGTCAGTCGTTACAGGACCCAGTAGACAGGAGAGACGATGATGCAAAAGTTTCGGATCCCTGCCAGGATGACAATGACAGATGCGTAGAGCTGGTAAAAACGGCTGTAGAACTGGGCACAGTCAGCTAGCCTAAAAAAAAAACCTTTGGCTGGAGCACTTATGCGCCTACACTCCAGGTGTGCAGTGTTATTGTGGCTCCTTGGTGACAAAAACTTTTGAGAGTGAATGACCACCCGCGGATGACAAGGGTAGCAACATCTTTTGAGAGCAATGGGCCTCCCCTATGAGACAAGGGTAGCAAAACATTTGAGAGCGATGGTTCACCTGCTGATGTTAGGTTAAATGGCGGCCGCACTCTGCAAGTTGTACCTTGGGACTGGTAGCAGAACTTCGTTGTTGAGGAGTGCTGGATGCGGAATCACTGGGTTTTAGCTTCTGGGACCCCAGTGGGCAGCTGAAGAGGGGTCTCTTTCTCCGGTACCCCTGCAGATTGCATCTTTGCTGTGTCTTTGGTAATGGTGGATGACGGGTTGTCCGTGTCCTGGGCCTCTTGCTGGAAAGGACCTTTTCAGTGAGGGTGCAGGGATCATTTTCACTGATGCCATTTCAGGACCACCCAGTCCACCAGCAGGAGGCTTGGCACAGTGTTTCAGGCGGTCGCGGCAGAGCCTCTTGGATTTGCTGGAAGTGAGAACTGACAATGAGCATTAGTTTTTTGCAATAGGACACAACCAGATCATTCAGGTGTAAGTCAAAGAGTTCAGGGGAAGGTGGCGCAGTAACTGGAATACTCATGGGTATCCTATGGGGGGGGAGAGGTGTCAGAAATTCATGGTGACAACAAGTAAGACAGACACAAGTGATCACAGTTCAAGGGTGTTTATTGAACAATTAATGCTGTGTGCAGGTTGGAAAAACGCCTAATCTAAACCTAATTCTAAATGAAAAATAAGGCAGTCCTAGTGGTGTTGTGTCAAATAAAACGGCCTGTACTAAGAAACCTATTGCCAAACCTCAAAACTAATACAAAAAGGGGTGTGGTATGATTCTCAAAAAAAGAAAGATGCAGTCTCAAATAATATGTCAGGATGTGATAGCTTCCCCACGTTTTGGATACAGGATAGATGGAAGTTTGGAGCACAGTAGAGTCTCGGGCTTCTCCAGCACCAGACGACAGTTCCAATGGCAGTTCTCAGTACAGTCGATGGCCAAGTCTTGTTTCCTGTGAAAGTCTCTTGCCTTAGAGGCCTGATGTGGTCAAATAACAAAAACAAAAGTTCCTTTAGCAAATGAAAGTTCGTTCCAATGTTCGCTGGGTGATGGGTTCATCCCTGGTTCCCCCTCTTCTGGGAGTCAGCCCTTCTCAATCGCTTATCACAGTTTCACATAGGGTGATGATTTCATCACTGGGTCCTCCTCTTCTGGGCACTGACCCTTCTTGTGTCGTATTCCAAAATATACCACAGTTTCTTTATCAAACAACTTTGGGTGATAGCTTCACCCTTGGTTCTCCACCAGTCAGGCTCAAACCCCTCTTCTCTTTATCTTCTTGGGTAATTGCTTCACCCCTGGATCTCCCTCGGTCGGGCTCTGACCCCTCTTTATGTGTTATCCTCTTGGGTGATGGCTTCATCCCTGGATCTCCCTTCATCAGGCTTGGCCACCTCTTTACGTCCAATGTTCTCTTTACACAGTTTCCTTGTGGGATACACTTCCATTTCTTTCACAGCGCTTGTAGATCAAAGTCTTTCGATTGTACAGGGATTTTGCTTGACCCTCTGTATGACCACTTTTACCTACTTAGCTGGCCCTCCTACAGCCTTCTGGTATCTGTAGTTTATCTCATATGGGGCTCAATCAGAGTCTCTTGAGTTATCGGTGCCGGTTTTCCTCTGCCGCTGGTCTCAGATCATTCAAAAGCTCATCAGTTTTGGTTCAAAATGTGCCACTTTGCGATTCCTACTCAATACAGACTGGTTCTTATCGGTTCTCCCCTCAACTCACCGACTGTGCTGAACCGCTTGGCTGTTGCCTCTTTGGAGTCAAGGCCAGTACCACAGGTGCAGGAGATTCCCTCACGCCTGCTTATCAGCATAGGTTTGCCCCGTGTACCGTTGACATCTGCTACAGGATACTTGTGCTATTGTTTGCGGTCTTAGGTTCTCTTCCACAAAGGCTCTGTGGGTTTGGGACGAAAAGGGCAAGATCACTTCTCTCCTCGCCACCCTCTCGATTCCTGCCGCCTTTCTCTTTCTCTTGAACTGCCGCGTGGGAACCATCTCGTTGTGCTATCTGCTGTACTCACCTTGCTCGTACTGCGATTGCTTGTTCCATCTTTTATCCCTGTGGAGAAAAAGAAGGGCCGTCAGGTGTGTGTGGTTCAAGTTAATCGCCTGACTTTGCCTGACCCTCGGGTTGGGACATGTTAGGTATACAGGCTTAACATTAGTCTATTGTTTGTGGTGTGCGCAAGTGTTTGTCTCAGAAAAGGGGAACGTTTGAATGTCAGAGAATCCTACAGAGTCGGAAGGAAAAGAGGTGTTGTATGGGATCATATCCTTCGTATTTGGGGTTGGGGTGCTCTCGGAAGTGTAGGTTTTGGAGGATTTGTTAAATGGACGAGAATGACCGGGATGAAGAACAGAACATAGGGGATCGTGGGGACGGTAGTGTTCGGTCATAGTAGGTCGGGATTTTGGAAATGACAATCAGGGGGATGGGATTGGTAGGGTTTGCAGGGTAAGCGGGGATAGCTGGGGTTGTGACATGTGATCAGGATGGGAAAGTGGAAAATGATACACAGAGGAAGGGAAAGAAGGACAGGGAGTATTCAAATGGAGACCGGTGAAACAAAGATTCTGGGAGTTATGCTTTTTGGGTGTAACTGGATTTGGGACCTTAGATGATTGATTACTTACGGAGGGTTTGTTGCATCTGGGCCGGAGAGATCCAACAGCAGGAAGGGAGGTAGATGCAAAACAGCCCATGAAAGCCTCAGATATCACACCCTTCTCACAATACTGCATCTCACCTGGGGTATTCCCCAGAGGATTACCCTGGGTTCCCCTATCCAGGTGATCCTCCCACACTGGTCCACCCACAGGAACTGGATCAAACAGCGATGGCCATGTCCTGGCCACTTGAATAAGGGATTCTCGAGGTTTTACCAGGAGAGCACCCTGAGGTTTCTCATAGAGGCGACTGTCAGAGTTTATGGAAACTGGAAGGCTAGGATGGAAAGAGATGCTAGGGGGTCCTCAAATGATAGGAGAAACAGTTGCACATAAGCAGGAGCCTGAGGGCCATGGAGGTGCTATGAGAAAGTCGACTCTGGGCCTTGCACTTCACAATGGGCAATTCGGCAGGTAATAGAATCGCAATAAGCAGTGCTTCAACATAGGGTGCATTGAGAATGGGAGTACCTTGAGTAGTTAGGTAACCTCTCTGTTTCCAGAGGGTCCTGTAGTCGTGTGATATACTAATACTAAAAGCATAGTGTGAATCAGTGTATATAGTGGCTGTGCATTGTGTGGCAATCGTGCAAGCCCATGTTAGGGCAATGAGTTCAGCAATATGTGCTGATCGTACTGATGGGAGCTGAAAAGCTTCTAATACTTCTAACACTTCAAAGAAGGTGCAAACTGCAAAGCCTGCCTGTTGAATCTCTAAGACAAGACCCCTCAACAAAGAGAATGAGACCTGCATTGGAGAGGGGGATATCCTTGAGGTCTTTTCTTGGTTATGACACGTCAACTGCTGGAAGACAGTAATGCCAGTGACCGTCATCAGGTGTAGGCAAGGTTGAGTGGGGCGCATCTGTTGAGAGTGTTGTTGGTGGCAGAGAGGAGCAGTTTTTCATGTTTGGTGAGACGTGCAGCAGCTAGCTGTTATGTTTTACCCCTGAGGAGGAGTGCCAATACAGATTGTGATATTTCCATGTTTATGTGGTAAACTAGGGCGATATTTTTCAGCTTTTCTAAGGAGAAGGGCATCAGCAACTACCGCTCTGAGACATTTGGCAAAGTCAGAAGCTACAGGGTCTAAATGTGAGCTAAAATAGGCTGCAGGGCGTTGTAGGTCCCTGTGCTTCTGTGTGAGTATGCCTACAGCATACCCCTCTTTCTCATCACAGAATAGCGTGAATGATTTACAGTAGTCTGTAAGGGTGGGGGCGGGAGCAATGGAGAGGGCAGTCTTAATCTTGGCGAAGGCCGTGGAAGCGTCAGGAGACCATGTGGGTTTGTCAGGCTCTGAGCCATGTAGCATCCTCTGCATAGGTGCAACCATGCAGGTATAATCAAGAATCGAGGGGCAACAAAAATTGCCCATCCCCTAAAAAGTAGTGCAACTGCCTTTTAGATACGGGCAAGGGACATTGTAATATGCAGGACACTGGAGAGGGGGCAAAGTACCCAGCAACATGGGAAACATTATGTCCTAGGTAGCGAACTATAGGTAGACAGGTGATGCTAACAGTAGGTCACCCATGCATTGGATCATGGTGGGGCCCCCAGGAAGGTGACATCCCGGTGATCTTCCTGCAGAATCTGGGAGAAGAGAGATGGAAATCAATAAAGTCCACTGGAAGGGACCTGTGGGTGAGCTGACGTCCCTTGTAAGTGAATGCACAGAGATACTGAGAGTCCTGGTGGATGGGGACAGAGAAGAAGCAGAGAAAAGATAAATGCGAGTGAAAAATTGGGTGTGGGCGAGATACAGCAGATAATGGTCATGGGGTCCGGGACCACCGATGTGAAGGTATTACTGCCTTATTAAGTGCTCATAAATCATGGGCAAAACGGAACTTGCATGTGCCCTTTTTCTGAATGGAGAGCACCAGAGCATTGGAAGTAAAGTATGCAGGTATTTCTGTAGCACTAAGTTCTTTGTAGCATGGACAGGGCGTTAGTGAATAGTAGCAAAACAATCTATAGTGCCTACAATAATCAAGAAAATAAACACTACGTCATTTCATTAACCCCAAAAAAACAAAATCACAACCACAAGGGAATAAGGCAATTCCCTAAACACAGCAGTCCTGCAGGCAGCAATTTAAAGACATCTGGCGTAGGCCAAAGATACATGTGGTAGTGGCAAACCACGGCGATCCTCTGACTGAGTGACCCAGTCAAAATAAAATGGCAGTGGAGGACAAAGACAAGGTGACACACTCAGCTGCCAACAGAACGGCAGCCCCAGGAATGCACACTAATCGTACAGCGCCAGCACACTGAGAAATAACTTAAATAGACAACCACGGACATATGCATCGGAACATAACTCCGATCATGGGAGCCATGCGACAACACACCTGGACCCCCTTAGTTACAAACTGTATCTATGTGGAGGCACACATAAACCACGGGCTCAGCGACCCTGAAACTGACTCAACCTGAAGACAGCAGCATGTCCCAATAGCTCAATAACCAGAAATTGACTGTGACATCACAAGGTGGCCCTATGCCAAAATCACAAGAAAATGCAATGATGATCCAAACCTCCTGTTTAACCAGTCTAAGAAGCAAAACAAACATTAACCCAGACTGTTAAACCTAACCTGACAAATTGAGAATCAAAACATCCAATGCAACAAGCAATACGAAACGCAACATTAGTAGAAACAGAAGCAGTTTTAATCAGAACATGACAAACAGACAGCAATAACCTGCACACAGTAGACCAGTTGTTTGCCAAAAAGGCCATTTAAGATAGAACTACACACTGCCTGCATTCTGTAGTTCTGAGCTTAACTTTATCATTGTTTTATGTTTGTCGAGAACATTTGCGAAAACATTGAACATTGGCTTCGATGTTCAGCTGTGGCAGCTTGCCAATGCTTTTCCACATCTGGTTTGAGCTGCTCTGATACAGAGAAGAGGGGGGTTGTGGCCTGTCATGGAAGACAGTGCTTCTGCAAATGCAGGGGCCTGTGCTGCTACAATATGGGACACCTGCCTGTATGTTAAATTGACTGCCATAAACTGTACACTGACTTGTAATCCTAATGATCTCTCAGCAAATGGCAGGAAAACAAAAGGAATTACGCACAGGGTAGCCTGCGGCACTAATTGACACTCGTGGGGACTTCAGTTGAGCTCGACATTGAAGCCAGCAAACAGCGCATAGAAGCAAAACAGACAGACTATAGACAGACACGCTGAATGCGACCGGCAGAGCTGAAAATATCTGCGGCGCAGTTATCTACTCAACTACAGACAAATATAAAACATACCAGGAGGTGTAGCGAGAGAGAGCGAATACATAACATGGCAAAATATTACAGAACATAAGCGCAAAGTTGTATTTACTGGTCAGCTCTGAGGGGAATAGGTACACAGCCATGGGCTGCGCTGGGGAATCTCTGCTGATCTCTTGAACCACACCGAAGATGTGGCAACTTCGGTGTCAACAGGTGTGCCACACTTATAAAGCGCCCACCGATAGTGAGGACCTTGTTCTAATTGGCTTTGTGTGGTCGAGGCCACAGCAAAACTCCTGCACAGTCAGGCCAGAGACATCGACACCATTCTGTGGTGGCCAAGATCGGTCCCTTTCCCAAGGGCCCCTCGGCATCAGCCTCAGTTTGCAGCAAATAAGGGGATGAGACACAGACTGCTGATAAACCAAGTTTCTTGTGTTAGATGGCAAATACAGAGACATTATCTGCGGAGAAACAGGAAAATACAGAAGGACACGAGTCCTGGAAGTCAGCACAAGCAGCTCTCTAGGGCCCACCCAAAGAGTGCCGGCTATATAGCATATCATAGACAAACACTAATATAATGTAGCACTTTCACAATGGGGGGTGTTACTTGGCATGATATTGCAGACATTTGGCAAGAACTGTCGACATCTCACTTGTGACGCAACCCAGTGGCGACATCATGTTGAATTATGGATAAGCAGCATTTGCAGAAACCCTACAGTTATCTCCCATACATAGTTCTAAAGCTATAGTTTTAAAGAATGCGCAGAAGAGAAGGTCTGCTATGTTATCTGCCACAGGAGGGGTTTTGGGCATGTCCTGGTGCTGCATGCAGACGAAGCAGAGGGAGGCAGAGGGAGATGACATGGAGGGTCTAAGTCCTAACTGTATGGGAGAGCCTAATGTAGCATATGATAGCATAGCATTGCATAACATAGCATAACATAGAATAGCATTGCATAGCATAGCGTACCATAGAATAGCATTCATAACATAGCATAGCATAACATAACATTATAATTCTGCCACATCAGCACCAAGTGGTTGTGGCACATTCCTGCCTTTCCTGTTTCTTCTGATAAATTACTTAGGTGGCATTGATTTCTTGGAACGCAAGTGCTCTGAACTGCCAGTGAAGAGGAAAAAGATTATGTATTTCATCAGGAAGCTGAAAGCTGAGGTCATCAAGCCTGACATGTCCATAATGGTTGATAGTGCGCCAGCCCACCACCCATTATGGGGAGCCAGAAGCAAGCCAGACCAGTGAAACCACTAATCTTTCCCTCAGCCGCAGCAAGGGGAGAGGAAGACCTGTAAGGCACAAGCAGATCCCTTATGTGTCTACCCGAGAATGCTGTCACATCGACTGCCTGAATATGGAGGCGTTCTGCTGTCAGGGAGGGCGCTGCGCAGTTCTGGCTAAATTCAACAAAGTGCCTGCTTAAGTGATTCACTTGCACAGTGTGTGCTAAACAAAAAACACAGAGGAGCCCATCTGTAGAATGCATAATATCTGGACATCTGATATCAAGACAGCCCTCTGAATTTTAAGAACTAGGCAGAAAACTGTAAATTAAAGTGTTTGTTTAGCAACATAATTTAATTTGCATTTCTGATTACAGTTCTTCAAGCCCTGGCTGATGGTCTCACTCAAGTATTAAGCACTGTATATATTCCAATACAGTAATCCAAATTGCATATTTTGTAATTTCCAGAACATTATAAATGCCTTTTGCATAAAATAGAATACCAACTAAATACATGTTGGGAAAAGCCCTCACAGGACAAGGCCGCAGTGTTGAGCGAGCGACACAGGTGCGCAGGAGACACTGCCCGATGATACGCAGAACACACCGCAACGTCCACACTTCCGAGCCTTTAAGAACCAAGGATCGGACACTCTGTGGCAAAACCTTCGCTAGACAAGGCGGCAGTGTTGAGCAACACAGATGTTTGGAGACGAAGGGGTTGAAACAGGACTCAGCGCAGCCATCGACCAGCAGCAACCACTGCCCTACAGATTGTATTGGGTCACGGCTCTGTTCTCATAATGTGCTTTTTCCAATAGGCCTTTCTCCTCTTCTCTAGGTTCACCCATGCTGGCTTCGTGCTCCCCCTTGGGTGCTCTGAGCCGGCTCCCACTGTTGGTACTCATTGCCTGCAGCTGTTCTGTGGCTCTTTGTATTCTGTTGTAGATGTTGTAACCCTACTGTAACCTACTGTTCTTAGCCTGTTACCTGTACCTGTGTATCCCTGTGTTCCCTCTATCTCCCTCCCCCTGCCATCTTACCCGTCCCTTGCACCTCAGTTGCTGAGGCTTGCAAAGTGCCTTCTCTCCTCCCTCCGACACCAACTATGGTGCTCTCTATTTCCCCCATCTTCTCTAATTGTTTTTCTATCTCCTATCCTTCTCCTCTTACTACACCTGGTAGGAAGAAGCTTGAGAAGAACACACTGGTCTCCAACCCAGACCTTCCCATCGCTGACACCTATGTCAGTGCTTCCACCAGAGACACTCTCACTGACATCCTCTTTGTTGTTCCTTCACCCGACCTATGGACCCTTCATATGGTCGCCCTGCTCTCTCCTTACTCCTCCTCGCCCATTAATGGTGGCATGTGTTGGGAGGTCTCTTAGCCCCCTTCCATTCCTCCAGAGTCATCATTAATGTCTATCCCATTGGTACCATCCTTGTACAAGGCCTCAGCTCAACTGACTACTTTTCCCTCACCTCATCAATTTTCTTCCTGCCTCCACCCCGGCTACCGCTGCACTGGCCCCTCGGGCACCTTCGTCCACCACCCTGGCTCCCTTGCCATCTTCCTCCATCGCTTCCTTGCCCCCCCTCCCTCCGCTACTCTGGCTCCCTTACCTTCTACCTCTATGGCTCCCATGCCATCCCCTCCCTCCGCTACTCTGGCTCCCTTGACAGCTTTGGCTCTCCTGACTCCCTTGCCTCCCTCGCCCTCTATCTCTGTGGCTCCCTCACCATATGCATCTCTCCTGACCAATACTCCCTTGGCCAATACCTCTCTGGCCCCTCTGCCATCCACGTATTCCTTGGCTCCTTTGTCTGCTCCTCTCTCTACCTCCCAAGCTCCTCTGTCACTTCCGGTGGGGACCTCTGTCACCTGTAGCCCTCCCCAGAAGTCTTTCAAAAAGGCAACCTGCTCCACACTGCCACTCTAAACTGTCACTCCGCTGTCAAACATTCCTCTGACATCTGCCACTTCCTTGAACTGCTGGATGTAGATGTTCTCGCTCTTACCGAGACATGGTTTAAGGCCAGCTTTGTCACGAATTTTGACACACTTCTCCCTGCGGGCTACTAGATTCTCTCCAAGCCCAGTCCCAACAGGACCGAAGGCGGAGTGGCATTGATCTGTCCTGAGTGGATTCCTGTCTCCATTATTGCCACTCAAGTCTACTCCTCCTAATTCCTGGTCTGCAGGCTCTCTCTCCTGGCTCCTCTCTGACCCTGTCACCTTCTACAAGCCACCTGGCCAGGCCACCCTCTTCCTCTCTGAATGGGCTGACCTCACTTCTTCTCTCTTCTCCTCTACCTCCCAGCTTCTCCTCCTTGGGGATCTCTAAATCCACCTGGATGCTCCTAGCTTCTCAGGGCTATTCTGCAACCTCTGCGACTCTCTCTCCCTTTCCATTCTACCCTCTGGTCCGACCCACTCCACCGGACACACCTTGGATGCTCTCATCTCCTTTGGCATCCCTCTCTCTAACCCTCTCACTACTCCTCACCCCTGGACTGACCACTTTCTTCTATCTTCTAACTTGAAGCTTCCTGTTCCCCTGGCAATGGCCCACCTAGTACTGCAACCCTGCTTCACAGTCATCCGACCCATGAAGAGAATATCAGTGGCAGCCTTTGTCTCCACCTACTCTTCTCCTCCTACTCCTGCGGCTGACTCCCATCCTGACAAAGCCCTTTCCAACTTTTACCTTTCCATCGCTAACACTCTTAACACTCTTGACCCTTTCATGAGGATCCGCCTGAAACCGGCCAAAAAGTGCAATTCTTGGTACGACTCCGACCTGGCCACCCTGAAATGCAAGTGCAGATCAGCTGAACGGAAATGTGGAGATTCAGGTTCATCCTCTGACAAACTGCAAAGAGCTGGCCAAACCTACTGCAGTATCCTCCTCTACCAAACCCACCCAGGCCCTCTGCTCAGCCCTGGCCTCTCATTTCAGCATTCAAAATCAGGACATCCTGTCCTCACTCTCATCTGCTCCCCTCATTCCCTCTACCTCTCTCAGCCCTTCCCTGGTCGCCCCTCTCCCCTGACGCTCTCCTGTCACACCTGATGAGGTTTCCAGATAATTCTGGTCTATGAGAGTCTCATCCAAACAGTTGTCTCCCTGCCCCTTCAGAACCATTAAGGACAACATTGACTCCTCGCTCCAGCGTTTGCCGATCTCTGCAACCACTCCTTTGCCACCGGAGTTTTCCTCTCCTCTCCTCTCCTCTCCTTTCCTCTCAAGCACTCCCTTGTGCACCCATTGCTCAAAAAGCCTTCTGCCGACCCCTCTATCCCAGCAAACTATTGCCCGATTTCTATCACCCCTGGAGAAATTGACTATCTCCCAGCTAACCCTCCACACTGAATCTGTTGGTTGTCTCCATGACCTACAGTCTGGCTTCAGAGCAGCAAGAGGCACGGAAACTGCTCACCTGTATAGATTTGCTCTCTAACCTTGGCTCTAACTATCCTTCTGTTCTCATCCTCTTTGACCTTTCTTCTGCTGTTCACACAGTGAACCACAACGCCCGTCTCTGAGATACTCTGGGCATCATGGATCAGGCTCTGGCGTGACTATCCTCTTTCCTCTTGGACCGACCTTCCCAGGTTGAACTTGGGTCCTTCCTCTCCTCCATCACACTCTCAACATATGGTGTTCCCCAGGTATCTATCCTCTCACCCTGGTTTTTCAATGTCTATCTGGCCCCCTTGGCCCGCCTGATCTCTACCTTTTCCTCTAACTTTCAGTGTTATGCGCATGAAACACAGCTCTCTTTCAGGCTACCCTCGGCCTCCTACTTCTCCTCACTCATCCATGACTATCTCTCCGCTATTCAGGCATGGTGCGCCTCTATTGATCTCTGCCTAAATGCCAGTAAGACGGAGATCCTTCTCATTGGGACCCCTGCTCCCACTTTCCTCTTTCACTCTGGCCTGCCTCCCTTGGCCCTGTGCCTCACCCGCTTATGTGGCAAAAAACCTCAGTGTCATCTTCGACTCCACTCTCTCCTTCTCTCCATACATCACGGACATCTCCAAAAACTCCAATTTCCAACTGCACCTCCTCAGAGGTTTTCTCACCTTCCCCCAGAAGCTCACTGTCTCGAGAGCCCTGGTTTTCTCTAGGGGTGACGATTGCAACAGCCTCTTCCTCAATCTTCCTCAATCTACCTAACTCTACCCTCTGCAATTCATCCAAGACAGGACCGTAAGACTTATCCTTGGCCAGAAGCTCAGGGACTGCATCTCTCCAGCTCTGGAATCCCTCCCTGGCTCCCAGTGGCTACAAGGATCAAGTTCAAGACCCTCTGCATCATCCACAAGACTTTCTGGGGCCGGTGCCCATACTATCTCCAACACTCTCTTACTAAGCACCTTCCTTCCAGAGTCATGTCTCCAAGCAGAGACTAGGTGATAGATCTCTTTCCTCTGCAGGTGCCTCCCTCTGGAATGACCTCCCTGCCACTCTCTGCCTTGAGCTGGACATCCTTACATTTCGCAAACTCCTCAAGACCTTCCTTTTCTCCTCTCCCTTCTCTCTGCCTCTCCCCTGCTAACCTTTCCCCTCCTCTTCTCTCTGCCTTCCTTCTGCTATCCTTCCCTTCCTCAGGCTCAGTTACGTTGAGTGGCTGCCTGGTGCTCCTCTGAGTCATACAAGACACTTGCCCCCCCCCCCTGTCCAGTCCCTAGCACTTGCCTTCTGGCCCTCCTGCACTGACTCCAGGCCTCCTTGCACTTCCAGGGCTTTTTCCTCTTAGAGGCCCTGCCTTCCTTGCACTTAACCCAGGGTACTGTTGCACTGTGAGCACTTCTCCCCTTCCTCTCCCCTGCACTTCTTGTCTCTGAACTTGCACAATCTAAATGATACTAGGCCTAGTAAGATCATTTGTCTTGTCCTCCCCTGTGTTACCCTCCCTGCCTGGTTACACCTTGAAACACTTGTGTATAGGCGCATTATAAATAACCTATCAATCAATCAATCAATCAATCAATCAATTAGCTGCAGCAAGTAGCTGAGGACGAGTTCTTGGGCTGGATTCTTATTCACTAGGCCTACAGAACCCCAGCGCGCATGGCCATCTAGCAGCCAGCCTGGGCCTAGATAGTAAAGGTGTCCGAGCTCCAGTGAGCACCTTGCAATTTAGAGACACCTGGCTTAGAGAGAGAAATGCCCACGAGAGAGACGGATGGCCATTTCCCCTTTCAACCCAAAGCTCAGGAGAATACTAGACTAAACCACAACATTGCTGTTATGGCGGCTTCTAGATATTGACGGTTTAATAAGCTTTCATATGGAGGGCATTTCATGAGAAAAGCAAACAGTTATTTAAATTGTTGGTATTTCCTATTTGCCCAATAAAATAGAAGTTACAAAAAGACAGGAAATGGCTGTATCTCGGAAAAGAATGCCAACCACTTCAGGGTGGGTAAGCAAGTGTCCCTTGGGAAGGCATTCTGAAGCAGGAGCCACCAATGTTCTGTCCTAAAGTATGCACATCAAGGAGAAAAGATTGGCAGGTCAGCGGAGGTCCGTGAAGGCATTCCAGGGATTATCCTGTCATTCGGTCGAGGGAGGATCATCTGGGGTACCAAAGTGGATGGTGATTCACTCGGGGGTTCAAGAGGCAGGAATACAATCAAGCACAATCTCTAATAGGAGTGTGACAACTACAATTTGGTCTAGCGAAAGAGTTTACGCACATTGAAGACTTGTTGATGGACCAAAACTCTGAAAGCAGTTAAAGGAATAATTATGTAAACAGGCTGCACTTTTCTATGTAGACGATGAATTGGAAAATGAAACCTTTTGATCTTCTGCCTTATCAGCTGGTGATGCTTTAACGTGGTCCACTGTCCACGTTTGGTATTAGCCATTGGATCGTTAAGACTAACAACCCTCTTTCGGAATGACGACCCTTATCAACCCATGGCCGAATGGGCAGCAACAACTTCATAAAACTATAAACCACCAATACCAAGAGGCTGCAGTGGATTGACAGACACCACAAAAGATGGTACAGACCCATGTGGGCAGGAAATAGCACCATACAATAAACAGCAGGAAACCTAGCTACAACTCACATATGTGATAGAGGCAAGCAGATTACATCTCAACGTACTGGGCTTCTTCGTGCAGACATATGTTCCTCGGGATGTGCCTGAATTTACTTTTATATATTTTGAGAGGGTAGCAAAGAATGATAAATGGCACCTGGATGTATGGGGGCAGCATGTGGCTGTCTTAATCACAGACAGAATGAAAATGACTTACCAAGCATCCAGCAACTACATCAGTGCATGGACACCTTACCTTGAAACTAGGACTGGTGTGCCGCCAATGATCTCTGACGTAATGCCAGTAAGACCAAGGCACACCTGCTGCCTCCTTTCCTGACACTCTCTGGCTGGCCTCCATTGGCCCTTTTCCCGCTTCCACCTGTGAGGCTAAAAACCTCCAGGTCATCTTCGACTCCACACTTTCCTCTACTCACATCTCTGATGTCTCTAAGAAGTCACACTACCAGCTGCACCTTCTCAGAGGTATTCTTCCTTTCCTCACCTTCCCCCAGTAGCTCACTGTCTTCAGAGCTCTGAATCCCTCTAGGCTGGACTACTGCAACAGCCTCTTTCTCAATCTGCCTGCCTCTACTCTCCGCCCTCAGAAACTCATCCAAAACGGGACTTCGAGGCTTGTCTGTGACCTCAACCCAGGGATCGTATCCCTCCAGGACTGAAATCTCTGCACTGGCTCCCAGTGGCGGCAAGGATTAAGTTCAAAACCCTCTGCATCGTTCACAAGGCCTCCTGGGGTCTGGGACCTCAATACCTTCAACTCGTTCTTCCTAAATATCTTCCCTCTCGAGTTCTTCATTCATTCAACTCCAACTCCCTCAGGGTCAGTCGCTTCTCCAAGCAGCGAGTTGGTGGTGGATCTCTTTCTTCGGAATAGCCTCCCAGTCCCTCTGAAACTTGAGGAGAACCATCTCCGGTTCTGGCAGCACTTCAAGACCTTCCTCTTTGCTTCTGCTTTCTCTCCTCCTCTCGCCTGCTGATCTCCTGACTGAATGTGAAACTGCACTGGTTACCTGGCTACCCTCTGATCTCAGGCCCAGGTCCCCTCACTGCCAGTTGCACACCTGCTCTGCCCCCCTGGCACCCCTTGCACTCGGGGACTGTTCTGTATCCCTGGAGCCATGACTAGCACTTGACACCTGATGGTTGCACTTACCCTTGCACTTGCCACCTGCTGGCCGCACATTTATTTATTCATTTATTGTCTTTATTAATTGTCTTTATTTATCTTACTCTTATCCTATGTACTGCACTATCCCCTCCCCTTTCCCTCTGCACTTTTCCCCATCCCTCCTCCCAAGCACTTGCACGATCTCAATGTCACTAGGCCTAGTAGGATTGTTGTCTTTGTCTTCCCTCTGTTTCCCCTCCCAGGCCTCATCGCGCCTTGAAACACTTGTGTATAGGCACGTTATAAATGCCATATCATATCATATCATGTATGGGGGCAGTATGTGGCTTTCTTAATCACAGGCAGAATGAAAATGACTTACCAAGCAGCCAACAACTGCATCAGTACATGGACATAACAAAGCCTAATCTAGAATAGTTGGAGGTTTCGATGAAGGGGTCCATTGTCTTATGTTGAAGTTCCAAAGTAAGGTGCATGGAAATCCCTATACATCTATTTCTGTGATAAATAGATGCAGTTGCCTAACACGGATGTAAGACATTTATTGGGCTGAGTGACTTAAAGCTTTGTCTAGGTATATGAAATGCTGGGTAGAACAGTGTCACCAACCTAGCCTAGTGGACCCCATATGTATTTATTATGCACAAGAAATGGTGAGAGGCAGGAAAATTGTTCTGCGCATATGTGGAAAGCTAAACCTTTCACCAATCCAATTCAAAGGGGGAGGCACCAGATTTACTAGACCTGGGGAGATAAGATCCATTCCCTAGGGTGTAGCTAAATCGAGGGACCGAACAACATTCCCCCCTACCTTTCTTCCCTTCTCTGTTTCAGCACACAACCTCAAAGTTATCTTCGACTCATCTCTCTCCTTCCCTCTGTTCATCTTTAATACTGCCCACACATGTCACTGCTACCTGTTACATTTTCGTCGTCCCTGCCAATTCCTTTCTTTTCATGCAACTAAGCTCCATATATCTTCCCATATATTCTCCCGTCTCGACTATTCTTCCTCTCTTCTAGTTGATCTTCCACACTCCCATCGTAATCCTCTGAGATCTATTTTTAATTCAGCCATTCACCTCCTCTTCCAACTGTCCCCTTGCTCTTCCGAGTTACCTTCCCGTCTGTCTATATTAACCCTTCCTTTTGAGTTACGCCTAAACTTCCATTTCCTCTGCATAGTCTACAAGTCACTGCATAGTCTTGATCCCCTCTATCTCTCATCCGTACTTTCATTCTTCTCTCGTTCCTGCACTGTTCACTCTCAGAACTCCCCTTAAAGATAATTTCCTCTCTACACTTCTTAATCTCTAACATCTATGTGCTTCTAATTTACAGCCTTCTTATTTGGTACCGACAACAAGCCTACACTGCCTACCAGATAAGAAACGCATCGACTTCAAAGCCCGATGCATTGCCCATAAATCATTACACCGACTAGAAGCCAAATTCATACAAGCAAAAATCATACGATACTAACCGTAAAGAGACTTAAGATCTAGCACTGACCTCCAAATAGAAACAAGACAGCATGAAAAAAGAAAATTCAGAGGAATCACCTTCTCATATCTGATAGCCAAACTATGTAACTCGATCTCGAATAAAATAAGAACGATGGAAGACCAACTAACCTTCAGGAAACAACTAACAACCTGGCTACCAACTCACTGAGATAAACATAGACCAACTATAGTACAACCCCCCTCACGAGCAGTCCACCCAGCCCATACAATGACTGCTGCTACAATCCACAAGTTGGAAACAAGGAAGCAATGGATAAATACAGAATGAAAAACAATGATATAGCTACAAATACCCAGAGATCACACAAAACCCACAAACCATTTTTCTCTCTTCCACACAACCCACACTTCCCACCTACAGCACACGTCCAGAGGGCTAGTTAGCCAACCCACCAAAACACACAACCCACATATCACTCTCTAACCGAGCTAAAAAAACAACAAACTCTGACAACAAACAACTCAATCACTGGACACTGCCCTTCCGGACACCTCTAACGCAGTGTACCAAACAAAACACACCAAGAAACCTCACATGCACAGACGCCAGTTCCTCCTGGTTCGACACGCATAAACAGATGAGCACAACATCCATCCCATCCCTCTCACTAACCAACCCAACCCACTTTACATAACCAGCATCCTAATAGTTTCCAGAAGAGCCCATCAACTTCACCGGGGAGGCAACTATTTCTCAGGTAGAGAATTTATTAAGCAATATGCACCGGAGGGGAATTTATCGGTCAGTAACGGCCTTGGGCCTCCACCGAGGTGCGCTGGGAGCAATGTTGTCTTGGGGTACTAAGAGGATGTTGCCAGGGCGCGGAGGGCAAAAGTGCAGGCGCGCAACATAGCGAGCCTGCCAGCAAGAGGAAAGATGAATGAGAAGCGAGGCAATGCTGGAAGCGAGACGGCATGAAAGTGAAGAAGGACGGGAATGAGTAGATGGGATGAGGAAGGGAAGGCGTGAGGAGTGGGGGGTAACATGACCAGAGATGAGGACCGGAAGGTCGGAAACAAAGCAAGAGGTTGAGCAGTGAAGGGGTAGAGAGAGATGGTATAGGGATCAGAGAGCGACATCACAGATGGGAGAAGGATCAGCAGCGAGCCATACCATGATGTAAGGCCCAATTAATGGCCAATGGATGGCCGAGTTCCTCCCGCTAAGGATACTAATGAACGTTATAACACTGTCTACTTCATTCTTCATTCTTCATCTGACATACTAAAATCTACACCTGAGTACCTCAGTACCTCAGTAGCCTCTTCCATGCAAATCCAGTGTCTAGGGTATTTATTTAAATTTATTTTTTGCATTTTTAAAGCGCTCACACAGCCCGGGGGCATCAAGGCACGTTACAGGAATATGTCGCTTGGTTGTGTATTTATAATGCGCTTAATACTCGGAGGTTTCTAAGCGCGGACCTGTAGGTTCGTGTCGTCTTGTTTCTAAGGCGAGCACATTGCTGCTGAGCTATCCTCCCGAAGCTGACTTCCTGCTAACACATTTACAAAACAGAAAAACCTCGGATTCCTCCACATTTAGAACAGAGGCCCTTACCCCCATTTCTGGCTTAAAAGAAAGAGGGCCAAGTCTGCTCTGTAAACACATCTGGTGACCTGACTTCTTGAAAAATGTGCATCAAAGGCAGATGTATTCTTTATATTTATCATCTATTATGAAGCCATTTTCGGTACATAACAAGCAATAGACGCTAATCAAATCCACTCACCCAAGAACAGATGCAAGAAACTTCAAAGCCAGGGAGTCTCTATGAAGGTTTAATTGCCTGGCAATCTTCAGCAGCTGGGCTGCTGCGCAGTGGTGAGCGTGGGTCCTCCTTGCAACACCAGCCACTTATGATGGCTGGGAAAGGTGGCATCACTCCAACACAAATTAGGGACACTTGTGGGGAAAGGGGAGGAAGAAATGTATACTGTTGTTAAGGAGTCAAAAAACCAAGGAGGGGTCCGCCGCCTTCAGTTTTGATTTTGGTTTTCTAGCCTGGTGGCGCTGCATGAATCTGAATGGACCTAAAGAAAAGTGTAGGAAGCAGTTGCCCCTTCTTGGGCAGACTGCTGTGCAGAGACCAAGCCTGCTTTGCATATGGTCTTTCCCCTTCTGTAATGGCTTGGCAGGTGAAGAATGATGGTCTGGAGGGTTGCCCAGAGCAACGCCAGAGGTTAAGATTAATTATAAACCTTTCAGCCATCACCTTTTGTTTTGCTTTAGTCACCCCAAGTTGGACGGGTATGCCCAGACATGGGTCCCGAGCCTCCCACGCCAAGAGCCCCAAGCTACTCCTCACACATGATGCCCAATGAGGCCGAAACATGTCTGAGGATGCTTATGGTTTCGTGCAGAAGGGATGTGACCTAGCAGTTCGGGCTGGACTGCCCCTTTAGGGGTAGGATCAAGCCTGATTTGCATATGGTCTTTCCCCTTTCTGTAATGGCTTGTCAGGAGAAGAACGATGGTCTGGAGGGTTGCCCAGAGCAATGCCAGTGGTTAGGATTAATTCAAAACCTTCCAGCCATCAGCTTTTTTTTTGGTGTAGATATACAAGACACTCCAGACGATTTTGTCAATTTCTGGATAGTATCAGGGCAAGAAATCTTAATCTTTGAAAAAGCAAATGGGGAGACTCCTTGCTAAAGTGGACACCACGAGTCCAAAGAATGGAAGAAGCTGTAGAGGATTCTGACACTTTCTCGATCTGCACAGTCCTAAGTAGGATCAACCTGGCCGACAAGGGCAATAGCCCCAGGGTGTGATCCCTAGCAGGGCAATCATGCCAGAAAGAGCCTGGGAAGGCAGTGAAACGTGAAAAGAATAACACTGTATGAGTTGTCCAGGGGCTGTGTAGAGTGGACCATGTGTCTGCGGGCAGAAAAGCCCTTCACTGGCTCCCCGTTAGCAGCAGGATCGCTTTCTGAGTGAATTGTATCACACATAGGTGCTTCTATGGACAGGGCCCTGGGTACCTGTCCAGCAGCATCTCACTAAAATATAATAAGGCCTCGCTTCTAGATATACCACGGGCCAGACTTACCCTCATGGCCCAAGGATATTTTCATTATGCAGCCCCTAAAAACTGCAATGAGTTGCCTCCTGATTTGAGAGCATGTACCTCACTGGCTGCCTTCAAACATGGGTTGAAAACTGCTCTGTTTCATTAAGTCCCCCGCATCTCCTGCGCGACTCATCTCTCTGTAAAATGCCTTCGAATTGTTCTCTCTTGTCTCGTCTAAAAGCCTCTATGCCTTTGGGCTATTGCTGCACGCTATACAAATACAATAAATAAATAAATAAGTTATGGGAGAAGATGTGGACTTTTTTCCTATTTTTGTGGGGTCTGCAACTAAACAGTGACTGTCGGGAGTGTGCCAACGATCTTGCATTTCAGAAAGGAGGTCAAGACCTTCGTGCTCTTCAGTCAAAGCCTAGGTGCTACCTAAGCTCCTTGCATTCCCAGATCCCATGGCCAGGGCATCCAATGCCAGACACTGAAACACCCCTCCTTACCTCATATGTCACCCTCAATGGCATCTACGGTGCTATGTTGCTTCCAGTTTGGCGCTATATGAAACCCCAAACACAAATATTATCGTAAGAATGACCACACTCAGTAGCCATTTTACACGCTGAGCACTGAGGCAGATGACACAACAGCTACTTGCATGAATGCATGCATGTGTGTATAGGATCTGTACAGTGCGAATCTATGTGGTAAGCAACTGAGTGAACTACAAAAAGGGAGGGATAATACAGAGAGATCAATTGGGAGCTGGGAAAGGGAGGCAAACTAATACAGTTTGTATATGAGGAATTGAGGAGGAAAGTGTCTTTTTTGTGCCTGACTTGTAGATTGACATTCTGAAATATGGAGATCTCCAGAGAGCTTTGGGGGAACCTGCAATGTCTGGCAGGACCTTTCTGTGCTTCATCCTTACCCAGGTGATAAAATATGAGTACCATTTAGTTGGCGAATAGTAACATCTTTTATTTCTAATGCAATTAAGATTTGCATGTATGTATGTTTTGTTGATTTCTATAGCGCCTACCACACAACAGGTTACTTTGTGGCATCCCAAGAAAGTTGGGCGAAAAGGGTGAAATAAGCAAAGGTGATAACATTGGAATGATCCTTCACAGATCTTGGTAAATTCAGATCAGAATCAGTGTGTAAAGGAGAGGGGTGCGGGCAGGGGCAGTAAAGTGGGGAAATGGAAGTGTGCAGCTGCAGGAGCTTAACAAGGCAGGAGCAATCGCATGGCATTGAAGGAGCGAATTTACAGGCTGCGGAGGAGCCCAGAAAACTTACAGCAAGCGCTGTGAAGGAAGAGCACCCCACAGCCCAGGGGCAGGGTCTGACAGGCAGGGAAGCTTGCTTGAAAGGGAAGGTCTTGACTTTTTTCCTATAAGTTGAGAGGCTGTTCTCGTGTTGTAGGTCGGGTGGGAGCTATTCCTAAGGCACGCGCCTCCAGTTGATGGAGCGCTTCTTTCTGAAGATAGGTTGGAGGCAGTTTTTTGGCAGTTGAGGATCTTATAGTTCTTCTAGAAAGATGATAAGATTTTCCAGCCCAAACGTTGGCCTGCTCATGGAAACATGCTCGTCTAAACACTGCATGTGAATACATACATCTCCACCAGTTTATGGGGACCCCTGCCCTAGGCCTGTCTACATAGTGCATGCCCTACCGGAATACCCCACTGAGAAGGATTATGAGTCCCTTAAGTAAGGGATTAATAAACAAATACACCTCATGACTGATGCGGTCCTGGGAGAGGAGGTGGCAGTTCCTGCAGTGGATGGGGTCCTGCGATTAGATATCCTGTGTGAAGGTATCCATGTGAAGGTAGCCACGGTCTTAACACAGATAGGGCCTCATTACTAGTTTGTTGGTGTGGTAAAAAAGCAGTGGTAATTCCATCACTTTTTGGGGCGATGGTGGAATTACTGTCACTTTTACGACACTGACGAATTTCGAGTTCGGAAGTAATAATAATAATGTATTTAGCGCTACGAAAACTCAGGTATCTGAGCGCTGCTTATTATTACTTCCGGTGTGTGGTGCCCATTTATCGACCTCGGAAGGATGAAAGGCTGAGTTTGGCCCTTCCGGGATTCGAACCTGCGTCAGCAGGCTGTGCGCGGATGTCAAAGCGAGTGATCTATCGGACCGGCTAAAGTACATTGGAGGATTCACGTCCAGCAAAATGCTAGAGGTGAATTTGCCACTTTACCTCTGAAAATCAGCAGATTTACTACTTGCAGTAAACCCAGCAAACATCCCAGTCCTATATTTCATTTGTATTTATTTTTATTGTTTAAAGCACAGAACTAGATAGAGAGCATAGCTAGAGAGCAGGCCA
Organism: Ambystoma mexicanum; assembly: GCF_040938575.1. Classification (NCBI taxonomy): domain Eukaryota; kingdom Metazoa; phylum Chordata; class Amphibia; order Caudata; family Ambystomatidae; genus Ambystoma; species Ambystoma mexicanum. The sequence goes on along the minus strand of NC_090921.1, from coordinate 285,861,010 downwards.
GCAGTGTACAGAGTGTGGGCAGCCAGCATTTCAGCTGCCATCTTTTAACAGTACCGCAGTACTGTGAGGTCTGTGTGTTGGTATGTGCGTCCATTGGAATTAGTCCTTGCTGAGGTTTTGTTGAAAGAGGCATGTTTTGAGAGATTTTCAAAATTGGAGAAATATGTGGGCAGTTTGAGCCGACACCGGGATCGAGTTCCAGAGGGTGGGTGCATGACAACAGAAGGATTGTTTGCCGCTCCCCTCTTTGCAGACTAGTTGTGATTCAAGCTGCTGTGCGTATGGGGAGCTCAGCCGCCAGGTACATTGGTGTGCCACCTGTGACTGCTTTGTAGACCTTACATGCAGCCTTGAACAGTATCCTGGCTTGGAATGAAAGCCGATCTAGTTTGCGTAGGATGGGGGTAATTCTGTCAAATTTCCATGCTCCTGTAATAAGATGTGCTGCAGCGTAGTGGACTGCTTTTAGGGGAGTCATGTAAACAGCTAGGAGCTCTGTCAGGAGAGCATTTCACCCATCAATGGGTGACACCAAGAGGGTCTGAACTATGGTCTGGAAATCCTGCCACAGGATGAAGGGTTTGATTTTCCTGTAGGGATTTACACTGCCCTACCTTCACTCATAATCCTGTGGTAATGCCACGGGACTGAGTGGCAGTAAAGGTAAATGAGATTGGTGGTAAATCGGCGGATTTACACCGAGTCATAATGAGGCCCATTGATTGTGAAGGAGGGAGAGCTCTTCTCAGTGCGTTGGGGGCGGGCGAATTGTCCATAAATATTGAACAGTTCCTTTGGTGTGTTAGAGGCCTTTGAGACTGTTCGAGAGAAGGAGACCTTGCCAGCTTCTCTTCCCGGGTACTTCAAGTACTGAGAGAAATGTTGGCATGTTGCCAGCTCTTTCGGAGGGAGCTTGTTCGCCATTGGATTTCAAGTAGACATTGCTTGCATTTAGGTAGCCTAAGAGAACCAAAAAACAAATGTCTAGCTTGCCAATTAGTGGGAGAGATGTGAGAATCAACTACTTTCATGCTACCAAAGACACTGCCTATTGGCTCCTCTTCTCTCTGCACTCTCTAGCTAGCAGACCTTCCAGGGGATTGGGATCAGATAGATCTTTCTCCCTGATTCTGGTGGGGAGAGCTTCATAGATAGGCTCCTTGGCAGAAGACACCATCCCTGGGCCTCCAACGCTCACTGCAGCTATGGCTACGTTGCATCTAGCACAGTCTATGCTTACATCTGAATGAAACCAAAGTAATGGCCTCCCCTAGCTGATATGACAATAAAAGCTATAGCTGGGGTATCATTTCAATAAAGTGGGACACGTCCAGTAGTATTGTTATGTAGGGTTCTGTCTGACGAAGTATCTTCCACACAAACGCGTTAACGCGCGTGATATAGGGATCTCACCATCGAGTCCCAAGGGACTCCAAAAGGCAAATAACTGAAAGTCCTGCATGACTTGAATCATGTGGACCATTCCTGTTTACCACATGTGTTAACGGTAAAGAAGCTTACAGCATGCAGACGTGAAATCGCCAAACTATAAGTGAGATGCTATACAATTTAAACAAACTCTTTTGGGGATAACTGTTAAGTTGGGTTACTTGTCAAGTACGACACTGACACCAGTGTAGGAACAGGAAACATCTTTACTGAGTTCCAGCTCTGGGTACAGGGTACAGGAATACATTTAGGCCACCTCAGGTAAGTTATATGGACTGACATCCACCAGCATCCTCTCTCAGTCAACCCATCTTCTGAACTGACCTTCACAGAACCATTCAGAACATAACCTTCTCACACACAGCATTCCATGTCAGTCACTCCTAGCGTGCCATGCATACAGGGCAGGTGCAGGGAACAAGACACAACAATAACCCTGTATTAATTTATTATCGATTAATGTGAACTGGAATGATGCTAGGTGTTGTGATAGGGTGAAATTATCACAATTGTGCGGAGGCCAGTGCTTGGAAAAGGCCCGTGGGCTGTGGCAGAAGGGAGTCACATATGAGGCCGGAGCCTTCATGACCCTTTTCCCAGGTCTATTGTTTTGGGTGGGTCTGTCAAGACCTCTCCCCTGTCCTTGCTAGCCAGAACCTCTCGATTGCTTCGCCTCAGTTGGACGTTCCTTCTCCTGGTTCTTGGCCTGCAGACAACGGAGCACACGTTGGGACCCCCTAGTCCACTAAGGAAGTTCTGTCAAAGAGGCTGATTTCATTTATGCCACGTTTCCTGAATTTTACAGAGAAAGTATCCCATGGAACTTACACCACCACTTCGAAGCCTGAAAGTAGGACTAAGATTGTGCTGGCTAATCAGGGGTGCAACGAGACCTACATTTCAGGTGGGATGGGGGGATAACTGGTGATGGGAGGGACCACTTTAGAAAATGGGTTTTTACAAACTTGGAGGCTCCGCCCCCTCTGTTCTACCCCAATGGCTGTCTGGCATGGGGCCCAAGTATCAAATGGTAGCAGCCCAGCATTACACGGTTCCATGTCATTTCATCTCGGGACACACACAATTCCACATTCACTCACTCATTTAAACATCCCATTTACCATGCACTCGCTCATCTACACCCAGCCCCCTTACATCATACTCATTCACACACACACACACATTACACACACACACACTCCTTGCACACATGCCTACATACATAGACAATGAGCTAATATGCACTGCTAGTTTCAGAAAAGGCTTTCCTCGCGTCTCTGCCTAACAAGAAGCAAGTGTGCACATCACACACAACATATTATGTTCGCACACATCCGTGGGGAGGGGGCTGAGGGTCCATTGACATTTGTTAAGCAGAGAGGTGAGGGAAGCCGTTGTTGAAACGAGCAGCTTTAAAGTGTTGCTGCGTTTGTGCAAATACAGTTTTCTGCACAAACATAGTGAAACGCTGAAGTCGCCTGTTTCAGGAAAGGCGTCTTTCCCATCTCTGACTATCAGAAAAGTATGGCGTGCAATGCCATTGAGCTAATCGTGTTTTGGGTGGGGGTGTGTTTGGAGGAGGAGAGGGGTTGGGGCTTCTGAAAACACTGTAATAAGGGAAGTATAAAACAGAAATTACGGAATGCATGTAGATTTATTTATTCATGGAGTTTGTATACATATACAACCCAGGGGTGCTGTATGGATACTGTGAATGTAAGAGATAGATTACATAAGTTACAAGTAGACTCGGAGCGCCACTCAGTGGTCAATATGCGAACTGGCTCATTTGTGAAATGAAGTGTGCGTCGAGCGAAATGAATGAGCAAGAGCGTGGAGCTTCCGCGAGGTCGGTTTGTGGTAATTTAACGATGTGCTATGCCCCTGCTGTCGTTCCCCTCTCCTTATGGTACTTTAAAGAGGCCCGAATGCTTTAGTAAACCCTTTTCAAGAAACCGTATGCAAACGAATAGAAGCCGGGTGATCTACAGATTACAGGGGATATACACGAAATATCCTGCACGCTATAATCAGCACATCAGCGCGCCCAATTTACGAATACACCGGACAGCTCTGTTTAAAATGTTAAATGTTAAAGGTATTTGTACTGCGCAGTGTCACAGGCGCTCTGGCGGATCTGTAAATGAGAAGTTGGGATGGGTTAGTAGGTGAAGCGGGAGTAGGATAGTGAGAGGAGTGGTGTTCTGTTGGCAGCTTCAACTCGGTATACACCGGGTGCTGAAGTTTGGTGCGAGTATCGGATGGATGTCAGTCCTCGTGTGCTGTTGGTGCGGTTCTTGCGGTGTTGTGAAGTGCGTGCGAAGTGCGTGCGGGTTGTAGTGTGAGAGATGGTTGTGTGAGATAAGTTTGCAGAAATGCTGCGTTTTTTTGTTAGAGCTGGAGCTGTGCCTCTCTAAAGTTCCGGTTTCAAATCGGCTGGGCTGCTGGAGAGTGGAAGAACAAAATGATTCCGTTTGGAGAGCGGGCCTGATTCAGAGGGCTGTGTAAAATAGAAATGTGTTGTTCCAAAATGGAACGCATGCATCGTATTCAGGCCGGGAAAGAATGTGTTGCAATGAAATGAGAGCCTCGGCTTTTTCATGAGCCTGATGTAAGTATGGTGTGAGAACAGCCCTAGCAACCATCAGGAATGCAGGGCAGCCACATGGAGGGGATTCTCCCCCCAGCAGCACTGGTTTAGCATGTCAATAAAAGGAGATAACGTACGACACCTCTGAGGTGCTGTTAATATACACTGCACACTTTTTCCCTTTATAAATATAGCATTTCTTAACACCATTTTTCTAGTTTAATGAAAGTTTAAGAAAACTTCCTTAAATTAGAAAAGGGGCAGTGTTTAAAGAAAGACTTGTAATGCCATTGGAGCACACGTTTCCCCCACAATGAGAGATTTTTGCAGCTTTTGCTGCTGGAAAGTACCTCTCCCCTTCAATACTTCCAGCCACTTTAGAATGGTGGTGCTGGAAACTGGATGGAAGAATGTCGTATTTCCACACTCTTTTGATCATGAGATCAGAATCAGCCCCAAAGTCAGAGGTTTGGGGGAAGAGTGGAATTCTGCCCGCAGAACTGTGACATATATTGCCAGTTTCCTGCCACGTTAGTAAATAAGACGGTCATCACGTGGTGCGCCTAATGTGGGATACAGGCATCCTTTAAGTATGAAATGCAGGGGATTGGTGTTGCTGGGTGTGGGCTGGGGGGCCTGGGCTCCTCATCGGAAATACTGCCCCCTGCCCCCCTACCTCAGCTGGGCTACTTTCTCTGCAGTGCTGTGGCTAACCCGGCCACCAGCATTCTTCCCTCAGCAATCTCTCACCAGGCGGTCTACCAGAAGGTCACCAGTATTCTTCCCTCAGCAATCTCTCGCCAGGCAGTCCACCAGAAGGTCTAACCCGGCCACCAGCATTCTTCCCTCAGCAATATCTCACCAGGCAGTCTACCAGAAAGTCTAACCCGGCCACCAGCATTCTTCCCTCAGCAATCTCTCACCAGGCGGTCTACCAGAATGTCTCACCCGGCTACCAGCATTCTTCCCTCAGCAATCTCTCACCAGGCGGTCTCCCAGAAGGTCTAACCCGGGCACCAGCATTCTCCCCTCAGCAATGTCTCACCAGGTGGTCTACCAGAAGGTCACCAACATTCTTCCCTCAGCAATCTCTCACCAGGCAGTCTACCAGAAGGTCTAACCCGGCCACCAGCATTCTTCCCTCAGCAATCTCTCACCAGGCGGTCTACCAGAAGGTCTAACCCGGCCACCAGCATTCTTCCCCCAGCAATCTCTCACCAGGCTGTCTACCAGAAGGTCACCAACATTCTTCCCTCAGCAATCTCTCACCAGGCAGTCTACCAGAAGGTCTAACCCGGCCACCAGCATTCTTCCCTCAGCAATCTCTCACCAGGCGGTCTACCAGAAGGTCTAACCCGGCCACCAGCATTCTTCCCTCAGCAATCTCTCACCAGGCTGTCTACCAGAAGGTCACCAACATTCTTCCCTCAGCAATCTCTCACCAGGCAGTCTACCAGAAGGTCTAACCCGGCCACCAGCATTCTTCCCTCAGCAATCTCTCACCAGGCGGTCTACCAGAAGGTCTAACCCGGCCACCAGCATTCTTCCCTCAGCAATCTCTCACCAGGCGGTTTACCGAAAGGTCTAACCCAGCCACAAGCATTCTTCCCAAAGCAATCTCTCACCAGGCGGTCTACCAGAAGGTCACCGGCATTCTTCGATCAGCAATCTCTCACCACGCTGTCTACCAGAAGGTCTAACCCTGCCACCAGCATTCTTCCCACAGTAATCTCTCACCAGGCAGTCTACCAGAAGGTCTAACCCAGCCACCAGCATTCTTCTCACAGTAATCTCTCACCAGGCAGTCTTCCAGAAGGTCTAACCCGGCCACCAGCATTCTTCTCTCGGCAATCTCTCATCATGCAGTCTACCAGAAGGTCACCAGCATTCTTCCCTCAGCAATCTCTCACCAGGCAGTCTACCAGAAGGTCTACCCCGGCCACCAGCATTCTTCCCAAAGCAAGCTCTCACCAGGCGGTCTACCAGAAGGTCTTACCCAGCCCCAGCATTCTTCCCTCAGCAATCTCTCACCAGGCGGTCTACCAGAAGTTCTAACCTGGGGCCACCAGCATTCTTCCCTCAGCAATCTCTCACCAGGTGGTCTACCAGAAGATCTAACTCGGCCATCAGCATTCTTCCCAAAGCAATCTCTCACCAGGCGGTCTACCAGAAGTTCTAACCCGGGGCCACCAGCCTTCTTCCCTCAGCAATCTCTCACCAGGCGGTCTATCAGAAGTTCTAACCCGGGGTCACCAGCATTCTTCCCAAAGCAATCTCTCACCAGGCGGTCTACCAGAACGTCTAAATCGGCCACCAGCATTCTTCCCAAAGCAATCTCTCGCCAAGCGGTCTACCAGAAGTTCTAACCCGGGGGCCACCAGCATTCTTCCCTCAGCAATCTCTCACCAGGTGGTCTACCATAATATCTAACCTGGCCACCAGCATTCTTCCCTCAGCAATCTCTCACCAGGCGGTTTACCAGAAGTTCTAACCCGGGGCCACCAGCATTCTTCCCTCAGCAATATCTCACCAGGTGGTCTACCAGAGGATCTAACCCGGCCACAAGCATTTCTCCCCTCAGCAATGTCTCACCAGGTGGTCTACCAGAAGGTCACCAACATTCTTCCCTCAGAAATATCTCACCAGGCAGTCTACCAGAAGGTCTAACCCGGCCACCAGCATTCTTCCCTCAGCAATCTCTCACCAGGTGGTCTACCAGAAGGTCACCAACATTCTTCCCTCAGCAATCTCTCACCAGGCAATCTACCAGAAGGTCTAACCCGGCCACCAGCATTCTTCCCTCAGCAATCTCTCGCCAGGCGGTCTACCAGAAGGTCTAACCCGGCCACTAGCATTCTTCCCTCAGCAATCTCTCACCAGGCTGTCTACCAGAAGGTCACAGCATTCTTCCCTCAGCAATCTGTCACCAGGCAGTCTACCAGAATGTCTAACCCAGCCACCAGCACTCTTCCCTCAGCAATCTCTCACCAGGCAGTCTACCAGAAGGTCTAACCCGGCCACCAGCATTCTTCCCTCAGCAATCTCTCACCAGGCTGACTACCAGAAGGTCATAGCATTCTTCCCTCAGCAATCTCTCACCAGGCAGTCTACCAGAATGTCTACCCCGGCCACCAGCATTCTTCCCTCAGCAATCTTCCACCAGGCAGTTTACCAGAAGGTCTAACCCGGCAACAAGCATTCTTCCCAAAGCAATCTCTCACCAGGCAGTCTACCAGAAGGTCACCGACATTCTTCGATCAGCAATCTCTCACCACGCTGTCTACCAGAAGGTCTAACCCTGCCACCAGCATTCTTCCCACAGTAATCTCTCACCAGGCAGTCTACCAGAAGGTCTAACCCAGCCACCAGCATTCTTCCCTCAGCAATCTCGCACCAGGCGGTCTACCCAAGGCCTAAACCGGCCACCAGCATTCTTCCCAAAGCAATCTCTCACCAGGTGGTCTACCAGAAGGTCACCAGCATTATTCCTTCAGCAATCTCTCACCAGGTGGTCTACCAGAAGGTCTAACCCAACCACCAGCATTCTTCCGTCAGCAATATCTCACCAGGCGGTCTACCAGACGTTCTAACCCGGCCACCAGCATTCTTCCCTCAGCAATCCCTCACCAGGTGGTCTACCAGAAGGTCACCAGCATTATTCCTTCAGCAATCTCTCACCAGGTGGTCTACCAGAAGGTCTAACCCAACCACCAGCATTCTTCCGTCAGCAATATCTCACCAGGCGGTCTACCAGAAGTTCTGACCCGGCCACCAGCATTCTTCCCTGAGCAATTTCTTGGAGGCTCAGATGCCCATGTAACCTGAATGCAACCGCTCCGGCAGTTTTTGGTGGATTTGCAGAGGGGGGAATGATCCTTCCAATCCAGCATAATATCTCCCCTTCCACTGATAGTTCCTCCTGAACTTGCCTGTAAAGATCCAGATCAGGCACCATGGCCTGTGCTGGTAGGCATGGGCGGGCCTTCAGCTAAGGCCATGGTGTCTGATCTGGATGACCCGCCCATGCCTACCAGCTCATTAACCCTGGCCATAATGGGATCGTTTTCTTCAGCTGTGACCGCATGTTCTTGGCAGTAGCGGAGGCAGCTTTTGGTGTCGGCGGGGGGGGGGGAGCGGGTGGGCGGTGGATAATACAGCACCAGTGAGAGGCTGGGGTGTGCATGGGGCACAAAAGGCAAAACGGGGACGGGGGATCCGTTTTCATATGTCAGACCCTGCACTGCTTTTGGAACTCTATCATTTCTCTTGAACAACATTGTACTCCACTGTCCATCACTAGGTACTCGGGGCACCCCTCTCTCCTAGCTTTTGCTTGCAGGAGCACAATTGCCATAGGTGTTGAAATGTTGTCCACAAACCCCACCTCTGACCACTTGCTAAAATAATCTAAAAGAGCAATGGCAAATTGTTTCCCCATAGCAAGGCAATGCATGGGACCTATAAAGGCCAGGCGCTGTTCGTCCCGAATGGCACAGGGAATATGGATGGGAATAATCTGCTGGGGCCTAAAGGTTAGGATGTGGCAGATCATTCGCATCCACAATCTCTCACCAGGGGGTCTACCAGAAACTCTAACCCGGCCACCACCATTCTTCCCTCAGCAATCTCTCACCAGGCGGTCTACTAGAAGCTCTAACCCGGCCACCAGTGTTCTTCCCTCGGCAATCGCTCACCAAGCTGTCTACCAGTAGGTCTAACCCGGCCACCAGCATTCTTCCCAAAGCAATCTTTCACCAGGCGGTCTACCAGAAGGTCTAACCCGGCCACCAGCATTCTTCCCTCGGCAATCTCTCATCAGGCAGTCTACCAGAAGGTCACCAGCATTCTTCCCTCAGCAATCTCTCACCAGGCAGTCCACCAGAAGGTCTAACCCAGCCACCAGCATTCTTCCCTCAGCAATCTCTCACCAGGCGGTCTACCAGAAGCTCTAACCCGGCCACCAGCATTCTTCCCTCAGCAATCTCTCACCAGGCAGTCCACCAGAAGGTCTAACCCAGCCACCAGCATTCTTCCCTCAGCAATCTCTCACCAGGCAGTCTACCAGAAGCTCTAACCCGGCCACCAGCATTCTTCCCTCAGCAATCTCTCACCAGGCGGTTTACCAGAAGCTCTAACCCGGCCACCAGTGTTCTTCCCTCGGCAATCGCTCACCAGGCTGTCTACCAGTAGGTCTAACCCGGCCACCAGCATTCTTCCCAAAGCAATCTTTCACCAGGCGGTCTACCAGAAGGTCTAACCCGGCCACCAGCATTCTTCCCTCGGCAATCTCTCACCAGGCAGTCTACCAGAAGGTCTACCCCGGCCACCAGCATTCTTCCCATAGCAAGCTCTCACCAGGCGGTCTACCAAAAGGTCTTACCCAGCCACCAGCATTCTTCCCTCAGCAATCTCTCACCAGGCGGTCTACCAGAAGTTCTAACCTGGGGCCACCAGCATTCTTCCCTCAGCAATCTCTCACCAGGTGGTCTACCAGAAGATTTAACTCGGCCACCAGCATTCTTCCCAAAGCAATCTCTCACCAGGCGGTCTACCAGAAGTTCTAACACGGGGCCACGAGCATTCTTCCCTCAGCAATCTCTCACCAGGCGGTCTATCAGAAGTTCTAACCCGGTGTCACCAGCATACTTCCCAAAGCAATCTCTCACCAGGCGGTCTACCAGAACGTCTAACTCAGCCACCAGCATTCTTCCCAAAGCAATCTCTCACCAAGCGGTATACCAGAAGTTCTAACCCGGGGCCACCAGCATTCTTCCCTCAGCAATCTCTCACTAGGTGGTCTACCAGAAGATCTAACCTGGCCACCAGCATTCTTCCCTCAGCAATCTCTCACAAGGCGGTCTACCAGAAGTTCTTACCCGAGGCCACTTGCATTCTTCCGTCAGCAATCTATCACCAGGCAGTATACAAGAAGGTCACAAGCATTCTTCCCTCAGTAATCTCTCACCAGGCGGTCTATCAGAAGGTCACCAGCATTCTTCCCTATACAATCTCTCACCAGGCTGTCTACCAGAAGGTCTAATCTGGCCACCAGTATTCTCCCCTCAGCAATCTCTCACCAGGTGGTCTACCAGAAGATCACCAGTATTCCTCCCACAGCAATCTCTCACCAGGCCGTCCACCAGAAGGTCTAACCCAGCCACCAGCATTCTTCCCTCAGCAATCTCTCACCAAGCGGTCTACCAGAAGGTCTAACCCGGGCACCAGCATTCTTCCCTCAGCAATCTCTCACCAGGCGGTCTACCAGAAGCTCTTACCCGGCCACCAGTGTTGTTCCCTTGGCAATCTCTCACCAGGCTGTCTACCAGTAGGTCTAACCCGACCACCAGCATTCTTCCCAAAGCAATCTCTCACTAGGCGGTCTAGCAGAAGGTCTAACCCGGCCACCAGCATTCTTCCCTCGGCAATCTCTCATCAGGCAGTCCACCAGAAGGTTACCAGCATTCTTCCCTCAGCAATCTCTCACCAGGCAGTCAAACAGAAGTCCTACCCCAGCCACCAGCATTCTTCCCAAAGCAAGCTCTCACCAGGCGGTCTACCAAAAGGTCTTACCCAGCCACCAGCATTCTTCCCTCAGCAATCTCTCACCAGGCGGTCTACCAGAAGTTCTAACCCGGGGCCACCAGCATTCTTCCCTCAGCAATCTCTCACCAGGTGGTCTACCAGAAGATCTAACTCGGCCACCAGCATTCTTCCCAAAGCAATCTCTCACCAGGCGGTCTACCAGAAGTTCTAACCCAGGGCCACCAGCATTCTTCCCTCAGCAATCTCTCACCAGGCGGTCTATCAGAAGTTCTAACCCGCAGTCACCAGCATTCTTCCCTCAGCAATCTCTCATCAGGTGGTCTACCAGAAGATCTAACCTGGCCACCAGCATTCTTCCCTCAGCAATCTCTCACCAGGCGGTCTACCAGAAGTTCTAACCCGGGGCCACTTGCATTCTTCCGTCAGCAATCTCTCACCAGGCAGTAAACCAGAAGGTCACCAGCATTCTTCCCTCAGTAATCTCTCATCAGGCGGTCTACCAGAAGGTCACCAGCATTCTTCCCTATACAATCTCTCACCAAGCTGTCTACCAGAAGGTCGAACCTGGCCACCAGTATTCTCCCCTCAGCAATCTCTCACCAGGTGGTCTACCAGAAGGTCACCAGTATTCTTCCCTCAGCAATCTATCACCAGGCAGTCCACCAGAAGGTCTAATCCAGCCACCAGCATTCTTCCCTCAGCAATCTCTCACCAGGCGGTCTACCAGAAGGTCTAACCCGGCCACCAGCATTCTTCCCTCAGCAATCTCTCACCAGGCGGTCTACCAGAAGCTCTAACCCGACGACCAGCATTCTTCCCTCAGCAATCTCGCACCAGGTTGTCTACCAGTAGGTCTAACCCGGCCACCAGCATTCTTCCCAAAGCAATCTCTCACCAGGCGGTCTACCAGAAGGTCTAACCTGGCCACCAGCATTCTTCCCTCAGCAATCTCTCATCAGGCGGTCTACCAGAAGGTCATCAGCATTCTTCCCTCAGCAATCTCTCACCAGGCAGTCTACCAGAAGGCCTACCCCGGCCACCAGCATTCTTCCCAAAGCAATCTCTCACCAGGCAGTCTACCTGAAGGTCTTACCCGGCCACCAGCATTCACCCCTCAGGAATCTCTCACCAGGCAGTCTACCAGAAGGTCTACCCCGGCCACCAGCATTCTTCCCAAAGCAATCTCTCACCAGGCGGTCTACCAGAGGGTCTTACCCAGCCATCAGCATTCTTCCCTCAGCAATCTCTCACCAGGCGGTCTACCAGAAGTTCTAACCCATGGCCACCAGCATTCTTCCCTCAACAATCTCTCACCAGGTGGTCTACCAGAAGATCTAACTCGGCCACCAGCATTTTTCCCAAAGCAATCTCTCACCAGGCCATCTACCAGACGTTCTAACCCGGGGCCACCAGCATTCTTCCCTCAGCAATCTCTCACCAGGCGGTCTACCAGAAGTTCTAACCCGGGGCCACCAGCATTCTTCCCAAAGCAATCTCTCACCAGGCGGTCTACCAGAAGGTCTAACCCGGCCACCAGCATTCTTCCCTCAGCTATCTCTCACCAGACGGTTTACCAGAAGGTCTAACCCAGCCACAAGCATTCTTCCCAAAGCAATCTCTCACCAGGTGGTCTACCAGAAGTTCTAACCCGGCCACTAGCATTCTTCCCTCAGCAATCTCTCACCAGGCGGTCTCCCAGAAGGTTTAACCCGGCCACCAGCATCATCCCCTCAGCAATGTCCCACCAGGTGGTCTACCAGAAGGTCACCAATATTCTTCCCTCAGCAATCTCTCACCAGGCAGTCTACCAGAAGGTCTAACCCGGCCACCAGCATTCTTCCCTCAGCAATCTCTCACCAGGCGGTCTATCAGAAGGTCTAACCCGGCAACCAGCATTCTTCCCTCAGCAATCTCTCACCAGGCTGTCTACCAGAAGGTCACAGCATTCTTCCCTCAGCAATCTCTCACCAGGCAGTCTACCAGAATGTCTAACCGGACCACAAGCATTCTTCCCAAAGCAATCTCTCACCAGGCGGTTTACCAGAAGGTCTAACTGGACCACAAGCATTCTTCCCAAAGCAATCTCTCACCAGGCGGTCTACCAGAAGGTCACCGGCATTCTTCGATCAGCAATCTCTCACCAGGCGGTCTATCAGAAGGTCTAACCCGGCCACCAACATTCTTCCCAAAGCAATCTCTCACCAGGTGGTCTACCAGAAGGTCACTAGCATTCTTCCCTCAGCAATCTCTCACCACGCTGTCTACCAGAAGGTCTAACCTTGCCACCAGCATTCTCCCCACAGTAATCTCTCACCAGGCAGTCTACCAGAAGGTCTAACCCAGCCACCAGCATTCTTCCCTCAGCAATCTCGCACCAGGCGGTCTACCCAAGGTCTAACCCGGCCACCAGCATTCTTCCCAAAGCAATCTCTCACCAGGCGTTCTACCAGACGTTTTAACCCAGCCACCAGCATTCTTCCCTCAGAAATCCCTCACCAGGTGGTCTACCAGAAGATCACCAGCATTATTCCCTCAGCAATCTCTCACCAGACGGTCTACCAGAAGGTCTAACCCGGCCACCAGCATTCTTCCCTCAGCAATCTCTCACCAGGCGGTCTACCAGAAGGTCACCGGCATTCTTCGATCAGCAATCTCTCACCAGGCGGTCTACCAGAAACTCTAACCCGGCCACCACCATTCTTCCCTCAGCAATCTCTCACCGAGGCGGTCTACTAGAAGCTCTAACCCGGCCACCAGTGTTCTTCCCTCGGCAATCGCTCACCAGGCTGTCTACCAGTAGGTCTAACCCGGCCACCAGCATTCTTCCCAAAGCAATCTTTCACCAGGCGGTCTACCAGAAGGTCTAACCCGGCCACCAGCATTCTTCCCTCGGCAATCTCTCATCAGGCAGTCTACCAGAAGGTCACCAGCATTCTTCCCTCAGCAATCTCTCACCAGGCAGTCCACCAGAAGGTCTAACCCAGCCACCAGCATTCTTCCCTCAGCAATCTCTCACCAGGCAGTCTACCAGAAGCTCTAACCCGGCCACCAACATTCTTCCCTCAGCAATCTCTCACCAGGCGGTCTACCAGAAGCTCTAACCCGGCCACCAGTGTTCTTCCCTCGGCAATCGCTCACCAGGCTGTCTACCAGTAGGTCTAACCCGGCCACCAGCATTCTTCCCTCAGCAATCTCTCATCAGGCAGTCTACCAGAAGGTCACCAGCATTCTTCCCTCAGCAATCTCTCACCAGGCAGTCCACCAGAAGGTCTAACCCAGCCACCAGCATTCTTCCCTCAGCAATCTCTCACCAGGCGGTCTACCAGAAGCTCTAACCCGGCCACCAAAATTCTTCCCTCAGCAATCTCTCACCAGGCAGTCCACCAGAAGGTCTAACCCAGCCACCAGCATTCTTCCCTCAGCAATCTCTCACCAGGCGGTCTACCAGAAGCTCTAACCCGGCCACCAGCATTCTTCCCTCAGCAATCTCTCACCAGGCGGTCTACCAGAAGCTCTAACCCGGCCACCAGTGTTCTTCCCTCCGCAATCGCTCACCAGGCTGTCTACCAGTAGGTCTAACCCGGCCACCAGCATTCTTCCCAAAGCAGTCTTTCACCAGGCGGTCTACCAGAAGGTCTAACCCGGCCACCAGCATTCTTCCCTCGGCAATCTCTCACCAGGCAGTCTACCAGAAGGTGTACCCTGGCCACCAGCATTCTTCCCAAAGCAAGCTCTCACCAGGCGGTCTACCAAAAGGTCTTACCCAGCCACCAGCATTCTTCCCTCAGCAATCTCTCACCAGGCGGTCTACCAGAAGTTCTAACCCGGGGCCACCAGCATTCTTCCCTCAGCAATCTCTCACCAGGTGGTCTACCAGAAGATTTAACTCGGCCACCAGCATTCTTCCCAAAGCAATCTCTCACCAGGCGGTCTACCAGAAGTTCTAACACGGGGCCACCAGCATTCTTCCCTCAGCAATCTCTCACCATGCGGTCTATCAGAAGTTCTAACCCGGGGTCACCAGCATACTTCCCAAAGCAATCTCTCACCAGGCGGTCTACCAGAACGTCTAACTCGGCCACCAGCATTCTTCCCAAAGCAATCTCTCACCAATCGGTATACCAGAAGTTCTAACCCGGGGCCACCAGCATTCTTCCCTCAGCAATCTCTCACTTGGTGGTCTACCAGAAGATCTAACCTGGCCACCAGCATTCTTCCCTCAGCAATCTCTCACAAGGCGGTCTACCAGAAGTTCTTACCCGAGGCCACTTGCATTCTTCCGTCAGCAATCTATCACCAGGCAGTATACAAGAAGGTCACAAGCATTCTTCCCTCAGTAATCTCTCACCAGGCGGTCTACCAGAAGGTCACCAATATTCTTCCCTCAGCAATCTCTCACCAGGCAGTCTACCAGAAGGTCTAACCCGGCCACCAGCATTCTTCCCTCAGCAATCTCTCACCAGGCGGTCTATCAGAAGGTCTAACCCGGCAACCAGCATTCTTCCCTCAGCAATCTCTCACCAGGCTGTCTACCAGAAGGTCACAGCATTCTTCCCTCAGCAATCTCTCACCAGGCAGTCTACCAGAATGTCTAACCGGACCACAAGCATTCTTCCCAAAGCAATCTCTCACCAGGCGGTTTACCAGAAGGTCTAACTGGACCACAAGCATTCTTCCCAAAGCAATCTCTCACCAGGCGGTCTACCAGAAGGTCACCGGCATTCTTCGATCAGCAATCTCTCACCAGGCGGTCTATCAGAAGGTCTAACCCGGCCACCAACATTCTTCCCAAAGCAATCTCTCACCAGGTGGTCTACCAGAAGGTCACTAGCATTCTTCCCTCAGCAATCTCTCACCACGCTGTCTACCAGAAGGTCTAACCCTGCCACCAGCATTCTCCCCACAGTAATCTCTCACCAGGCAGTCTACCAGAAGGTCTAACCCAGCCACCAGCATTCTTCCCTCAGCAATCTCGCACCAGGCGGTCTACCCAAGGTCTAACCCGGCCACCAGCATTCTTCCCAAAGCAATCTCTCACCAGGCGTTCTACCAGACGTTTTAACCCAGCCACCAGCATTCTTCCCTCAGAAATCCCTCACCAGGTGGTCTACCAGAAGATCACCAGCATTATTCCCTCAGCAATCTCTCACCAGACGGTCTACCAGAAGGTCTAACCCGGCCACCAGCATTCTTCCCTCAGCAATCTCTCACCAGGCGGTCTACCAGAAGGTCACCGGCATTCTTCGATCAGCAATCTCTCACCAGGCGGTCTACCAGAAACTCTAACCCGGCCACCACCATTCTTCCCTCAGCAATCTCTCACCGAGGCGGTCTACTAGAAGCTCTAACCCGGCCACCAGTGTTCTTCCCTCGGCAATCGCTCACCAGGCTGTCTACCAGTAGGTCTAACCCGGCCACCAGCATTCTTCCCAAAGCAATCTTTCACCAGGCAGTCTACCAGAAGGTCTAACCCGGCCACCAGCATTCTTCCCTCGGCAATCTCTCATCAGGCAGTCTACCAGAAGGTCACCAGCATTCTTCCCTCAGCAATCTCTCACCAGGCAGTCCACCAGAAGGTCTAACCCAGGCACCAGCATTCTTCCCTCAGCAATCTCTCACCAGGCAGTCTACCAGAAGCTCTAACCCGGCCACCAGCATTCTTCCCTCAACAATCTCTCACCAGGCGGTCTACCAGAAGCTCTAACCCGGCCACCAGTGTTCTTCCCTCGGCAATCGCTCACCAGGCTGTCTACCAGTAGGTCTAACCCGGCCACCAGCATTCTTCCCTCGGCAATCTCTCATCAGGCAGTCTACCAGAAGGTCACCAGCATTCTTCCCTCAGCAATCTCTCACCAGGCAGTCCACCAGAAGGTCTAACCCAGCCACCAGCATTCTTCCCTCAGCAATCTCTCACCAGGCGGTCTACCAGAAGCTCTAACCCGGCCACCAAAATTCTTCCCTCAGCAATCTCTCACCAGGCAGTCCACCAGAAGGTCTAACCCAGCCACCAGCATTCTTCCCTCAGCAATCTCTCACCAGGCGGTCTACCAGAAGCTCTAACCCGGCCACCAGCATTCTTCCCTCAGCAATCTCTCACCAGGCGGTCTACCAGAAGCTCTAACCCGGCCACCAGTGTTCTTCCCTCCGCAATCGCTCACCAGGCTGTCTACCAGTAGGTCTAACCCGGCCACCAGCATTCTTCCCAAAGCAGTCTTTCACCAGGCGGTCTACCAGAAGGTCTAACCCGGCCACCAGCATTCTTCCCTCGGCAATCTCTCACCAGGCAGTCTACCAGAAGGTGTACCCTGGCCACCAGCATTCTTCCCAAAGCAAGCTCTCACCAGGCGGTCTACCAAAAGGTCTTACCCAGCCACCAGCATTCTTCCCTCAGCAATCTCTCACCAGGCGGTCTACCAGAAGTTCTAACCCGGGGCCACCAGCATTCTTCCCTCAGCAATCTCTCACCAGGTGGTCTACCAGAAGATTTAACTCGGCCACCAGCATTCTTCCCAAAGCAATCTCTCACCAGGCGGTCTACCAGAAGTTCTAACACGGGGCCACCAGCATTCTTCCCTCAGCAATCTCTCACCATGCGGTCTATCAGAAGTTCTAACCCGGGGTCACCAGCATACTTCCCAAAGCAATCTCTCACCAGGCGGTCTACCAGAACGTCTAACTCGGCCACCAGCATTCTTCCCAAAGCAATCTCTCACCAATCGGTATACCAGAAGTTCTAACCCGGGGCCACCAGCATTCTTCCCTCAGCAATCTCTCACTTGGTGGTCTACCAGAAGATCTAACCTGGCCACCAGCATTCTTCCCTCAGCAATCTCTCACAAGGCGGTCTACCAGAAGTTCTTACCCGAGGCCACTTGCATTCTTCCGTCAGCAATCTATCACCAGGCAGTATACAAGAAGGTCACAAGCATTCTTCCCTCAGTAATCTCTCACCAGGCGGTCTATCAGAAGGTCACCAGCATTCTTCCCTATACAATCTCTCACCAGGCTGTCTACCAGAAGGTCTAACCTGGCAACCAGTATTCTCCCCTCAGCAATCTCTCACCAGGTGGTCTACCAGAAGGTCACCAGTATTCTTCCCTCAGCAATCTCTCACCAGGCAGTCCACCAGAAGGTCTAACCAAGCCACCAGCATTCTTCCCTCAGCAATCTCTCACCAGGCGGTCTACCAGAAGCTCTTACCCGGCCACCAGTGTTGTTCCCTTGGCAATCTCTCACCAGGCTGTCTACCAGTAGGTCTAACCCGACCACCAGCATTCTTCCCAAAGCAATCTCTCACCAGGCGGTCTAGCAGCAGGTCTAACCCGGCCACCAGCATTCTTCCCTCGGCAATCTCTCATCAGGCAGTCTACCAGAAGGTCACCAGCATTCTTCCCTCAGCAATCTCTCACCAGGCAGTCTAACAGAAGTCCTACCCCAGCCACCAGCATTCTTCCCAAAGCAAGCTCTCACCAGGCGGTCTACCAAAAGGTCTTACCCAGCCACCAGCATTCTTCCCTCAGCAATCTCTCACCAGGCGGTCTACCAGAAGATCTAACTCGGCCACCAGCATTCTTCCCAAAGCAATCTCTCACCAGGCGGTCTACCAGAAGTTCTAACCCAGGGCCACCAGCATTCTTCCCTCAGCAATCTCTCACCAGGCGGTCTATCAGAAGTTCTAACCCGGGGTCACCAGCATTCTTCCCTCAGCAATCTCTCACCAGGTGGTCTACCAGAAGATCTAACCTGGCCACCAGCATTCTTCCCTCAGCAATCTCTCACCAGGCGGTCTACCAGAAGTTCTAACCCGGGGCCACTTGCATTCTTCCGTCAGCAATCTCTCACCAGGCAGTAAACCAGAAGGTCACCAGCATTCTTCCCTCAGTAATCTCTCATCAGGCGGTCTACCAGAAGGTCACCAGCATTCTTCCCTATACAATCTCTCACCAAGCTGTCTACCAGAAGGTCGAACCTGGCCACCAGTATTCTCCCCTGAGCAATCTCTCACCAGGTGGTCTACCAGAAGGTCACCAGTATTCTTCCCTCAGCAATCTATCACCAGGCAGTCCACCAGAAGGTCTAAGCCAGCCACCAGCATTCTTCCCTCAGCAATCTCTCACCAGGCGGTCTACCAGAAGGTCTAACCCGGCCACCAGCATTCTTCCCTCAGCAATCTCTCACCAGGCGGTCTACCAGAAGCTCTAACCCGACCACCAGCATTCTTCCCTCAGCAATCTCGCACCAGGTTGTCTACCAGTAGGTCTAACCCGGCCACCAGCATTCTTCCCAAAGCAATCTCTCACCAGGCGGTCTACCAGAAGGTCTAACCTGGCCACCAGCATTCTTCCCTCAGCAATCTCTCATCAGGCGGTCTACCAGAAGGTCATCAGCATTCTTCCCTCAGCAATCTCTCACCAGGCAGTCTAGCAGAAGGTCTACCCCGGCCACCAGCATTCTTCCCAAAGCAATCTCTCACCAGGCAGTCTACCTGAAGGTCTTACCCGGCCACCAGCATTCACCCCTCAGCAATCTCTCACCAGGCAGTCTACCAGAAGGTCTACCCCGGCCACCAGCATTCTTCCCAAAGCAATCTCTCACCAGGCGGTCTACCAGAGGGTCTTACCCAGCCATCAGCATTCTTCCCTCAGCAATCTCTCACCAGGCGGTCTACCAGAAGTTCTAACCCATGGCCACCAGCATTCTTCCCTCAGCAATCTCTCACCAGGTGGTCTACCAGAAGATCTAACTCGGCCACCAGCATTTTTCCCAAAGCAATCTCTCACCAGGCCATCTACCAGACGTTCTAACCCGGGGCCACCAGCATTCTTCCCTCAGCAATCTCTCACCAGGCGGTCTACCAGAAGTTCTAACCCAGGGCCACCAGCATTCTTCCCAAAGCAATCTCTCACCAGGCGGTCTACCAGAAGGTCTAACCCGGCCACCAGCATTCTTCCCTCAGCTATCTCTCACCAGGCGGTTTACCAGAAGGTCTAACCCATCCACAAGCATTCCTCCCAAAGCAATCTCTCACCAGGTGGTCTACCAGAAGTTCTAACCCGGCCACTAGCATTCTTCCCTCGGCAATCTCTCACCAGGCGGTCTCCCAGAAGGTCTAACCCGGCCACCAGCATTATCCCCTCAGCAATGTCTCACCAGGTGGTCTACCAGAAGGTCACCAATATTCTTCCCTCAGCAATCTCTCACCAGGCATTCTACCAGAAGGTCTAACCCGGCCACCAGCATTCTTCCCTCAGCAATCTCTCACCAGGCGGTCTATCAGAAGGTCTAACCCGGCAACCAGCATTCTTCCCTCAGCAATCTCTCACCAGGCTGTCTACCAGAAGGTCACAGCATTCTTCCCTCAGCAATCTCTCACCAGGCAGTCTACCAGAATGTCTAACCGGACCACAAGCATTCTTCCCAAAGCAATCTCTCACCAGGCGGTTTACCAGAAGGTCTAACTGGACCACAAGCATTCTTCCCAAAGCAATCTCTCACCAGGCGGTCTACCAGAAGGTCACCGGCATTCTTCGATCAGCAATCTCTCACCAGGCGGTCTACCAGAAGGTCTAACCCGGCCACCAACATTCTTCCCAAAGCAATCTCTCACCAGGTGGTCTACCAGAAGGTCACCAGCATTCTTCCCTCAGCAATCTCTCACCACGCTGTCTACCAGAAGGTCTAACCCTGCCACCAGCATTCTTCCCACAGTAATCTCTCACCAGACAGTCTACCAGAAGGTCTAACCCAGCCACCAGCATTCTTCCCTCAGCAATCTCGCACCAGGCGGTCTACCCAAGGTCTAACCCGGCCACCAGCATTCTTCCCAAAGCAATCTCTCACCAGGCGTTCTACCAGACGTTTTAACCCGGCCACCAGCATTCTTCCCTCAGCAATCCCTCACCAGGTGGTCTACCAGAAGGTCACCAGCATTATTCCCTCAGCAATCTCTCACCAGGCGGTCTACCAGAAGGTCTAACCCAGCCACCAGTATTCTTCCCTCAGCAATCTCTCACCAGGCGGTCTACCAGAAGGTCACCGGCATTCTTCGATCAGCAATCTCTCACCAGGCGGTCTACCAGAAGGTCTAACCCGGCCACCAACATTCTTCCCAAAGCAATCTCTCACCAGGTGGTCCACCAGAAGGTCACCAGCATTCTTCCCTCAGCAATCTCTCACCACGCTGTCTACCAGAAGGTCTAACCCTGCCACCAGCATTCTTCCCACAGTAATCTCTCACCAGGCAGTCTACCAGAAGGTCTAACCCAGCCACCAGCATTCTTCCCTCAGCAATCTCGCACCAGGCGGTCTACCCAAGGTCTAACCCGGCCACCAGCATTCTTCCCAAAGCAATCTCTCACCAGGCGTTCTACCAGACGTTTTAACCCGGCCACCAGCATTCTTCCCTCAGCAATCCCTCACCAGGTGGTCTACCAGAAGGTCACCAATATTCTTCCCTCAGCAATCTCTCACCAGGCAGTCTACCAGAAGGTCTAACCCGGCCACCAGCATTCTTCCCTCAGCAATCTCTCACCAGGCGGTCTACCAGAAGGTCTAACCCGGCAACCAGCATTCTTCCCTCAGCAATCTCTCACCAGGCTGTCTACCAGAAGGTCACAGCATTCTTCCCTCAGCAATCTCTCACCAGGCAGTCTACCAGAATGTCTAACCGGCCACCAGCATTCTTCCCTCAGCAATCTCTCACCAGGCGGTTTACCAGAAGGTCTAACCGGACCACAAGCATTCTTCCCAAAGCAATCTCTCACCAGGCGGTCTACCAGAGGGTCTAACCCGGCCACCAACATTCTTCCCAAAGCAATCTCTCACCAGGTGGTCTACCAGAAGGTCACCAGCATTCTTCCCTCAGCAATCTCTCACCGCGCTGTCTACCAGAAGGTCTAACCCTGCCACCAGCATTCTTCCCACAGTAATCTCTCACCAGGCAGTCTACCAGAAGGTCTAACCCAGCCACCAGCATTCTTCCCTCAGTAATCTCGCACCAGGCGGTCTACCCAAGGTCTAACCCGGCCACCAGCATTCTTCCCAAAGCAATCTCTCACCAGGCGTTCTACCAGACGTTTTAACCCGGCCACCAGCATTCTTCCCTCAGCAATCCCTCACCAGGCGGTCTACCAGAAGGTCTAACCCAACCACCAGCATTCTTCCCTCAGCAATCTCTCAGCAGGCGGTCTACCAGAAGTTCTGACCCGGCCACCAGCATTCTTCCCTCAGCAATTTCTTGGAGGCTCAAATGCCCATGTAACATGAATGCAACCGCTCTGGCAGTTTTTGGTGGATTTGCAGAGGGGGGAATTGTCCTTCCAATCCAGCATAATATCTCCCCTTCCACTGATAGTTCCTCCTGAACTTGCCTGTAAAGATCCAGATCAGGCACCGTGGCCTAGCTGGTAGGCATGGGCGGGCCTTCAGCTAAGGCCATGGTGCCTGATCTGGATGGCCCGCCCATGCCTACCAGCTCATTAACCCTGGCCATAATGGGATTGTTTTGTTCAGCTGTGACCGCATGTTCTTGGCAGTAGCGGAGGCAGCTTTTGGTGTCGGCGGGGGGGGGGACGGGTGGGCGGTGGATAATACAGCACTAGTGAATGGCTGGGGTGTGCACTGGGCACAAAAGGGAAAACGGGGACGGGGGATCTGTTTTCATATGTCAGACCCTGCACTGCTTTTGGAACTCTATCATTTCTCTTGAACAACATTTACTCCACTGTCCATCACTAGGTACTCGGGGCACCCCTCTCTCCAAGGTTTTGCTTGCAGGAGCACAATTGCCATAGGTGTTGAAATGCTGTCCACAAACTCCACCTCTGACCACTTGCTAAAATAATCTATAAGAGCAATGGCAAATTGTTTCCCCATAGCAAGGCAATGCATGGGACCTACGAAGGCCAGGCTCTGTTCGTCCCGAACGGCGCAGGGAATCTGGATGGGAATAATCTGCAGGGGCCAAAAGGTTAGGATGCGGCAGATCATTCCCATCCACAATCTCTCACCAGGCGGTCTACCAGAAACTCTAACCCGGCCACCACCATTCTTCCCTCAGCAATCTCTCACCAGGCGGTCTACTAGAAGCTCTAACCCGGCCACCAGTGTTCTTCCCTCGGCCATATCTCACCAGGCTGTCTACCAGTAGGTCTAACGCGACCACCAGCATTCTTCCCAAAGCAATCGCTCACCAGGCGGTCTACCAGAAGGTCTAACCTGGCCACCAGCATTCTTCCCTCGGCAATCTCTCAGGCAGTCTACCAGAAGGTCACCAGCATTCTTCCCTCAGCAATCTCTCACCAGGCAGTCTACCAGAAAGTCTACCCCGGCCACCAGCATTCTTCCCAAAGCAATCTCTCATCAGGCGGTCTACCAGAAGGTCGTACCCAGCCACCAGCATTCTTCCCTCAGCAATCTCTCACCAGGCGGTCTACCAGAAGTTCTAACCCGGGGCCACCAGCATTCTTCCCTCAGCAATCTCTCACAAGGTGGTCTACCAGAAGATCTAACTCAGCCACCAGCATTCTTCCCAAAGCAATCTCTCACCAGGCCGTCTACCAGAAGTTCTAACCCGTGGCCACCAGCATTCTTCCCTCAGCAATCTCTCACCAGGCGGTCTATCAGAAGTTCTAACCCGGGGCCACCAGCATTCTTCCCAAAGCAATCACTCACCAGGCGGTCTACCAGAACGTCTAACTCGGCCACCAGCATTCTTCCCTCAGCAATCTCTCACCAGGCTTTCTACCAGAAGTTCTAACCCGGGGCACCAGCATTCTTCCCTCAGCAATCTCTCACCAGGTGTTCTACCAGAGGATGTAACCTGGCCAACAGCATTCTTCCCTCAGCAATCTCTCACCAGGCGGTCTACCAGAAGTTCTAACCCGGGGCCACTTGCATTCCTCCGTCAGCAATCTCTCACCAGGCAGTATACCAGAAGGTCACCAGCATTCTTCCCTCAGCAATCTCTCACCAGGCGGTCTACCAGAAGGTCACCAGCATTCTTCCCTAAAAAATCTCTCACCAGGCGGTCTACCAGAAGGTCTAACCCGGCCACCAGTATTCTCCCCTCAGCAATCTCTCACCAGGTGGTCTACCAGAAGGTCACCAGTATTCTTCGTTCAGCAATCTCTCACCAGGCAGTCCACCAAAAGGTCTAACCCAGCCACCAGCATTCTTCCCTCAGCAATCTCTCACCAGGCGGTCTACCAGAAGGTCTAACCCGGCCACCAGCATTCTTCCCTCAGCAATCTCTCACCAGGCTGCTTACCAGAAAGTCGAACCCGGCAACAAGCATTCTTCCCAAAGCAATCTCTCACCAGGCTGTCTACCAGAAGTTCTAACCCGGCCACCAGCATTCTTCCCTCAGCAATCTCTCACAAGGCGGTCTCCCAGAAGGTCTAACCTGGCCACCAGTATTCTTCCCTCAGCAATCTCTCACCAGGCAGTCCACCAGAAAGTCTAACCCAGCCACCAGCATTCTTCCCTCAGCAATCTCTCACCAGGCGGTCTACCAGAAGGTCTAACCTGGCCACCAGCATTCTTCCCTCAGCAACCAGGCTGTTTACCAGAAGGTCTAACCCGGCCACAAGCATTCTTCCCAAAGCATTCTCTCACCAGGCGGTCTACCAGAAGTTCTAACCCGGGGCCACCAGCATTCTTCCCTCAGCAATCTCTCACCAGACGGTCTATCAGGAGTTCTAACCCGGGGCCACCAGCATTCTTCCCAAAGCAATCGCTCACCATGTGGTCTACCAGAACGTCTAACTCGGCCACCAGCATTCTTCCCTCAGCATTCTCTCACCAGGCGGTCTACCAGATGTTCTAACCCGGGGCCACCAGCATTCTTCCCCCAGCTATCTCTCACCAGGTCTTCTACCAGAAGATCTAACCTGGCCCCCAGCATTCTTCCCTCAGCAATCTCTCACCAGGCGGTCTACCAGAAGTTCTAACCCTGGGCCACTTGCATTCTTCCGTCAGCAATCTCTCAGCAGGCAGTATACCAGAAGGTCACCAGCATTCTTCCCTCAGCAATCTCTCACCAGCTGGTCCACCAAAAGGTCACCAGCATTCTTCCCTGTAAAATCTCTCACCAGGCAGTCTACCAGAAGGTCTAACCCGGCCACCAGTATTCTCCCCTCAGCAATCTCTCACCAGGTGGTCTACCAGAAGGTCACCAGTATTCTTCCCTCAGCAATCTCTCACCAGGCAGTCCACCAGAAGGTCTAACCCAGCCACCAGCATTCTTCCCTCAGCAATCTCTCACCAGGCGGTCTACCAGAAGGTCTAACCCGGCCACCAGCATTCTTCCCTCAGCAATCTCTCACCAGGCTGTTTACCAGAAGGTCTAACCCGGCCACAAGCATTCTTCCCAAAGCAATCTCTCACCAGGCAGTCTACCAGAAGTTCTAACCCAGCCACCAGCATTCTTCCCTCAGCAGTCTCTCACAAGGCGGTCTCCCAGAAGGTCTAACCCGGCCACCAGCATTCTCCCCTCAGCAATGTCTCACCAGATGGTCTATCAGAAGGTCACCAACATTCTTCCCTCAGCAATCTCTCACCAGGAGGTCTACCAGAAGGTCTAACATGGCCACCAGCATTATTCCCTCAGCAATCTCTCACCGGGCAGTCTACCAGAAGGTCTAACCCGGCCACCAGCATTCTTCCCTCAGCAATCTCTCACCAGGCGGTCTACCCGAAGTTCTAACCCAGCCACCAGCATTATTCCCTCAGCAATCTCTCACCAGGCGGACTACCAGATGGTCTAACCCAGCCACCAGTATTCTTCCCATTCACAATCTCTCACCAGGCCGTCTACCAGAAGGTCTAACCTGGTCACCAGCATTATTCCCTCAGCAATCTCTCACCAGGCGGTCTACTAGAAGGTCTAACCCGACCACCAACATTCTTCCCTCAGCAATCTCTCACCAGGCGGTCTACCAGAATGTCTAACCCAGCCACCATCATTATTCCCTCAGCAATCTCTCACCAGGCGGTCTACCAGAAGATCTAACCTGGCCACCAGCATTCTTCCCTCAGCAATCTCTCAACAGGTGGTCTACCAGAAGGTCTAACCCAGCCACCAGCATTCTCCCCTCAGCAATCTCTCACCAGGCAGTCTACCAGAAGGTCACAAGCATTCTTCCATCAGCAATCTCTCACCAGGCAGTCTACCAGAACGTTTAATCCAGCCACCAGCATTCTTCCCTCAGCAATCTCTCACCAGGCGGTCTACCAGAAGGTCTACCCCGGCCACCAGCATTCTTCCCTCAGCAGTCTCTCACCAGGCAGTCTACCAGAAGGACTTACCCGGCCACCAGCATTCTTCCCTCAGCAATCTCTCACCAGGCAGTCTACCAGAAGGTCTAACCCGGCCACCAGTATTCTTCCCATCCACAATCTCTCACCAGGCGGTCTACCAGAAGGTCTAACCCGACCACCAGCATTCTTCCCTCAGCATTCTCTCACCAGGCGGTCTACCAGAAGGTCTAACCTGGCCACCAGCATTCTTCCCTCAGCAATCTCTCACCAGGCGGTCTACCAGAAGTTCTAACCCGGGGCCACTTGCATTCTTCCGTCAGCAATCTCTCACCAGGCAGTAAACCAGAAGGTCACCAGCATTCTTCCCTCAGTAATCTCTCATCAGGCGGTCTACCAGAAGGTCACCAGCATTCTTCCCTATACAATCTCTCACCAAGCTGTCTACCAGAAGGTCAAACCTGGCCACCAGTATTCTCCCCTCAGCAATCTCTCACCAGGTGGTCTACCAGAAGGTCACCAGTATTCTTCCCTCAGCAATCTATCACCAGGCAGTCCACCAGAAGGTCTAACCCAGCCACCAGCATTCTTCCCTCAGCAATCTCTCACCAGGCGGTCTACTAGAAGGTCTAACCTGGCCACCAGCATTCTTCCCTCAGCAATCTCTCACCAGGCGGTCTACCAGAAGCTCTAACCCGACCACCAGCATTCTTCCCTCAGCAATCTCTAATCGGGCGGTCTACCAGAAGGTCATCAGCATTCTTCCCTCAGCAATCTCTCACCAGGCAGTCTACCAGAAGGTCTACCCCGGCCACCAGCATTCTTCCCAAAGCAATCTCTCACCAGGCGGTCTACCTGAAGGGCTTACCCGGCCACCAGCATTCACCCCTCAGCAATCTCTCCCCAGGCAGTCTACCAGAAGGTCTACCCCGGCCACCAGCATTCTTCCCAAAGCAATCTCTCACCAGGCGGTCTACCTGAAGGTCTTACCCGGCCACCAGCATTCACCCCTCAGCAATCTCTCACCAGGCAGTCTACCAGAAGGTCTACCCCGGCCACCAGCATTCTTCCCAAAGCAATCTCTCACCAGGCGGTCTACCAGAGGGTCTTACCCAGCCATCAGCATTCTTCCCTCAGCAATCTCTCACCAGGCGGTCTACCAAAAGGTCACCAGCATTCTTCCCTGTAAAATCTCTCACCAGGCAGTCTACCAGAAGGTCTAACCCGGCCACCAGTATTCTCCCCTCAGCAATCTCTCACCAGGTGGTCTACCAGAAGGTCACCAGTATTCTTCCCTCAGCAATCTCTCACCAGGCATTCCACCAGAAGGTCTAACCCAGCCACCAGCATTCTTCCCTCAGCAATCTCTCACCAGGCGGTCTACCAGAAGGTCTAACCCGGCCACCAGCATTCTTCCCTCAGCAATCTCTCACCAGGCTGTTTACCAGAAGGTCTAACCCGGCCACAAGCATTCTTCCCAAAGCAATCTCTCACCAGGCAGTCTACCAGAAGTTCTAACCCAGCCACCAGCATTCTTCCCTCAGCAGTCTCTCACAAGGCGGTCTCCCAGAAGGTCTAACCCGGCCACCAGCATTCTCCCCTCAGCAATGTCTCACCAGATGGTCTATCAGAAGGTCACCAACATTCTTCCCTCAGCAATCTCTCACCAGGAGGTCTACCAGAAGGTCTAACATGGCCACCAGCATTATTCCCTCAGCAATCTCTCACCGGGCAGTCTACCAGAAGGTCTAACCCGGCCACCAGCATTCTTCCCTCAGCAATCTCTCACCAGGCGGTCTACCCGAAGTTCTAACCCAGCCACCAGCATTATTCCCTCAGCAATCTCTCACCAGGCGGACTACCAGATGGTCTAACCCAGCCACCAGTATTCTTCCCATTCACAATCTCTCACCAGGCCGTCTACCAGAAGGTCTAACCTGGTCACCAGCATTATTCCCTCAGCAATCTCTCACCAGGCGGTCTACTAGAAGGTCTAACCCGACCACCAACATTCTTCCCTCAGCAATCTCTCACCAGGCGGTCTACCAGAATGTCTAACCCAGCCACCATCATTATTCCCTCAGCAATCTCTCACCAGGCGGTCTACCAGAAGATCTAACCTGGCCACCAGCATTCTTCCCTCAGCAATCTCTCAACAGGTGGTCTACCAGAAGGTCTAACCCAGCCACCAGCATTCTCCCCTCAGCAATCTCTCACCAGGCAGTCTACCAGAAGGTCACAAGCATTCTTCCATCAGCAATCTCTCACCAGGCAGTCTACCAGAACGTTTAATCCAGCCACCAGCATTCTTCCCTCAGCAATCTCTCACCAGGCAGTCTACCAGAAGGTCTACCCCGGCCACCAGCATTCTTCCCTCAGCAGTCTCTCACCAGGCAGTCTACCAGAAGGACTTACCCGGCCACCAGCATTCTTCCCTCAGCAATCTCTCACCAGGCAGTCTACCAGAAGGTCTAACCCGGCCACCAGTATTCTTCCCATCCACAATCTCTCGCCAGGCGGTCTACCAGAAGGTCTAACCCGACCACCAGCATTCTTCCCTCAGCATTCTCTCACCAGGCGGTCTACCAGAAGGTCTAACCTGGCCACCAGCATTCTTCCCTCAGCAATCTCTCACCAGGCGGTCTACCAGAAGTTCTAACCCGGGGCCACTTGCATTCTTCCGTCAGCAATCTCTCACCAGGCAGTAAACCAGAAGGTCACCAGCATTCTTCCCTCAGTAATCTCTCATCAGGCGGTCTACCAGAAGGTCACCAGCATTCTTCCCTATACAATCTCTCACCAAGCTGTCTACCAGAAGGTCAAACCTGGCCACCAGTATTCTCCCCTCAGCAATCTCTCACCAGGTGGTCTACCAGAAGGTCACCAGTATTCTTCCCTCAGCAATCTATCACCAGGCAGTCCACCAGAAGGTCTAACCCAGCCACCAGCATTCTTCCCTCAGCAATCTCTCACCAGGCGGTCTACTAGAAGGTCTAACCTGGCCACCAGCATGCTTCCCTCAGCAATCTCTCACCAGGCGGTCTACCAGAAGCTCTAACCCGACCACCAGCATTCTTCCCTCAGCAATCCCGCACCAGGTTGTCTACCAGTAGGTCTAACCCGGCTACCAGCATTCTTCCCAAAGCAATCTCTCACCAGGCGGTCTACCAGAAGGTCTAACCTGGCCACCAGCATTCTTCCCTCAGCAATCTCTAATCAGGCGGTCTACCAGAAGGTCATCAGCATTCTTCCCTCAGCAATCTCTCACCAGGCAGTCTACCAGAAGGTCTACCCCGGCCACCAGCATTCTTCCCAAAGCAATCTCTCACCAGGCGGTCTACCGAAGGGCTTACCCGGCCACCAGCATTCACCCCTCAGCAATCTCTCACCAGGCAGTCTACCAGAAGGTCTACCCCGGCCACCAGCATTCTTCCCAAAGCAATCTCTCACCAGGCGGTCTACCTGAAGGTCTTACCCGGCCACCAGCATTCACCCCTCAGCAATCTCTCACCAGGCAGTCTACCAGAAGGTCTACCCCGGCCACCAGCATTCTTCCCAAAGCAATCTCTCACCAGGCGGTCTACCACAGGGTCTTACCCAGCCATCAGCATTCTTCCCTCAGCAATCTCTCACCAGGCGGTCTACCAGAAGTTCTAACCCATGGCCACCAGCATTCTTCCCTCAGCAATCTCTCACCAGGTGGTCTACCAGAAGATCTAACTCGGCCACCAGCATTTTCCCCAAAGCAATCTCTCACCAGGCCATCTACCAGACGTTCTAACCCGGGGTCACCAGCATTCTTCCCTCAGCAATCCCTCACCAGGCGGTCTACCAGAAGTTCTAACCCGGGGCCACCAGCATTCTTCCCAAAGCAATCTCTCACCAGGCGGTCTACCAGAAGGTCTAACCCGGCCACCAGCATTCTTCCCTCAGCTATCTCTCACCAGACGGTTTACCAGAAGGTCTAACCCAGCCACAAGCATTCTTCCCAAAGCAATCTATCACCAGGTGGTCTACCAGAAGTTCTAACCCGGCCACTAGCATTCTTCCCTCAGCAATCTCTCACCAGGCGGTCTCCCAGAAGGTCTAACCCAGCTACCAGCATTATCCCCTCAGCAATGTCTCACCAGGTGGTCTACCAGAAGGTCACCAATATTCTTCCCTCAGCAATCTCTCACCAGGCAGTCTACCAGAAGGTCTAACCCGGCCACCAGCATTCTTCCCTCAGCAATCTCTCACCAGGCGGTCTACCAGAAGGTCTAACCCGGCAACCAGCATTCTTCCCTCAGCAATCTCTCACCAGGCTGTCTACCAGAAGGTCACAGCATTCTTCCCTCAGCAATCTCTCACCAGGCAGTCTACCAGAATGTCTAACCGGACCAGAAGCATTCTTCCCAAAGCAATCTCTCACCAGGCGGTTTACCAGAAGGTCTAACCGGACCACAAGCATTCTTCCCAAAGCAATCTCTCACCAGGCGGTCTACCAGAAGGTCACCGGCATTCTTCGATCAGCAATCTCTCACCAGGCGGTCTACCAGAAGGTCTAACCCGGCCACCAACATTCTTCCCAAAGCAATCTCTCACCAGGTGGTCTACCAGAAGGTCACCAGCATTCTTCCCTCAGCAATCTCTCACCACGCTGTCTACCAGAAGGTCTAACCCTGCCACCAGCATTCTTCCCACAGTAATCTCTCACCAGGCAGTCTACCAGAAGGTCTAACCCAGCCACCAGCATTCTTCCCTCAGCAATCTCGCACCAGGCGGTCTAACCAAGGTCTAACCCAGCCACCAGCATTCTTCCCAAAGCAATCTCTCACCAGGCATTCTACCAGACGTTTTAACCCGGCCACCAGCATTCTTCCCTCAGCAATCCCTCACCAGGTGGTCTACCAGAAGGTCACCAGCATTATTCCCTCAGCAATCTCTCACCAGGCGGTCTACCAGAAGGTCTAACCCGGCCACCAGCATTCTTCCCTCAGCAATCTCTCACCAGGCGGTCTACCAGAAGGTCACCGGCATTCTTCGATCAGCAATCTCTACCAACATTCTTCCCAAAGCAATCTCTCACCAGGTGGTCTACCAGAAGGTCACCAGCATTCTTCCCTCAGCAATCTCTCACCACGCTGTCTACCAGAAGGTCTAACCCTGCCACCAGCATTCTTCCCACAGTAATCTCTCACCAGGCAGTCTACCAGAAGGTCTAACCCAGCCACCAGCATTCTTCCCTCAGCAATCTCGCACCAGGCGGTCTACCCAAGGTCTAACCCGGCCACCAGCATTCTTCCCAAAGCAATCTCTCACCAGGCGTTCTACCAGACGTTTTAACCCGGCCACCAGCATTCTTCCCTCAGCAATCCCTCACCAGGTGGTCTACCAGAAGGTCACCAATATTCTTCCCTCAGCAATCTCTCACCAGGCAGTCTACCAGAAGGTCTAACCCGGCCACCAGCATTCTTCCCTCAGCAATCTCTCACCAGGCGGTCTACCAGAAGGTCTAACCCGGCAACCAGCATTCTTCCCTCAGCAATCTCTCACCAGGCGGTTTACCAGAAGGTCTAACCGGACCACAAGCATTCTTCCCAAAGCAATCTCTCACCAGGCGGTCTACCAGAAGGTCACCGGCATTCTTCGATCAGCAATCTCTCACCAGGCGGTCTACCAGAAGGTCTAACCCGGCCACCAACATTCTTCCCAAAGCAATCTCTCACCAGGTGGTCTACCAGAAGGTCACCAGCATTCTTCCCTCAGCAATCTCTCACCACGCTGTCTACCAGAAGGTCTAACCCTGCCACCAGCATTCTTCCCACAGTAATCTCTCACCAGGCAGTCTACCAGAAGGTCTAACCCAGCCACCAGCATTCTTTCCTCAGTAATCTCGCACCAGGCGGTCTACCCAAGGTCTAACCCGGCCACCAGCATTCTCCCCAAAGCAATCTCTCACCAGGCGTTCTACCAGACGTTTTAACCCGGCCACCAGCATTCTTCCCTCAGCAATCCCTCACCAGTTTGTCTACCAGAAGGTCACCAGCATTATTCCCTCAGCAATCTCTCACCAGGCGGTCTACCAGAAGGTCTAACCCAACCACCAGCATTCTTCCCTCAGCAATCTCTCAGCAGGCGGTCTACCAGAAGTTCTGACCCGGCCACCAGCATTCTTCCCTCAGCAATTTCTTGGAGGCTCAAATGCCCATGTAACATGTATGCAACTGCTCTGGCAGTTTTTGGTGGATTTGCAGAGGGGGGAATTGTCCTTCCAATCCAGCATAATATCTCCCCTTCCACTGATAGTTCCTCCTGAACTTGCCTGTAAAGATCCAGATCAGGCACCGTGGCCTAGCTGGTAGGCATGGGCGGGCCTTCAGCTAAGGCCATGGTGCCTGATCTGGATGGCCCGCCCATGCCTACCAGCTCATTAACCCAGGCCATAATGTGATTGTTTTGTTCAGCTGTGACCGCATGTTCTTGGCAGTAGCGGAGGCAGCTTTTGGTGTCGGCGGGGGGGGGGGGGGGACGGGTGGGCGGTGGATAATACAACACCAGTGAGAGGCTGGGGTGTGCACTGGGCACAAAAGGGAAAACGGGGACGGGGGATCTGTTTTCATATGTCAGACCCTGCACTGCTTTTGGAACTCTATCATTTCTCTTGAACAACATTGTACTCCACTGTCCATCACTAGGTACTCGGGGCACCCCTCTCTCCAAGGTTTTGCTTGCAGGAGCACAATTGCCATAGGTGTTGAAATGCTGTCCACAAACTCCACCTCTGACCACTTGCTAAAATAATCTATAAGAGCAATAGCAAATTGTTTCCCCATAGTAAGGCAATGCATGGGACCTATGAAGGCGAGGCGCTGTTCGTCCCGAACGGCGCAGGGAATCTGGATGGGAATAATCTGCAGGGGCCTAAAGGTTAGGATGCGGCAGATCATTCCCATCCACAATCTCTCACCAGGCGGTCTACCAGAAACTCTAACCCGGCCACCACCATTCTTCCCTCAGCAATCTCTCACCAGGCGGTCTACTAGAAGCTCTAACCCGGCCACCGGTGTTCTTCCCTCGGCCATCTCTCACCAGGCTGTCTACCAGTAGGTCTAACGCAACCACCAGCATTCTTCCCAAAGCAATCGCTCACCAGGCGGTCTACCAGAAGGTCTAACCCGGCCACCAGCATTCTTCCCTCGGCAATCTCTCAGGCTGTCTACCAGAAGGTCACCAGCATTCTTCCCTCAGCAATCTCTCACCAGGCAGTCTACCAGAAAGTCTACCCCGCCCACCAGCATTCTTCCCAAAGCAATCTCTCACCAGGCGGTCTACCAGAAGGTCTTACCCAGCCACCAGCATTCTTCCCTCAGCAATCTCTCACCAGGCGGTCTACCAGAAGTTCTAACCCTGGGCCACCAGCATTCTTCCCTCAGCAATCTCTCACAAGGTGGTCTACCAGAAGTTCTAACCCGGGGCCACCAGCATTCTTCCCTCAGCAATCTCTCACCAGGCGGTCTACCAGAAGTTCTAACCCGGGGCCACCAGCATTCTTCCCTCAGCAATCTCTCACCAGGTGTTCTACCAGAGGATCTAACCTGGCCAACAGCATTCTTCCCGAAGCAATCTCTCACCAGGCGGTCTACCAGAAGTTCTAACCCGGGGCCACTTGCATTCTTCCGTCAGCAATCTCTCACCAGGCAGTATACCAGAAGGTCACCAGCATTCTTCCCTCAGCAATCTCTCACCAGGCGGTCTCCCAGAAGGTCACCAGCATTCTTCCCTAAAAAATCTCGCACCAGGCGGTCTACCAGAAGGTCTAACCCGGCCACCAGTATTCTCCCCTCAGCAATCTCTCACCAGGTGGTCTACCAGAAGGTCACCAGTATTCTTCCCTCAGCAATCTCTCACCAGGCAGTCCACCAAAAGGTCTAACCCAGCCACCAGCATTCTTCCCTCAGCAATCTCTCACCAGGCGGTCTACCAGAAGGTCTAACCCAGCCACCAGCATTCTTCCCTCAGCAATCTCTCACCAGGCTGTTTATCAGAAAGTCTAACCCGGCAACAAGCATTCTTCCCAAAGCAATCTCTCACCAGGCGGTCTACCAGAAGTTCTAACCCGGCCACCAGCATTCTTCCCTCAGCAATCTCTCACAAGGCGGTCTCCCAGAAGGTCTAACCTGGCCACCAGTATTCTCCCCTCAGCAATCTCTCACCAGGTCGTCTATCAGAAGGTCACCAGTATTCTTCCCTCAGCAATCTCTCACCAGGCAGTCCACCAGAAAGTCTAACCCAGCCACCAGCATTCTTCCCTCAGCAATCTCTCACCAGGCGGTCTACCAGAAGGTCTAACCCGGCCACCAGCATTTTTCCCTCAGCAATCTCTCACCAGGCTGTTTACCAGAAGGTCTAACCCAGCCACAAGCATTCTTCCCAAAGCATTCTCTCACCAGGCGGTCTACCAGAAGTTCTAACCCGGGGCCACCAGCATTCTTCCCTCAGCAATCTCTCACCAGACGGTCTATCAGGAGTTCTAACCCGGGGCCACCAGCATTCTTCCCAAAGCAATTGCTCACCAGGTGGTCTACCAGAACGTCTAACTCGGCCACCAGCATTCTTCCCTCAGCAATCTCTCACCAGGCGGTCTACCAGATGTTCTAACCCGGCCACCAGCATTCTTCCCTCAGCAATCTCTCACCAGGCGGTCTACTAGAAGCTCTAACCCGGCCACCGGTGTTCTTCCCTCGGCCATCTCTCACCAGGCTGTCTACCAGTAGGTCTAACGCAACCACCAGCATTCTTCCCAAAGCAATCGCTCACCAGGCGGTCTACCAGAAGGTCTAACCCGGCCACCAGCATTCTTCCCTCGGCAATCTCTCAGGCTGTCTACCAGAAGGTCACCAGCATTCTTCCCTCAGCAATCTCTCACCAGGCAGTCTACCAGAAAGTCTACCCCGCCCACCAGCATTCTTCCCAAAGCAATCTCTCACCAGGCGGTCTACCAGAAGGTCTTACCCAGCCACCAGCATTCTTCCCTCAGCAATCTCTCACCAGGCGGTCTACCAGAAGTTCTAACCCTGGGCCACCAGCATTCTTCCCTCAGCAATCTCTCACAAGGTGGTCTACCAGAAGTTCTAACCCGGGGCCACCAGCATTCTTCCCTCAGCAATCTCTCACCAGGCGGTCTACCAGAAGTTCTAACCCGGGGCCACCAGCATTCTTCCCTCAGCAATCTCTCACCAGGTGTTCTACCAGAGGATCTAACCTGGCCAACAGCATTCTTCCCGAAGCAATCTCTCACCAGGCGGTCTACCAGAAGTTCTAACCCGGGGCCACTTGCATTCTTCCGTCAGCAATCTCTCACCAGGCAGTATACCAGAAGGTCACCAGCATTCTTCCCTCAGCAATCTCTCACCAGGCGGTCTCCCAGAAGGTCACCAGCATTCTTCCCTAAAAAATCTCGCACCAGGCGGTCTACCAGAAGGTCTAACCCGGCCACCAGTATTCTCCCCTCAGCAATCTCTCACCAGGTGGTCTACCAGAAGGTCACCAGTATTCTTCCCTCAGCAATCTCTCACCAGGCAGTCCACCAAAAGGTCTAACCCAGCCACCAGCATTCTTCCCTCAGCAATCTCTCACCAGGCGGTCTACCAGAAGGTCTAACCCAGCCACCAGCATTCTTCCCTCAGCAATCTCTCACCAGGCTGTTTATCAGAAAGTCTAACCCGGCAACAAGCATTCTTCCCAAAGCAATCTCTCACCAGGCGGTCTACCAGAAGTTCTAACCCGGCCACCAGCATTCTTCCCTCAGCAATCTCTCACAAGGCGGTCTCCCAGAAGGTCTAACCTGGCCACCAGTATTCTCCCCTCAGCAATCTCTCACCAGGTCGTCTATCAGAAGGTCACCAGTATTCTTCCCTCAGCAATCTCTCACCAGGCAGTCCACCAGAAAGTCTAACCCAGCCACCAGCATTCTTCCCTCAGCAATCTCTCACCAGGCGGTCTACCAGAAGGTCTAACCCGGCCACCAGCATTCTTCCCTCAGCAATCTCTCACCAGGCTGTTTACCAGAAGGTCTAACCCAGCCACAAGCATTCTTCCCAAAGCATTCTCTCACCAGGCGGTCTACCAGAAGTTCTAACCCGGGGCCACCAGCATTCTTCCCTCAGCAATCTCTCACCAGACGGTCTATCAGGAGTTCTAACCCAGGGCCACCAGCATTCTTCCCAAAGCAATTGCTCACCAGGTGGTCTACCAGAACGTCTAACTCGGCCACCAGCATTCTTCCCTCAGCAATCTCTCACCAGGCGGTCTACCAGATGTTCTAACCCGGCCACCAGCATTCTTCCCTCAGCAATCTCTCACCAGGCGGTCTACTAGAAGCTCTAACCCGGCCACCGGTGTTCTTCCCTCGGCCATCTCTCACCAGGCTGTCTACCAGTAGGTCTAACGCAACCACCAGCATTCTTCCCAAAGCAATCGCTCACCAGGCGGTCTACCAGAAGGTCTAACCCGGCCACCAGCATTCTTCCCTCGGCAATCTCTCAGGCTGTCTACCAGAAGGTCACCAGCATTCTTCCCTCAGCAATCTCTCACCAGGCAGTCTACCAGAAAGTCTACCCCGGCCACCAGCATTCTTCCCAAAGCAATCTCTCACCAGGCGGTCTACCAGAAGGTCTTACCCAGCCACCAGCATTCTTCCCTCAGCAATCTCTCACCAGGCGGTCTACCAGAAGTTCTAACCCTGGGCCACCAGCATTCTTCCCTCAGCAATCTCTCACAAGGTGGTCTACCAGAAGTTCTAACCCGGGGCCACCAGCATTCTTCCCTCAGCAATCTCTCACCAGGCGGTCTACCAGAAGTTCTAACCCGGGGCCACCAGCATTCTTCCCTCAGCAATCTCTCACCAGGTGTTCTACCAGAAGATCTAACCTGGCCCCCAGCATTCTTCCCTCAGCAATCTCTCACCACGCGGTCTACCAGAAGTTCTAACCCGGAGCCACTTGCATTCTTCCGTCAGCAATCTCTCACCAGGCAGTATACCAGAAGGTCACCAGCATTCTTCCCTCAGCAATCTCTCACCAGGCTGTCCACCAAAAGGTCACCAGCATTCTTCCCTATAAAATCTCTCACCAGGCGGTCTACCAGAAGGTCTAACCCGGCCACCAGTATTCTCCCCTCAGCAATCTCTCACCAGGTGGTCTACCAGAAGGTCACCAGTATTCTTCCCTCAGCAATCTCTCACCAGGCATTCCACCAGAAGGTCTAACCCAGCCACCAGCATTCTTCCCTGAGCAATCTCTCACCAGGCGGTCTACCAGAAGGTCTAACCCGGCCACCAGCATTCTTCCCTCAGCAATCTCTCACCAGGCTGTTTATCAGAAGGTCTAACCCAGCCACCAGCATTCTTCCCTCAGCAGTCTCTCACAAGGCGGTCTCCCAGAAGGTCTAACTCGGCCACCAGCATTCTCCCCTCAGCAATGTCTCACCAGATGGTCTACCAGAAGGTCACCAACATTCTTCCCTCAGCAATCTCTCACCAGGCGGTCTACCCGAAGTTCTAACCCAGCCACCAGCATTATTCCCTCAGCAATCTCTCACCAGGCGGACTACCAGATGGTCTAACCCAGCCACCAGTATTCTTCCCATTCACAACCTCTCACCAGGCCGTCTACCAGAAGGTCTAACCTGGTCACCAGAATTCTTCCCTCAGCAATCTCTCACCAGGCTGTTTACCAGAAGGTCTAACCCGGCCACAAGCATTCTTCCCAAAGCATACTCTCACCAGGCGGTCTACCAGAAGTTCTAACCCGGGGCCACCAGCATTATTCCCTCAGCAATCTCTCACCAGACGGTCTATCAGGAGTTCTAACCCGGGGCACCAGCATTCTTCCCAAAGCAATCGCTCAACAGGTGGTCTACCAGAACGTCTAACTCGGCCACCAGCATTCTTCCCAAAGCAATCTCTCACCAGGCGGTCTACCAGAAGTTCTAACCCGTGGCCACCAGCATTCTTCCCTCAGCAATCTCTCACCAGGCGGTCTACCAGAAGTTCTAACCCGGGGCCACCAGCATTCTTCCCTCAGCAATCTCTCACCAGGTGTTCTACCAGAGGATCTAACCTGGCCAACAGCATTCTTCCCTCAGCAATCTCTCACCAGGCGGTCTACCAGAAGATCTAACCCGGGGCCACTTGCATTCTTCCGTCAGCAATCTCTCACCAGGCAGTATACCAGGTCACCAGCATTCTTCCCTCAGCAATCTCTCACCAGGCGGTCTACCAGAAGGTCACCAGCATTCTTCCCTAAAAAATCTCTCACCAGGCGGTCTACCAGAAGGTCTAACCCGGCCACCAGTATTCTCCCCTCAGCAATCTCTCACCAGGTGGTCTACCAGAAGGTCACCAGTATTCTTCCCTCAGCAATCTCTCACCAGGCAGTCCACCAAAAGGTCTAACCCAGCCACCAGCATTCTTCCCTCAGCAATCTCTCACCAGGCGGTCTACCAGAAGGTCTAACCCAGCCACCAGCATTCTTCCCTCAGCAATCTCTCACCAGGCTGTTTATCAGAAAGTCTAACCCGGCAACAAGCATTCTTCCCAAAGCAATCTCTCACCAGGCGGTCTACCAGAAGTTCTAACCCGGCCACCAGCATTCTTCCCTCAGCAATCTCTCACAAGGCGGTCTCCCAGAAGGTCTAACCTGGCCACCAGTATTCTCCCCTCAGCAATCTCTCACCAGGTCGTCTATCAGAAGGTCACCAGTATTCTTCCCTCAGCAATCTCTCACCAGGCAGTCCACCAGAAAGTCTAACCCAGCCACCAGCATTCTTCCCTCAGCAATCTCTCACCAGGCGGTCTACCAGAAGGTCTAACCTGGCCACCAGCATTCTTCCCTCAGCAATCTCTCACCAGGCTGTTTACCAGAAGGTCTAACCCAGCCACAAGCATTCTTCCCAAAGCATTCTCTCACCAGGCGGTCTACCAGAAGTTCTAACCCGGGGCCACCAGCATTCTTCCCTCAGCAATCTCTCACCAGACGGTCTATCAGGAGTTCTAACCCGGGGCCACCAGCATTCTTCCCAAAGCAATTGCTCACCAGGTGGTCTACCAGAACGTCTAACTCGGGCACCAGCATTCTTCCCTCAGCAATCTCTCACCAGGCGGTCTACCAGATGTTCTAACCCGGGGCCACCAGCATTCTTCCCCCAGCAATCTCTCACCAGGTGTTCTACCAGAAGATCTAACCTGGCCCCCAGCATTCTTCCCTCAGCAATCTCTCACCAGGCGGTCTACCAGAAGTTCTAACCTGGAGCCACTTGCATTCTTCCGTCAGCAATCTCTCACCAGGCAGTATACCAGAAGGTCACCAGCATTCTTCCCTCAGCAAGCTCTCACCAGGCTGTCCACCAAAAGGTCACCAGCATTCTTCCCTATAAAATCTCTCACCATGCGGTCTACCAGAAGGTCTAACCCGGCCACCAGTATTCTCCCCTCAGCAATCTCTCACCAGGTGGTCTACCAGAAGGTCACCAGTATTCTTCCCTCAGCAATCTCTCACCAGGCAGTCCACCAGAAGGTCTAACCCAGCCACCAGCATTCTTCCCTCAGCAATCTCTCACCAGGCGGTCTACCAGAAGGTCTAACCCGGCCACCAGCATTCTTCCCTCAGCAATCTCTCACCAGGATGTTTATCAGAAGGTCTAACCCAGCCACCAGCATTCTTCCCTCAGCAGTCTCTCACAAGGCGGTCTCCCAGAAGGTCTAACCCGGCCACCAGCATTCTCCCCTCAGCAATGTCTCACCAGATGGTCTACCAGAAGGTCACCAGCATTCTTCCCTCAGCAATCTCTCACCAGGCGGTCTACCCGAAGTTCTAACCCAGCCACCAGCATTATTCCCTCAGCAATCTCTCACCAGGCGGACTACCAGATGGTCTAACCCAGCCACCAGTATTCTTCCCATTCACAATCTCTCACCAGGCCGTCTACCAGAAGGTCTAACCTGGTCACCAGCATTCTTCCCTCAGCAATCTCTCACCAGGCTGTTTACCAGAAGGTCTAACCCGGCCACAAGCATTCTTCCCAAAGCATTCTCTCACCAGGCGGTCTACCAGAAGTTCTAACCCGGGGCCACCAGCATTCTTCCCTCAGCAATCTCTCACCAGACGGTCTATCAGGAGTTCTAACCCGGGGCCACCAGCATTCTTCCCAAAGCAATCGCTCAACAGGTGGTCTACCAGAACGTCTAACTCGGCCACCAGCATTCTTCCCTCAGCAATCTCTCACCAGGCGGTCTACCAGATGTTCTAACCCAGGGCCACCAGCATTCTTCCCCCAGCAATCTCTCACCAGGTGTTCTAACAGAAGATCTAACCTGGCCCCCAGCATTCTTCCCTCAGCAATCTCTCACCAGGCGGTCTACCAGAAGTTCAAACCCGGGGCCACTTGCATTCTTCCGTCAGCAATCTCTCAGCAGGCAGTATACCAGAAGGTCACCAGCATTCTTCCCTCAGCAATCTCTCACC
The DNA here is from genome assembly GCF_040938575.1 of Ambystoma mexicanum. NCBI lineage: Eukaryota > Metazoa > Chordata > Amphibia > Caudata > Ambystomatidae > Ambystoma > Ambystoma mexicanum. Next base: position 285,820,669 of record NC_090921.1, on the reverse strand, counting down.
AGGCGGTCCACCAAAAGGTCACCAGCATTCTTCCCTGTAAAATCTCTCACCAGGCGGTCTACCAGAAGGTCTAACCCGGCCACCAGTATTCTCCCCTCAGCAATCTCTCACCAGGTGGTCTACCAGAAGGTCACCAGTATTCTTCCCTCAGCAATCTCTCACCAGGCAGTCCACCAGAAGGTCTAACCCAGCCACCAGCATTCTTCCCTCAGCAATCTCTCACCAGGCGGTCTACCAGAAGGTCTAACCCGGCCGCCAGCATTCTTCCCTCAGCAATCTCTCACCAGGCTGTTTACCAGAAGGTCTAACCCGGCCACAAGCATTCTTCCCAAAGCAATCTCTCACCAGGCAGTCTACCAGAAGTTCTAACCCAGCCACCAGCATTCTTCCCTCAGCAGTCTCTCACAAGGCGGTCTCCCAGAAGGTCTAACCCGGCCACCAGCATTCTCCCCTCAGCAATGTCTCACCAGATGGTCTATCAGAAGGTCACCAACATTCTTCCCTCAGCAATCTCTCACCAGGAGGTCTACCAGAAGGTCTAACACGGCCACCAGGATTATTCCCTCAGCAATCTCTCACCGGGCAGTCTACCAGAAGGTCTAACCCGGCCACCAGCATTCTTCCCTCAGCAATCTCTCACCAGGCGGTCTACCCGAAGTTCTAACCTAGCCACCAGCATTATTCCCTCAGCAATCTCTCACCAGGCGGACTACCAGATGGTCTAACCCAGCCACCAGTATTCTTCCCATTCACAATCTCTCACCAGGCCGTCTACCAGAAGGTCTAACCTGGTCACCAGCATTATTTCCTCAGCAATCTCTCACCAGGCGGTCTACTAGAAGGTCTAACCCGACCACCAACATTCTTCCCTCAGCAACCTCTTACCAGGCGGTCTACCAGAGTGTCTAACCCAGCCACCATCATTATTCCCTCAGCAATCTCTCACCAGGCGGTCTACCAGAAGATCTAACCTGGCCACCAGCATTCTTCCCTCAGCAATCTCTCAACAGGTGGTCTACCAGAAGGTCTAACCCAGCCACCAGCATTCTCCCCTCAGCAATCTCTCACCAGGCAATCTACCAGAAGGTCACAAGCATTCTTCCATCAGCAATCTCTCACCAGGCAGTCTACCAGAACGTTTAATCCAGCCACCAGCATTCTTCCCTCAGCAATCTCTCACCAGGCGGTCTACCAGAAGGTCTACCCCGGCCACCAGCCTTCTTCCCTCAGCAGTCTCTCACCAGGCAGTCTACCAGAAGGACTTACCCGGCCACCAGCATTCTTCCCTCAGCAATCTCTCACCAGGCAGTCTACCAGAAGGTCTAACCCGGCCACCAGTATTCTTCCCATCCACAATCTCTCACCAGGCGGTCTACCAGAAGGTCTAACCCAACCACCAGCATTCTTCCCTCAGCATTCTCTCACCAGGTGGTCTACCAGAAGGTCTAACCTGGCCACCAGCATTCTTCCCTCAGCAATCTCTCACCAGGCGGTCTACCAGAAGTTCTAACCCGGGGCCACTTGCATTCTTCTGTCAGCAATCTCTCACCAGGCAGTAAACCAGAAGGTCACCAGCATTCTTCCCTCAGTAATCTCTCATCAGGCGGTCTACCAGAAGATCACCAGCATTCTTCCCTATACAATCTCTCACCAAGCTGTCTACCAGAAGGTCAAACCTGGCCACCAGTATTCTCCCCTCAGCAATCTCTCACCAGGTGGTCTACCAGAAGGTCACCAGTATTCTTCCCTCAGCAATCTATCACCAGGCAGTCCACCAGAAGGTCTAACCCAGCCACCAGCATTCTTCCCTCAGCAATCTCTCACCAGGCGGTCTACCAGAAGGTCTAACCTGGCCACCAGCATTCTTCCCTCAGCAATCTCTCACCAGGCGGTCTACCAGAAGCTCTAACCCGACCACCAACATTCTTCCCTCAGCAATCTCGCACCAGGTTGTCTACCAGTAGGTCTAACCCGGCCACCAGCATTCTTCCCAAAGCAATCTCTCACCAGGCGGTCTACCAGAAGGTCTAACCTGGCCACCAGCATTCTTCCCTCAGCAATCTCTCATCAGGCGGTCTACCAGAAGGTCATCAGCATTCTTCCCTCAGCAATCTCTCACCAGGCAGTCTACCAGAAGGTCTACCCCGGCCACCAGCATTCTTCCCAAAGCAATCTCTCACCAGGCGGTCTACCTGAAGGTCTTACCCGGCCACCAGCATTCACCCCTCAGCAATCTCTCACCAGGCAGTCTACCAGAAGGTCTACCCCGGCCACCAGCATTCTTCCCAAAGCAATCTCTCACCAGGCGGTCTACCTGAAGGTCTTACCCGGCCACCAGCATTCACCCCTCAGCAATCTCTCACCAGGCAGTCTACCAGAAGGTCTACCCCGGCCACCAGCATTCTTCCCAAAGCAATCTCTCACCAGGCGGTCTACCAGAGGGTCTTACCCAGCCATCAGCATTCTTCCCTCAGCAATCTCTCACCAGGCAGTCTACCAGAAGTTCTAACCCATGGCCACCAGCATTCTTCCCTCAGCAATCTCTCACCAGGTGGTCTACCAGAAGATCTAACTCGGCCACCAGCATTTTTCCCAAAGCAATCTCTCACCAGGCCATCTACCAGACGTTCTAACCCGGGGCCACCAGCATTCTTCCCTCAGCAATCCCTCACCAGGCGGTCTACCAGAAGTTCTAACCCGGGGCCACCAGCATTCTTCCCAAAGCAATCTCTCACCAGGCGGTCTACCAGAAGGTCTAACCCGGCCACCAGCATTCTTCCCTCAGCTATCTCTCACCAGACGGTTTACCAGAAGGTCTAACCCAGCCACAAGCATTCTTCCCAAAGCAATCTCTCACCAGGTGGTCTACCAGAAGTTCTAACCCGGCCACTAGCATTCTTCCCTCAGCAATCTCTCACCAGGCGGTCTCCCAGAAGGTCTAACCCGGCCACCAGCATTATCCCCTCAGCAATGTCTCACCAGGTGGTCTACCAGAAGGTCACCAATATTCTTCCCTCAGCAATCTCTCACCAGGCAGTCTACCAGAAGGTCTAACCCGGCCACCAGCATTCTTCCCTCAGCAATCTCTCACCAGGCGGTCTACCAGAAGGTCTAACCCGGCAACCAGCATTCTTCCCTCAGCAATCTCTCGCCAGGCTGTCTACCAGAAGGTCACAGCATTCTTCCCTCAGCAATCTCTCACCAGGCAGTCTACCAGAATGTCTAACCGGACCACAAGCATTCTTCCCAAAGCAATCTCTCACCAGGCGGTTTACCAGAAGGTCTAACCGGACCACAAGCATTCTTCCCAAAGCAATCTCTCACCAGGCGGTCTACCAGAAGGTCACCGGCATTCTTCGATCAGCAATCTCTCACCAGGCGGTCTACCAGAAGGTCTAACCCAGCCACCAACATTCTTCCCAAAGCAATCTCTCACCAGGTGGTCTACCAGAAGGTCACCAGCATTCTTCCCTCAGCAATCTCTCACCACGCTGTCTACCAGAAGGTCTAACCCAGCCACCAGCATTCTTTCCTCAGTAATCTCGCACCAGGCGGTCTACCCAAGGTCTAACCCGGCCACCAGCATTCTTCCCAAAGCAATCTCTCACCAGGCGTTCTACCAGACGTTTTAACCCGGCCACCAGCATTCTTCCCTCAGCAATCCCTCACCAGGTTGTCTACCAGAAGGTCACCAGCATTATTCCCTCAGCAATCTCTCACCAGGCGGTCTACCAGAAGGTCTAACCCAACCACCAGCATTCTTCCCTCAGCAATCTCTCAGCAGGCGGTCTACCAGAAGTTCTGACCCGGCCACCAGCATTCTTCCCTCAGCAATTTCTTGGAGGCTCAAATGCCCATGTAACATGAATGCAACTGCTCTGGCAGTTTTTGGTGGATTTGCAGAGGGGGGAATTGTCCTTCCAATCCAGCATAATATCTCCCCTTCCACTGATAGTTCCTCCTGAACTTGCCTGTAAAGATCCAGATCAGGCACCGTGGCTTAGCTGGTAGGCATGGGCGGGCCTTCAGCTAAGGCCATGGTGCCTGATCTGGATGGCCCGCTCATGCCTACCAGCTCATTAACCCTGGCCATAATGGGATTGTTTTGTTCAGCTGTGACCGCATGTTCTTGGCAGTAGCGGAGGCAGCTTTTGGTGTCGGCGGGGGGGGGACGGGTGGGCGGTGGATAATACAGCACCAGTGAGAGGCTGGGGTGTGCACTGGGCACAAAAGGGAAAACGGGGACGGGGGATCTGTTTTCATATGTCAGACCCTGCACTGCTTTTGGAACTCTATCATTTCTCTTGAACAACATTGTACTCCACTGTCCATCACTAGGTACTCGGGGCACCCCTCTCTCCAAGGTTTTGCTTGCAGGAGCACAATTGCCATAGGTGTTGAAATGCTGTCCACAAACTCCACCTCTGACCACTTGCTAAAATAATCTATAAGAGCAATGGCAAATTGTTTCCCCATAGTAAGGCAATGCATGGGACCTATGAAGGCCAGGCACTGTTCGTCCCGAACGGCGCAGGGAATCTGGATGGGAATAATCTGCAGGGGCCTAAAGGTTAGGATGCGGCAGATCATTCCCATCCACAATCTCTCACCAGGCGGTCTACCAGAAACTCTAACCCGGCCACCACCATTCTTCCCTCAGCAATCTCTCACCAGGCGGTCTACTAGAAGCTCTAACCCGGCCACCAGTGTTCTTCCCTCGGCCATCTCTCACCAGGCTGTCTACCAGTAGGTCTAACGCGACCACCAGCATTCTTCCCAAAGCAATCGCTCACCAGGCGGTCTACCAGAAGGTCTAACCCGGCCACCAGCATTCTTCCCTCGGCAATCTCTCAGGCTGTCTACCAGAAGGTCACCAGCATTCTTCCCTCAGCAATCTCTCACCAGGCAGTCTACCAGAAAGTCTACCCCGGCCACCAGCATTCTTCCAAAAGCAATCTCTCACCAGGCGGTCTCCCAGAAGGTCTTACCCAGCCACCAGCATTCTTCCCTCAGCAATCTCTCACCAGGCGGTCTACCAGAAGTTCTAACCCAGGGCCACCAGCATTCTTCCCTCAGCAATCTCTCACAAGGTGGTCTACCAGAAGATCTAACTCAGCCACCAGCATTCTTCCCAAAGCAATCTCTCACCAGGCGGTCTACCGGAAGTTCTAACCCGTGGCCACCAGCATTCTTCCCTCAGCAATCTCTCACCAGGCGGTCTAGCAGAAGTTCTAACCCGGGGCCACCAGCATTCTTCCCTCAGCAATCTCTCACCAGGTGTTCTACCAGAGGATCTAACCTGGCCAACAGCATTCTTCCCTCAGCAATCTCTCACCAGGCGGTCTACCAGAAGTTCTAACCCGGGGCCACTTGCATTCTTCCGTCAGCAATCTCTCACCAGGCAGTATACCAGAAGGTCACCAGCATTCTTCCCTCAGCAATCTCTCACCAGGCGGTCTACCAGAAGGTCACCAGCATTCTTCCCTAAAAAATCTCTCACCAGGCGGTCTACCAGAAGGTCTAACCCGGCCAACAGTATTCTCCCCGCAGCAATCTCTCACCAGGTGGTCTACCAGAAGGTCACCAGTATTCTTCCCTCAGCAATCTCTCACCAGGCAGTCCACCAAAAGGTCTAACCCAGCCACCAGCATTCTTCCCTCAGCAATCTCTCACCAGGCGGTCTACCAGAAGGTCTAACCCAGCCACCAGCATTCTTCCCTCAGCAATCTCTCACCAGGCTGTTTACCAGAAAGTCTAACCCGGCAACAAGCATTCTTCCCAAAGCAATCTCTCACCAGGCGGTCTACCAGAAGTTCTAACCCGGCCACCAGCATTCTTCCCTCAGCAATCTCTCACAAGGCGGTCTCCCAGAAGGTCTAACCTGGCCACCAGTATTCTCCCCTCAGCAATCTCTCACCAGGTCGTCTATCAGAAGGTCACCAGTATTCTTCCCTCAGCAATCTCTCACCAGGCAGTCCACCAGAAAGTCTAACCCAGCCACCAGCATTCTTCCCTCAGCAATCTCTCACCAGGCGGTCTACCAGAAGGTCTAACCTGGCCACCAGCATTCTTCCCTCAGCAATCTCTCACCAGGCTGTTTACCAGAAGGTCTAACCCAGTCACAAGCATTCTTCCCAAAGCATTCTCTCACCAGGCGGTCTACCAGAAGTTCTAACCCGGGGCCACTAGCATTCTTCCCTCAGCAATGTCTCACCAGACGGTCTATCAGGAGTTCTAACCCGGGGCCACCAGCATTCTTCCCAAAGCAATTGCTCACCAGGTGGTCTACCAGAACGTCTAACTCGGCCACCAGCATTCTTCGCTCAGCAATCTCTCACCAGGCGGTCTACCAGATGTTCTAACCCGGGGCCACCAGCATTCTTCCCCCAGCAATCTCTCACCAGGTGTTCTACCAGAAGATCTAACCTGGCCCCCAGCATTCTTCCCTCAGCAATCTCTCACCAGGCGGTCTACCAGAAGTTCTAACCCGGAGCCACTTGCATTCTTCCGTCAGCAATCTCTCACCAGGCAGTATACCAGAAGGTCACCAGCATTCTTCCCTCAGCAATCTCTCACCAGGCTGTCCACCAAAAGGTCACCAGCATTCTTCCCTATAAAATCTCTCACCAGGCGGTCTACCAGAAGGTCTAACCCGGCCACCAGTATTCTCCCCTCATCAATCTCTCACCAGGTGGTCTACCAGAAGGTCACCAGTATTCTTCCCTCAGCAATCTCTCACCAGGCAGTCCACCAGAAGGTCTAACCCAGCCACCAGCATTCTTCCCTCAGCAATCTCTCACCAGGCGGTCTACCAGAAGGTCTAACCCGGCCACCAGCATTCTTCCCTCAGCAATCTCTCACCAGGCTGTTTATCAGAAGGTCTAACCCAGCCACCAGCATTCTTCCCTCAGCAGTCTCTCACCAGGCGGTCTCCCAGAAGGTCTAACCCGGCCTCCAGCATTCTCCCCTCAGCAATGTCTCACCAGATGGTCTACCAGAAGGTCACCAGCATTCTTCCCTCAGCAATCTCTCACCAGGCAGTCTGCCCGAAGTTCTAACCCAGCCACCAGCATTATTCCCTCAGCAATCTCTCACCAGGCGGTCTACCAGAAGGTCTAACCTGGCCACCAGCATTCTTCCCTCAGCAATCTCTCACCAGGCTGTTTACCAGAAGGTCTAACCCAGTCACAAGCATTCTTCCCAAAGCATTCTCTCACCAGGCGGTCTACCAGAAGTTCTAACCCGGGGCCACTAGCATTCTTCCCTCAGCAATGTCTCACCAGACGGTCTATCAGGAGTTCTAACCCGGGGCCACCAGCATTCTTCCCAAAGCAATTGCTCACCAGGTGGTCTACCAGAACGTCTAACTCGGCCACCAGCATTCTTCGCTCAGCAATCTCTCACCAGGCGGTCTACCAGATGTTCTAACCCGGGGCCACCAGCATTCTTCCCCCAGCAATCTCTCACCAGGTGTTCTACCAGAAGATCTAACCTGGCCCCCAGCATTCTTCCCTCAGCAATCTCTCACCAGGCGGTCTACCAGAAGTTCTAACCCGGAGCCACTTGCATTCTTCCGTCAGCAATCTCTCACCAGGCAGTATACCAGAAGGTCACCAGCATTCTTCCCTCAGCAATCTCTCACCAGGCTGTCCACCAAAAGGTCACCAGCATTCTTCCCTATAAAATCTCTCACCAGGCGGTCTACCAGAAGGTCTAACCCGGCCACCAGTATTCTCCCCTCATCAATCTCTCACCAGGTGGTCTACCAGAAGGTCACCAGTATTCTTCCCTCAGCAATCTCTCACCAGGCAGTCCACCAGAAGGTCTAACCCAGCCACCAGCATTCTTCCCTCAGCAATCTCTCACCAGGCGGTCTACCAGAAGGTCTAACCCGGCCACCAGCATTCTTCCCTCAGCAATCTCTCACCAGGCTGTTTATCAGAAGGTCTAACCCAGCCACCAGCATTCTTCCCTCAGCAGTCTCTCACCAGGCGGTCTCCCAGAAGGTCTAACCCGGCCTCCAGCATTCTCCCCTCAGCAATGTCTCACCAGATGGTCTACCAGAAGGTCACCAGCATTCTTCCCTCAGCAATCTCTCACCAGGCAGTCTGCCCGAAGTTCTAACCCAGCCACCAGCATTATTCCCTCAGCAATCTCTCACCAGGCGGACTACCAGATGGTCTAACCCAGCCACCAGTATTCTTCCCATTCACAATCTCTCACCAGGCCGTCTACCAGAAGGTCTAACCTAGTCACCAGCATTCTTCCCTCAGCAATCTCTCACCAGGCTGTTTACCAGAAGGTCTAACCAGGCCACAAGCATTCTTCCCAAAGCATTCTCTCACCAGGCGGTCTACCAGAAGTTCTAACCCGGGGCCACCAGCATTCTTCCCTCAGCAATCTCTCCCCAGACGGTCTATCAGGAGTTCTAACCCGGGGCCACCAGCATTCTTCCCAAAGCAATTGCTCACCAGGTGGTCTACCAGAACGTCTAACTCGGCCACCAGCATTCTTCCCTCAGCAATCTCTCACCAGGCGGTCTACCAGATGTTCTAACCCGGGGCCACCAGCATTCTTCCCCCAGCAATCTCTCACCAGGTGTTCTACCAGAAGGTCTAACCTGGCCCCCAGCATTCTTCCCTCAGCAATCTCTCACCAGGCGGTCTACCAGAAGTTCAAACCCGGGGCCACTTGCATTCTTCCGTCAGCAATCTCTCATCAGGCAGTATACCAGAAGGTCACCAGCATTCTTCCCTCAGCAATCTCTCACCAGGCGGTCCACCAAAAGGTCACCAGCATTCTTCCCTATAAAATCTCTCACCAGGCGGTCTACCAGAAGGTCTAACCCGGCCACCAGTATTCTCCCCTCAGCAATCTCTCACCAGGTGGTCTACCAGAAGGTCACCAGTATTCTTCCCTCAGCAATCTCTCACCAGGCAGTCCACCAGAAGGTCTAACCCAGCCACCAGCATTCTTCCCTCAGCAATCTCTCACCAGGCGGTCTACCAGAAGGTCTAACCCGGCCACCAGCATTCTTCCCTCAGCAATCTCTCACCAGGCTGTTTACCAGAAGGTCTAACCCGGCCACAAGCATTCTTCCCAAAGCAATCTCTCACCAGGCAGTCTACCAGAAGTTCTAACCCAGCCACCAGCATTCTTCCCTCAGCAGTCTCTCACAAGGCGGTCTCCCAGAAGGTCTAACCCGGCCACCAGCATTCTCCCCTCAGCAATGTCTCACCAGATGGTCTACCAGAAGGTCACCAACATTCTTCCCTCAGCAATCTCTCACCAGGAGGTCTACCAGAAGGTCTAACACGGCCACCAGCATTATTCCCTCAGCAATCTCTTACCGGGCAGTCTACCAGAAGGTCTAACCCGGCCACCAGCATTCTTCCCTCAGCAATCTCTCACCAGGCGGTCTACCCGAAGTTCTAACCCAGCCACCAGCATTATTCCCTCAGCAATCTCTCACCAGGCGGACTACCAGACGGTCTAACCCAGCCACCAGTATTCTTCCCATTCACAATCTTTCACCAGGTGGCCTACCAGAGTGTCTAACCCAGCCACCATCATTATTCCCTCAGCAATCTCTCACCAGGCGGTCTACCAGAAGATCTAACCTGGCCACCAGTATTCTTCCCTCAGCAATCTCTCACCAGGCAGTCCACCAGAAGGTCTAACCCGGCCACCAGTATTCTTCCCATCCACAATCTCTCACCAGGCGGTCTACCAGAAGGTCTAACCCGACCACCAGCATTCTTCCCTCAGCATTCTCTCACCAGACGGTCTACCAGAAGGTCTAACCTGGCCACCAGCATTCTTCCCTCAGCAATCTCTCACCAGGCGGTCTACCAGAAGTTCTAACCCGGGGCCACTTGCATTCTTCCGTCAGCAATCTCTCACCAGGCAGTAAACCAGAAGGTCACCAGCATTCTTCCCTCAGTAATCTCTCATCAGGCGGTCTACCAGAAGGTCACCAGCATTCTTCCCTATACAATCTCTCACCAAGCTGTCTACCAGATGGTCGAACCTGGCCACCAGTATTCTCCCCTCAGCAATCTCTCACCAGGTGGTCTACCAGAAGGTCACCAGTATTCTTCCCTCAGCAATCTATCACCAGGCAGTCCACCAGAAGGTCTAACCCAGCCACCAGCATTCTTCCCTCAGCAATCTCTCACCAGGCGGTCTACCAGAAGGTCTAACCCGGCCACCAGCATTCTTCCCTCAGCAATCTCTCACCAGGCGGTCTACCAGAAGCTCTAACCTGACCACCAGCATTCTTCCCTCAGCAATCTCGCACCAGGTTGTCTACCAGTAGGTCTAACCCGGCCACCAGCATTCTTCCCAAAGCAATCTCTCACCAGGCAGTCTACCAGAAGGTCTAACCTGGCCACCAGCATTCTTCCCTCAGCAATCTCTCATCAGGCGGTCTACCAGAAGGTCATCAGCATTCTTCCCTCAGCAATCTCTCACCAGGCAGTCTACCAGAAGGTCTACCCCGGCCACCAGCATTCTTCCCAAAGCAATCTCTCACCAGGCGGTCTACCTGAAGGTCTTACCCGGCCACCAGCATTCACCCCTCAGCAATCTCTCACCAGGAAGTCTACCAGAAGGTCTACCCCGGCCACCAGCATTCTTCCCAAAGCAATCTCTCACCAGGCGGTCTACCAGAGGGTCTTACCCAGCCATCAGCATTCTTCACTCAGCAATCTCTCACCAGGCGGTCTACCAGAAGCTCTAACCTGACCACCAGCATTCTTCCCTCAGCAATCTCGCACCAGGTTGTCTACCAGTAGGTCTAACCCGGCCACCAGCATTCTTCCCAAAGCAATCTCTCACCAGGCGGTCTACCAGAAGGTCTAACCTGCCCACCAGCATTCTTCCCTCAGCAATCTCTCATCAGGCGGTCTACCAGAAGGTCATCAGCATTCTTCCCTCAGCTATCTCTCACCAGGCAGTCTACCAGAAGGTCTACCCCGGCCACCAGCATTCTTCCCTCAGCAGTCTCTCACCAGGCGGTCTACCTGAAGGTCTTACCCGGCCACCAGCATTCACCCCTCAGCAATCTCTCACCAGGCAGTCTACCAGAAGGTCTACCCCGGCCACCAGCATTCTTCCCAAAGCAATCTCTCACCAGGCGGTCTACCAGAGGGTCTTACCCAGCTATCAGCATTCTTCCCTCAGCAATCTCTCACCAGGCGGTCTACCAGAAGTTCTAACCCATGGCCACCAGCATTCTTCCCTCAGCAATCTCTCACCAGGTGGTCTACCAGAAGATCTAACTCGGCCACCAGCATTTTTCCCAAAGCAATCTCTCACCAGGCCATCTACCAGACGTTCTAACCCGGGGCCACCAGCATTCTTCCCTCAGCAATCTCTCACCAGGCGGTCTACCAGAAGTTCTAACCCGGGGCCACCAGCATTCTTCCCAAAGCAATCTCTCACCAGGCGGTCTACCAGAAGGTCTAACCCGGCCACCAGCATTCTTCCCTCAGCTATCTCTCACCAGACGGTTTACCAGAAGGTCTAACCCAGCCACAAGCATTCTTCCCAAAGCAATCTCTCCCCAGGTGGTCTACCAGAAGTTCTAACCCGGCCACTAGCATTCTTCCCTCAGCAATCTCTCACCAGGCGGTCTCCCAGAAGGTCTAACCCGGCCACCAGCATTATCCCCTCAGCAATGTCTCACCAGGTGGTCTACCAGAAGGTCACCAATATTCTTCCCTCAGCAATCTCTCACCAGGCAGTCTACCAGAAGGTCTAACCCGGCCACCAGCATTCTTCCCAAGGCAATCTCTCACCAGGCGGTCTACCAGAAGGTCTAACCCGGCAACCAGCATTCTTCCCTCAGCAATCTCTCACCAGGCTGTCTACCAGAAGGTAAAGCATTTTTCCCTCAGCAATCTCTCACCAGGCAGTCTACCAAAAGGTCACCAGCATTCTTCCCTATAAAATCTCTCACCAGGCGGTCTACCAGAAGGTTTAACCCGGCCACCAGTATTCTCCCCTCAGCAATCTCTCACCAGGTGGTCTACCAGAAGGTCACCAGTATTCTTCCCTCAGCAATCTCTCACCAGGCAGTCCACCAGAAGGTCTAACCCAGCCACCAGCATTCTTCCCTCAGCAATCTCTCACCAGGCGGTCTACCAGAAGGTCTAACCCGGCCACCAGTATTCTTCCCTCAGCAATCTCTCACCAGGCTGTTTACCAGAAGGTCTAACCCGGCCACAAGCATTCTTCACAAAGCAATCTCTCACCAGGCAGTCTACCAGAAGTTCTAACCCAGCCACCAGCATTCTTCCCTCAGCAGTCTCTCACAAGGCGGTCTCCCAGAAGGTCTAACCCGGCCACCAGCATTCTCCCCTCAGCAATGTCTCACCAGATGGTCTACCAGAAGGTCACCAACATTCTTCCCTCAGCAATCTCTCACCAGGAGGTCTACCAGAAGGTCTAACACGGCCACCAGCATTATTCCCTCAGCAATCTCTCACCGGGCAGTCTACCAGAAGGTCTAACCCGGCCACCAGCATTCTTCCCTCAGCAATCTCTCACCAGGCGGTCTACCCGAAGTTCTAACCCAGCCACCAGCATTATTCCCTCAGCAATCTCTCACCAGGCGGACTACCAGATGGTCTAACCCAGCCACCAGTATTCTTCCCATTCACAATCTCTCACCAGGCCATCTACCAGAAGGTCTAACCTGGTCACCAGCATTATTCCCTCAGCAATCTCTCACCAGGCGGTCTACTAGAAGGTCTAACCCGACCACCAACATTCTTCCCTCAGCAATCTCTCACCAGGCGGTCTACCAGAGTGTCTAACCCAGCCACCATCATTATTCCCTCAGCAATCTCTCACCAGGCGGTCTACCAGAAGATCTAACCTGGCCACCAGCATTCTTCCCTCAGCAATCTCTCAACAAGTGGTCTACCAGAAGGTCTAACCCAGCCACCAGCATTCTCCCCTCAGCAATCTCTCACCAGGCAGTCTACCAGAAGGTCACAAGCATTCTTCCATCAGCAATCTCTCACCAGGCAGTCTACCAGAGCATTTAATCCAGCCACCAGCATTCTTCCCTCAGCAATCTCTCACCAGGCGGTCTACCAGAAGGTCTACCCCGGCCACCAGCATTCTTCCCTCAGCAGTCTCTCACCTGGCAGTCTACCAGAAGGACTTACCCGGCCACCAGCATTCTTCCTTCAGCAATCTCTCACCAGGCAGTCTACCCGAAGGTCTAACCCGGCCACCAGTATTCTTCCCATCCACAATCTCTCACCAGGCGGTCTACCAGAAGGTCTAACCCGACCACCAGCATTCTTCCCTCAGCATTCTCTCACCAGGCGGTCTACCAGAAGGTCTAACCTGGCCACCAGCATTCTTCCCTCAGCAATCTCTCACCAGGCGGTCTACCAGAAGTTCTAACCCGGGGCCACTTGCATTCTTCCGTCAGCAATCTCTCACCAGGCAGTAAACCAGAAGGTCACCAGCATTCTTCCCTCAGTAATCTCTCACCAGGCAGTCTACCAGAAGGTCACAAGCATTCTTCCATCAGCAATCTCTCACCAGGCAGTCTACCAGAACGTTTAATCCAGCCACCAGCATTCTTCCCTCAGCAATCCCTCACCAGGCGGTCTACCAGAAGGTCTACCCCGGCCACCAGCATTCTTCCCATCCACAATCTCTCACCAGGCGGTCTACCAGAAGGTCTAACCCGGGGCCACCAGCATTCTCCCCTCAGCAATCTCTCACCAGGCAGTCTACCAGAAGGTCACAAGCATTCTTCCATCAGCAATCTCTCACCAGGCAGTCTACCAGAACGTTTAATCCAGCCACCAGCATTCTTCCCTCAGCAATCTCTCACCAGGCGGTCTACCAGAAGGTCTAACCCAGCCACCAGCATTCTCCCCTCAGCAATCTCTCACCAGGCAGTCTACCAGAAGGTCACAAGCATTCTTCCATCAGCAATCTCTCACCAGGCAGTCTACCAGAACGTTTAATCCAGCCACCAGCATTCTTCCCTCAGCAATCTCTCACCAGGCGGTCTACCAGAAGGTCTACCCCGGCCACCAGCATTCTTCCCATCCACAATCTCTCACCAGGCGGTCTACCAGAAGGTCTAACCCGGGGCCACCAGCATTCTTCAATCAGCAATCTCTCACCAGACGGTCTATCAGGAGTTCTAACCCGGGGCCACCAGCATTCTTCCCAAAGCAATCGCTCAACAGGTGGTCTACCAGAACGTCTAACTCGGCCACCAGCATTCTTCCCTCAGCAATCTCTCACCAGGCGGTCTACCAGATGTTCTAACCCAGGGCCACCAGCATTCTTCCCCCAGCAATCTCTCACCAGGTGTTCTACCAGAAGATCTAACCTGGCCCCCAGCATTCTTCCCTCAGCAATCTCTCACCAGGCGGTCTACCATAAGTTCTAACCCGGGGCCACTTGCATTCTTCCGTCAGCAATCTCTCATCAGGCAGTATACCAGAAGGGCACCAGCATTCTTCCCTCAGCAATCTCTCACCAGGCGGTCCACCAAAAGGTCACCAGCATTCTTCCCTATAAAATCTCTCACCAGGCGGTCTACCAGAAGGTCTAACCCGGCCACCAGTATTCTCCCCTCAGCAATCTCTCACCAGGCAGTCCACCAGAAGGTCTAACCCAGCCACCAGCATTCTTCCCTCAGCAATCTCTCATCAGGCAGTCCACCAGAAGGTCTAACCCAGCCACCAGCATTCTTCCCTCAGCAATCTCTCACTAGGCGGTCTACCAGAAGGTCTAACCCGGCCACCAGTATTCTTCCCTCAGCAATCTCTCACCAGGCTGTTTATCAGAAGGTCTAACCCGGCCACAAGCATTCTTCCCAAAGCAATCTCTCACCAGGCAGTCTACCAGAAGTTCTAACCCAGCCACCAGCATTCTTCTCTCAGCAGTCTCTCACAAGGCGGTCTCCCAGAAGGTCTAACCCGGCCACCAGCATTCTCCCCTTAGCAACGTCTCACCAGATGGTCTACCAGAAGGTCACCAACATTCTTCCCTCAGCAATCTCTCACCAGGAGGTCTACCAGAAGGTCTAACACGGCCACCAGCATTATTCCCTCAGCAATCTCTCACCGGGCAGTCTACCAGAAGGTCTAACCCGGCCACCAGCATTCTTCCCTCAGCAATCTCTCACCAGGCGGTCTACCCGAAGTTCTAACCCAGCCACCAGCATTATTCCCTCAGCAATCTCTCACCAGGCGGACTACCAGATGGTCTAACCCAGCCACCAGTATTCTTCCCATTCACAATCTCTCACCAGGCCATCTACCAGAAGGTCTAACCTGGTCACCAGCATTATTCCCTCAGCAATCTCTCACAGGCGGTCTACTAGAAGGTCTAACCCGACCACCAACATTCTTCCCTCAGCAATCTCTCACCAGGCGGTCTACCAGAGTGTCTAACCCAGCCACCATCATTATTCCCTCAGCAATCTCTCACCAGGCGGTCTACCAGAAGATCTAACCTGGCCACCAGCATTCTTCCCTCAGCAATCTCTCAACAAGTGGTCTACCAGAAGGTCTAACCCAGCCACCAGCATTCTCCCCTCAGCAATCTCTCACCAGGCAGTCTACCAGAAGGTCACAAGCATTCTTCCATCAGCAATCTCTCACCAGGCAGTCTACCAGAACGTTTAATCCAGCCACCAGCATTCTTCCCTCAGCAATCTCTCACCAGGCGGTCTACCAGAAGGTCTACCCCGGCCACCAGCATTCTTCTCTCAGCAGTCTCTCACCAGGCAGTCTACCAGAAGGACTTACCCGGCCACCAGCATTCTTCCTTCAGCAATCTCTCACCAGGCAGTCTACCAGAAGGTCTAACCCGGCCACCAGTATTCTTCCCATCCACAATCTCTCACCAGGCGGTCTACCAGAAGGTCTA
Organism: Ambystoma mexicanum; assembly: GCF_040938575.1. Lineage (NCBI taxonomy): Eukaryota > Metazoa > Chordata > Amphibia > Caudata > Ambystomatidae > Ambystoma > Ambystoma mexicanum. The sequence goes on along the minus strand of NC_090921.1, from coordinate 285,804,751 downwards.
ACCCGACCACCAGCATTCTTCCCTCAGCATTCTCTCACCAGACGGTCTACCAGAAGGTCTAACCTGGCCACCAGCATTCTTCCCTCAGCAATCTCTCACCAGGCGGTCTACCAGAAGTTCTAACCCGGGGCCACTTGCATTCTTCCGTCAGCAATCTCTCACCAGGCAGTAAACCAGAAGGTCACCAGCATTCTTCCCTCAGTAATCTCTCATCAGGCGGTCTACCAGAAGGTCACCAGCATTCTTCCCTATACAATCTCTCACCAAGCTGTCTACCAGATGGTCGAACCTGGCCACCAGTATTCTCCCCTCAGCAATCTCTCACCAGGTGGTCTACCAGAAGGTCACCAGTATTCTTCCCTCAGCAATCTATCACCAGGCAGTCCACCAGAAGGTCTAACCCAGCCACCAGCATTCTTCCCTCAGCAATCTCTCACCAGGCGGTCTACCAGAAGGTCTAACCCGGCCACCAGCATTCTTCCCTCAGCAATCTCTCACCAGGCGGTCTACCAGAAGCTCTAACCTGACCACCAGCATTCTTCCCTCAGCAATCTCGCACCAGGTTGTCTACCAGTAGGTCTAACCCGGCCACCAGCATTCTTCCCAAAGCAATCTCTCACCAGGCAGTCTACCAGAAGGTCTAACCTGGCCACCAGCATTCTTCCCTCAGCAATCTCTCATCAGGCGGTCTACCAGAAGGTCATCAGCATTCTTCCCTCAGCAAGCTCTCACCAGGCAGTCTACCAGAAGGTCTACCCCGGCCACCAGCATTCTTCCCAAAGCAATCTCTCACCAGGCGGTCTACCTGAAGGTCTTACCCGGCCACCAGCATTCACCCCTCAGCAATCTCTCACCAGGAAGTCTACCAGAAGGTCTACCCCGGCCACCAGCATTCTTCCCAAAGCAATCTCTCACCAGGCGGTCTACCAGAGGGTCTTACCCAGCCATCAGCATTCTTCACTCAGCAATCTCTCACCAGGCGGTCTACCAGAAGCTCTAACCTGACCACCAGCATTCTTCCCTCAGCAATCTCGCACCAGGTTGTCTACCAGTAGGTCTAACCCGGCCACCAGCATTCTTCCCAAAGCAATCTCTCACCAGGCGGTCTACCAGAAGGTCTAACCTGGCCACCAGCATTCTTCCCTCAGCAATCTCTCATCAGGCGGTCTACCAGAAGGTCATCAGCATTCTTCCCTCACCTATCTCTCACCAGGCAGTCTACCAGAAGGTCTACCCCGGCCACCAGCATTCTTCCCTCAGCAGTCTCTCACCAGGCGGTCTACCTGAAGGTCTTACCCGGCCACCAGCATTCACCCCTCAGCAATCTCTCACCAGGCAGTCTACCAGAAGGTCTACCCCGGCCACCAGCATTCTTCCCAAAGCAATCTCTCACCAGGCGGTCTACCAGAGGGTCTTACCCAGCTATCAGCATTCTTCCCTCAGCAATCTCTCGCCAGGCGGTCTACCAGAAGTTCTAACCCATGGCCACCAGCATTCTTCCCTCAGCAATCTCTCACCAGGTGGTGTACCAGAAGATCTAACTCGGCCACCAGCATTTTTCCCAAAGCAATCTCTCACCAGGCCATCTACCAGACGTTCTAACCCGGGGCCACCAGCATTCTTCCCTCAGCAATCTCTCACCAGGCGGTCTACCAGAAGTTCTAACCCGGGGCCACCAGCATTCTTCCCAAAGCAATCTCTCACCAGGTGGTCTACCAGAAGGTCACCAGTATTCTTCCCTCAGCAATCTCTCACCAGGCAGTCCACCAGAAGGTCTAACCCAGCCACCAGCATTCTTCCCTCAGCAATCTCTCACCAGGCGGTCTACCAGAAGGTCTAACCCGGCCACCAGTATTCTTCCCTCAGCAATCTCTCACCAGGCTGTTTACCAGAAGGTCTAACCCGGCCACAAGCATTCTTCACAAAGCAATCTCTCACCAGGCAGTCTACCAGAAGTTCTAACCCAGCCACCAGCATTCTTCCCTCAGCAGTCTCTCACAAGGCGGTCTCCCAGAAGGTCTAACCCGGCCACCAGCATTCTCCCCTCAGCAATGTCTCACCAGATGGTCTACCAGAAGGTCACCAACATTCTTCCCTCAGCAATCTCTCACCAGGAGGTCTACCAGAAGGTCTAACACGGCCACCAGCATTATTCCCTCAGCAATCTCTCACCGGGCAGTCTACCAGAAGGTCTAACCCGGCCACCAGCATTCTTCCCTCAGCAATCTCTCACCAGGCGGTCTACCCGAAGTTCTAACCCAGCCACCAGCATTATTCCCTCAGCAATCTCTCACCAGGCGGACTACCAGATGGTCTTACCCAGCCACCAGTATTCTTCCCATTCACAATCTCTCACCAGGCCATCTACCAGAAGGTCTAACCTGGTCACCAGCATTATTCCCTCAGCAATCTCTCACCAGGCGGTCTACTAGAAGGTCTAACCCGACCACCAACATTCTTCCCTCAGCAATCTCTCACCAGGCGGTCTACCAGAGTGTCTAACCCAGCCACCATCATTATTCCCTCAGCAATCTCTCACCAGGCGGTCTACCAGAAGATCTAACCTGGCCACCAGCATTCTTCCCTCAGCAATCTCTCAACAAGTGGTCTACCAGAAGGTCTAACCCAGCCACCAGCATTCTCCCCTCAGCAATCTCTCACCAGGCAGTCTACCAGAAGGTCACAAGCATTCTTCCATCAGCAATCTCTCACCAGGCAGTCTACCAGAGCATTTAATCCAGCCACCAGCATTCTTCCCTCAGCAATCTCTCACCAGGCGGTCTACCAGAAGGTCTACCCCGGCCACCAGCATTCTTCCCTCAGCAGTCTCTCACCTGGCAGTCTACCAGAAGGACTTACCCGGCCACCAGCATTCTTCCTTCAGCAATCTCTCACCAGGCAGTCTACCCGAAGGTCTAACCCGGCCACCAGTATTCTTCCCATCCACAATCTCTCACCAGGCGGTCTACCAGAAGGTCTAACCCGACCACCAGCATTCTTCCCTCAGCATTCTCTCACCAGGCGGTCTACCAGAAGGTCTAACCTGGCCACCAGCATTCTTCCCTCAGCAATCTCTCACCAGGCGGTCTACCAGAAGTTCTAACCCGGGGCCACTTGCATTCTTCCGTCAGCAATCTCTCACCAGGCAGTAAACCAGAAGGTCACCAGCATTCTTCCCTCAGTAATCTCTCACCAGGCAGTCTACCAGAAGGTCACAAGCATTCTTCCATCAGCAATCTCTCACCAGGCAGTCTACCAGAACGTTTAATCCAGCCACCAGCATTCTTCCCTCAGCAATCCCTCACCAGGCGGTCTACCAGAAGGTCTACCCCGGCCACCAGCATTCTTCCCATCCACAATCTCTCACCAGGCGGTCTACCAGAAGGTCTAACCCGGGGCCACCAGCATTCTCCCCTCAGCAATCTCTCACCAGGCAGTCTACCAGAAGGTCACAAGCATTCTTCCATCAGCAATCTCTCACCAGGCAGTCTACCAGAACGTTTAATCCAGCCACCAGCATTCTTCCCTCAGCAATCTCTCACTAGGCGGTCTACCAGAAGGTCTAACCCAGCCACCAGCATTCTCCCCTCAGCAATCTCTCACCAGGCAGTCTACCAGAAGGTCACAAGCATTCTTCCATCAGCAATCTCTCACCAGGCAGTCTACCAGAACGTTTAATCCAGCCACCAGCATTCTTCCCTCAGCAATCTCTCACCAGGCGGTCTACCAGAAGGTCTACCCCGGCCACCAGCATTCTTCCCATCCACAATCTCTCACCAGGCGGTCTACCAGAAGGTCTAACCCGGGGCCACCAGCATTCTTCAATCAGCAATCTCTCACCAGACGGTCTATCAGGAGTTCTAACCCGGGGCCACCAGCATTCTTCCCAAAGCAATCGCTCAACAGGTGGTCTACCAGAACGTCTAACTCGGCCACCAGCATTCTTCCCTCAGCAATCTCTCACCAGGCGGTCTACCAGATGTTCTAACCCAGGGCCACCAGCATTTTTCCCCCAGCAATCTCTCACCAGGTGTTCTACCAGAAGATCTAACCTGGCCCCCAGCATTCTTCCCTCAGCAATCTCTCACCAGGCGGTCTACCATAAGTTCTAACCCGGGGCCACTTGCATTCTTCCGTCAGCAATCTCTCATCAGGCAGTATACCAGAAGGGCACCAGCATTCTTCCCTCAGCAATCTCTCACCAGGCGGTCCACCAAAAGGTCACCAGCATTCTTCCCTATAAAATCTCTCACCAGGCGGTCTACCAGAAGGTCTAACCCGGCCACCAGTATTCTCCCCTCAGCAATCTCTCACCAGGTGGTCTACCAGAAGGTCACCAGTATTCTTCCCTCAGCAATCTCTCACCAGGCAGTCCACCAGAAGGTCTAACCCAGCCACCAGCATTCTTCCCTCAGCAATCTCTCACTAGGCGGTCTACCAGAAGGTCTAACCCGGCCACCAGTATTCTTCCCTCAGCAATCTCTCACCAGGCTGTTTATCAGAAGGTCTAACCCGGCCACAAGCATTCTTCCCAAAGCAATCTCTCACCAGGCAGTCTACCAGAAGTTCTAACCCAGCCACCAGCCTTCTTCTCTCAGCAGTCTCTCACAAGGCGGTCTCCCAGAAGGTCTAACCCGGCCACCAGCATTCTCCCCTTAGCAACGTCTCACCAGATGGTCTACCAGAAGGTCACCAACATTCTTCCCTCAGCAATCTCTCACCAGGAGGTCTACCAGAAGGTCTAACACGGCCACCAGCATTATTCCCTCAGCAATCTCTCACCGGGCAGTCTACCAGAAGGTCTAACCCGGCCACCAGCATTCTTCCCTCAGCAATCTCTCACCAGGCGGTCTACCCGAAGTTCTAACCCAGCCACCAGCATTATTCCCTCAGCAATCTCTCACCAGGCGGACTACCAGATGGTCTAACCCAGCCACCAGTATTCTTCCCATTCACAATCTCTCACCAGGCCATCTACCAGAAGGTCTAACCTGGTCACCAGCATTATTCCCTCAGCAATCTCTCACCAGGCGGTCTACTAGAAGGTCTAACCCGACCACCAACATTCTTCCCTCAGCAATCTCTCACCAGGCGGTCTACCAGAGTGTCTAACCCAGCCACCATCATTATTCCCTCAGCAATCTCTCACCAGGCGGTCTACCAGAAGATCTAACCTGGCCACCAGCATTCTTCCCTCAGCAATCTCTCAACAAGTGGTCTACCAGAAGGTCTAACCCAGCCACCAGCATTCTCCCCTCAGCAATCTCTCACCAGGCAGTCTACCAGAAGGTCACAAGCATTCTTCCATCAGCAATCTCTCACCAGGCAGTCTACCAGAACGTTTAATCCAGCCACCAGCATTCTTCCCTCAGCAATCTCTCACCAGGCGGTCTACCAGAAGGTCTACCCCGGCCACCAGCATTCTTCCCTCAGCAGTCTCTCACCAGGCAGTCTACCAGAAGGACTTACCCGGCCACCAGCATTCTTCCTTCAGCAATCTCTCACCAGGCAGTCTACCAGAAGGTCTAACCCGGCCACCAGTATTCTTCCCATCCACAATCTCTCACCAGGCGGTCTACCAGAAGGTCTAACCCGACCACCAGCATTCTTCCATCAGCATTCTCTCACCAGACGGTCTACCAGAAGGTCTAACCTGGCCACCAGCATTCTTCCCTCAGCAATCTCTCACCAGGCGGTCTACCAGAAGTTCTAACCCGGGGCCACTTGCATTCTTCCGTCAGCAATCTCTCACCAGGCAGTAAACCAGAAGGTCACCAGCATTCTTCCCTCAGTAATCTCTCATCAGGCGGTCTACCAGAAGGTCACCAGCATTCTTCCCTATACAATCTCTCACCAAGCTGTCTACCAGATGGTCGAACCTGGCCACCAGTATTCTCCCCTCAGCAATCTCTCACCAGGTGGTCTACCAGAAGGTCACCAGTATTCTTCCCTCAGCAATCTATCACCAGGCAGTCCACCAGAAGGTCTAACCCAGCCACCAGCATTCTTCCCTCAGCAATCTCTCACCAGGCGGTCTACCAGAAGGTCTAACCCGGCCACCAGCATTCTTCCCTCAGCAATCTCTCACCAGGCGGTCTACCAGAAGCTCTAACCTGACCACCAGCATTCTTCCCTCAGCAATCTCGCACCAGGTTGTCTACCAGTAGGTCTAACCCGGCCACCAGCATTCTTCCCAAAGCAATCTCTCACCAGGCAGTCTACCAGAAGGTCTAACCTGGCCACCAGCATTCTTCCCTCAGCAATCTCTCATCAGGCGGTCTACCAGAAGGTCATCAGCATTCTTCCCTCAGCAATCTCTCACCAGGCAGTCTACCAGAAGGTCTACCCCGGCCACCAGCATTCTTCCCAAAGCAATCTCTCACCAGGCGGTCTACCTGAAGGTCTTACCCGGCCACCAGCATTCACCCCTCAGCAATCTCTCACCAGGAAGTCTACCAGAAGGTCTACCCCGGCCACCAGCATTCTTCCCAAAGCAATCTCTCACCAGGCGGTCTACCAGAAGGTCTAACCTGGCCACCAGCATTCTTCCCTCAGCAATCTCTCATCAGGCGGTCTACCAGAAGGTCATCAGCATTCTTCCCTCAGCAATCTCTCACCAGGCAGTCTACCAGAAGGTCTACCCCGGCCACCAGCATTCTTCCCAAAGCAATCTCTCACCAGGCGGTCTACCTGAAGGTCTTACCCGGCCACCAGCATTCACCCCTCAGCAATCTCTCACCAGGAAGTCTACCAGAAGGTCTACCCCGGCCACCAGCATTTTTCCCAAAGCAATCTCTCACCAGGCCATCTACCAGACGTTCTAACCCGGGGCCACCAGCATTCTTCCCTCAGCAATCTCTCACCAGGCGGTCTACCAGAAGTTCTAACCCGGGGCCACCAGCATTCTTCCCAAAGCAATCTCTCACCAGGCGGTCTACCAGAAGGTCTAACCCGGCCACCAGCATTCTTCCCTCAGCTATCTCTCACCAGACGGTTTACCAGAAGGTCTAACCCAGCCACAAGCATTCTTCCCAAAGCAATCTCTCCCCAGGTGGTCTACCAGAAGTTCTAACCCGGCCACTAGCATTCTTCCCTCAGCAATCTCTCACCAGGCGGTCTCCCAGAAGGTATAACCCGGCCACCAGCATTATCCCCTCAGCAATGTCTCACCAGGTGGTCTACCAGAAGGTCACCAGTATTCTTCCCTCAGCAATCTCTCACCAGGCAGTCCACCAGAAGGTCTAACCCAGCCACCAGCATTCTTCCCTCAGCAATCTCTCACTAGGCGGTCTACCAGAAGGTCTAACCCGGCCACCAGTATTCTTCCCTCAGCAATCTCTCACCAGGCTGTTTATCAGAAGGTCTAACCCGGCCCCAAGCATTCTTCCCAAAGCAATCTCTCACCAGGCAGTCTACCAGAAGTTCTAACCCAGCCACCAGCCTTCTTCTCTCAGCAGTCTCTCACAAGGCGGTCTCCCAGAAGGTCTAACCCGGCCACCAGCATTCTCCCCTTAGCAACGTCTCACCAGATGGTCTACCAGAAGGTCACCAACATTCTTCCCTCAGCAATCTCTCACCAGGAGGTCTACCAGAAGGTCTAACACGGCCACCAGCATTATTCCCTCAGCAATCTCTCACCGGGCAGTCTACCAGAAGGTCTAACCCGGCCACCAGCATTCTTCCCTCAGCAATCTCTCACCAGGCGGTCTACCCGAAGTTCTAACCCAGCCACCAGCATTATTCCCTCAGCAATCTCTCACCAGGCGGACTACCAGATGGTCTAACCCAGCCACCAGTATTCTTCCCATTCACAATCTCTCACCAGGCCATCTACCAGAAGGTCTAACCTGGTCACCAGCATTATTCCCTCAGCAATCTCTCACCAGGCGGTCTACTAGAAGGTCTAACCCGACCACCAACATTCTTCCCTCAGCAATCTCTCACCAGGCGGTCTACCAGAGTGTCTAACCCAGCCACCATCATTATTCCCTCAGCAATCTCTCACCAGGCGGTCTACCAGAAGATCTAACCTGGCCACCAGCATTCTTCCCTCAGCAATCTCTCAACAAGTGGTCTACCAGAAGGTCTAACCCAGCCACCAGCATTCTCCCCTCAGCAATCTCTCACCAGGCAGTCTACCAGAAGGTCACAAGCATTCTTCCATCAGCAATCTCTCACCAGGCAGTCTACCAGAACGTTTAATCCAGCCACCAGCATTCTTCCCTCAGCAATCTCTCACCAGGCGGTCTACCAGAAGGTCTACCCCGGCCACCAGCATTCTTCCCTCAGCAGTCTCTCACCAGGCAGTCTACCAGAAGGACTTACCCGGCCACCAGCATTCTTCCTTCAGCAATCTCTCACCAGGCAGTCTACCAGAAGGTCTAACCCGGCCACCAGTATTCTTCCCATCCACAATCTCTCACCAGGCGGTCTACCAGAAGGTCTAACCCGACCACCAGCATTCTTCCCTCAGCATTCTCTCACCAGACGGTCTACCAGAAGGTCTAACCTGGCCACCAGCATTCTTCCCTCAGCAATCTCTCACCAGGCGGTCTACCAGAAGTTCTAACCCGGGGCCACTTGCATTCTTCCGTCAGCAATCTCTCACCAGGCAGTAAACCAGAAGGTCACCAGCATTCTTCCCTCAGTAATCTCTCATCAGGCGGTCTACCAGAAGGTCACCAGCATTCTTCCCTATACAATCTCTCACCAAGCTGTCTACCAGATGGTCGAACCTGGCCACCAGTATTCTCCCCTCAGCAATCTCTCACCAGGTGGTCTACCAGAAGGTCACCAGTATTCTTCCCTCAGCAATCTATCACCAGGCAGTCCACCAGAAGGTCTAACCCAGCCACCAGCATTCTTCCCTCAGCAATCTCTCACCAGGCGGTCTACCAGAAGGTCTAACCCGGCCACCAGCATTCTTCCCTCAGCAATCTCTCACCAGGCGGTCTACCATAAGCTCTAACCTGACCACCAGCATTCTTCCCTCAGCAATCTCGCACCAGGTTGTCTACCAGTAGGTCTAACCCGGCCACCAGCATTCTTCCCAAAGCAATCTCTCACCAGGCAGTCTACCAGAAGGTCTAACCTGGCCACCAGCATTCTTCCCTCAGCAATCTCTCATCAGGCGGTCTACCAGAAGGTCATCAGCATTCTTCCCTCAGCAATCTCTCACCAGGCAGTCTACCAGAAGGTCTACCCCGGCCACCAGCATTCTTCCCAAAGCAATCTCTCACCAGGCGGTCTACCTGAAGGTCTTACCCGGCCACCAGCATTCACCCCTCAGCAATCTCTCACCAGGAAGTCTACCAGAAGGTCTACCCCGGCCACCAGCATTCTTCCCAAAGCAATCTCTCACCAGGCGGTCTACCAGAGGGTCTTACCCAGCCATCAGCATTCTTCACTCAGCAATCTCTCACCAGGCGGTCTACCAGAAGCTCTAACCTGACCACCAGCATTCTTCCCTCAGCAATCTCGCACCAGGTTGTCTACCAGTAGGTCTAACCCGGCCACCAGCATTCTTCCCAAAGCAATCTCTCACCAGGCGGTCTACCAGAAGGTCTAACCTGGCCACCAGCATTCTTCCATCAGCAATCTCTCATCAGGCGGTCTACCAGAAGGTCATCAGCATTCTTCCCTCAGCTATCTCTCACCAGGCAGTCTACCAGAAGGTCTACCCCGGCCACCAGCATTCTTCCCTCAGCAGTCTCTCACCAGGCGGTCTACCTGAAGGTCTTACCCGGCCACCAGCATTCACCCCTCAGCAATCTCTCACCAGGCAGTCTACCAGAAGGTCTACCCCGGCCACCAGCATTCTTCCCAAAGCAATCTCTCACCAGGCGGTCTACCAGAGGGTCTTACCCAGCTATCAGCATTCTTCCCTCAGCAATCTCTCACCAGGCGGTCTACCAGAAGTTCTAACCCATGGCCACCAGCATTCTTCCCTCAGCAATCTCTCACCAGGTGGTCTACCAGAAGATCTAACTCGGCCACCAGCATTTTTCCCAAAGCAATCTCTCACCAGGCCATCTACCAGACGTTCTAACCCGGGGCCACCAGCATTCTTCCCTCAGCAATCTCTCACCAGGCGGTCTACCAGAAGTTCTAACCCGGGGCCACCAGCATTCTTCCCAAAGCAATCTCTCACCAGGCGGTCTACCAGAAGGTCTAACCCGGCCACCAGCATTCTTCCCTCAGCTATCTCTCACCAGACGGTTTACCAGAAGGTCTAACCCAGCCACAAGCATTCTTCCCAAAGCAATCTCTCCCCAGGTGGTCTACCAGAAGTTCTAACCCGGCCACTAGCATTCTTCCCTCAGCAATCTCTCACCAGGCGGTCTCCCAGAAGGTCTAACCCGGCCACCAGCATTATCCCCTCAGCAATGTCTCACCAGGTGGTCGACCAGAAGGTCACCAATATTCTTCCCTCAGCAATCTCTCACCAGGCAGTCTACCAGAAGGTCTAACCCGGCCAAAAGCATTCTTCCCAAGGCAATCTCTCACCAGGCGGTCTACCAGAAGGTCTAACCCGGCAACCAGCATTCTTCCCTCAGCAATCTCTCACCAGGCTGTCTACCAGAAGGTAAAGCATTTTTCCCTCAGCAATCTCTCACCAGGCAGTCTACCAGAATGTCTAACCGGACCACAAGCATTCTTCCCAAAGCAATCTCTCACCAGGCGGTTTACCAGAAGGTCTAACCGGACCACAAGCATTCTTCCCAAAGCAATCTCTCACCAGGCGGTCTACCAGAAGGTCACCGGCATTCTTCGATCAGCAATCTCTCACCAGGCGGTCTACCAGAAGGTCTAACCCGGCCACCAACATTCTTCCCAAAGCAATCTCTCACCAGATGGTCTACCAGAAGGTCACCAGCATTCTTCCCTCAGCAATCTCTCACCATGCTGTCTACCAGAAGGTCTAACCCTGCGACCAGCATTCTTCCCTCAGCAATCGCGCACCAGGCGGTCTACCCAAGGCCTAAACCGGCCACCAGCATTCTTCCCAAAGCAATCTCTCACCAGGCAGTTTACCAGAAGGTCTAACCCGGCAACAAGCATTCTTCCCAAAGCAATCTCTCACCAGGCAGTCTACCAGAAGGTCACCGACATTCTTCGATCAGCAATCTCTCACCACGCTGTCTACCAGAAGGTCTAACCCTGCCACCAGCATTCTTCCCACAGTAATCTCTCACCAGGCAGTCTACCAGAAGGTCTAACCCAGCCACCAGCATTCTTCCCTCAGCAATCTCGCACCAGGCGGTCTACCCAAGGCCTAAACCGGCCACCAGCATTCTTCCCAAAGCAATCTCTCACCAGGCATTCTACCAGACGTTCTAACCCGGCCACCAGCATTCTTCCCTCAGCAATCCCTCACCAGGTGGTCTACCAGAAGGACACCAGCATTATTCCTTCAGCAATCTCTCACCAGGTGGTCTACCAGAAGGTCTAACCCAACCACCAGCATTCTTCCGTCAGCAATATCTCACCAGGCGGTCTACCAGAAGTTCTGACCCGGCCACCAGCATTCTTCCCTGAGCAATTTCTTGGAGGCTCAGATGCCCATGTAACCTGAATGCAACCGCTCCGGCAGTTTTTGGTGGATTTGCAGAGGGGGGAATGATCCTTCCAATCCAGCATAATATCTCCCCTTCCACTGATAGTTCCTCCTGAACTTGCCTGTAAAGATCCAGATCAGGCACCATGGCCTGTGCTGGTAGGCATGGGCGGGCCTTCAGCTAAGGCCATGGTGTCTGATCTGGATGACCCGCCCATGCCTACCAGCTCATTAACCCTGGCCATAATGGGATCGTTTTCTTCAGCTGTGACCGCATGTTCTTGGCAGTAGCGGAGGCAGCTTTTGGTGTCGGCGGGGGGGGGGAGCGGGTGGGCGGTGGATAATACAGCACCAGTGAGAGGCTGGGGTGTGCATGGGGCACAAAAGGCAAAACGGGGACGGGGGATCCGTTTTCATATGTCAGACCCTGCACTGCTTTTGGAACTCTATCATTTCTCTTGAACAACATTGTACTCCACTGTCCATCACTAGGTACTCGGGGCACCCCTCTCTCCTAGCTTTTGCTTGCAGGAGCACAATTGCCATAGGTGTTGAAATGTTGTCCACAAACCCCACCTCTGACCACTTGCTAAAATAATCTAAAAGAGCAATGGCAAATTGTTTCCCCATAGCAAGGCAATGCATGGGACCTATAAAGGCCAGGCGCTGTTCGTCCCGAATGGCACAGGGAATATGGATGGGAATAATCTGCTGGGGCCTAAAGGTTAGGATGTGGCAGATCATTCGCATCCACAATCTCTCACCAGGGGGTCTACCAGAAACTCTAACCCGGCCACCACCATTCTTCCCTCAGCAATCTCTCACCAGGCGGTCTACTAGAAGCTCTAACCCGGCCACCAGTGTTCTTCCCTCGGCAATCGCTCACCAAGCTGTCTACCAGTAGGTCTAACCCGGCCACCAGCATTCTTCCCAAAGCAATCTTTCACCAGGCGGTCTACCAGAAGGTCTAACCCGGCCACCAGCATTCTTCCCTCGGCAATCTCTCATCAGGCAGTCTACCAGAAGGTCACCAGCATTCTTCCCTCAGCAATCTCTCACCAGGCAGTCCACCAGAAGGTCTAACCCAGCCACCAGCATTCTTCCCTCAGCAATCTCTCACCAGGCGGTCTACCAGAAGCTCTAACCCGGCCACCAGCATTCTTCCCTCAGCAATCTCTCACCAGGCAGTCCACCAGAAGGTCTAACCCAGCCACCAGCATTCTTCCCTCAGCAATCTCTCACCAGGCAGTCTACCAGAAGCTCTAACCCGGCCACCAGCATTCTTCCCTCAGCAATCTCTCACCAGGCGGTTTACCAGAAGCTCTAACCCGGCCACCAGTGTTCTTCCCTCGGCAATCGCTCACCAGGCTGTCTACCAGTAGGTCTAACCCGGCCACCAGCATTCTTCCCAAAGCAATCTTTCACCAGGCGGTCTACCAGAAGGTCTAACCCGGCCACCAGCATTCTTCCCTCGGCAATCTCTCACCAGGCAGTCTACCAGAAGGTCTACCCCGGCCACCAGCATTCTTCCCATAGCAAGCTCTCACCAGGCGGTCTACCAAAAGGTCTTACCCAGCCACCAGCATTCTTCCCTCAGCAATCTCTCACCAGGCGGTCTACCAGAAGTTCTAACCTGGGGCCACCAGCATTCTTCCCTCAGCAATCTCTCACCAGGTGGTCTACCAGAAGATTTAACTCGGCCACCAGCATTCTTCCCAAAGCAATCTCTCACCAGGCGGTCTACCAGAAGTTCTAACACGGGGCCACGAGCATTCTTCCCTCAGCAATCTCTCACCAGGCGGTCTATCAGAATTTCTAACCCGGTGTCACCAGCATACTTCCCAAAGCAATCTCTCACCAGGCGGTCTACCAGAAGATCTAACCTGGCCACCAGCATTCTTCCCTCAGCAATCTCTCACAAGGCGGTCTACCAGAAGTTCTTACCCGAGGCCACTTGCATTCTTCCGTCAGCAATCTATCACCAGGCAGTATACAAGAAGGTCACAAGCATTCTTCCCTCAGTAATCTCTCACCAGGCGGTCTATCAGAAGGTCACCAGCATTCTTCCCTATACAATCTCTCACCAGGCTGTCTACCAGAAGGTCTAATCTGGCCACCAGTATTCTCCCCTCAGCAATCTCTCACCAGGTGGTCTACCAGAAGATCACCAGTATTCCTCCCACAGCAATCTCTCACCAGGCCGTCCACCAGAAGGTCTAACCCAGCCACCAGCATTCTTCCCTCAGCAATCTCTCACCAAGCGGTCTACCAGAAGGTCTAACCCGGGCACCAGCATTCTTCCCTCAGCAATCTCTCACCAGGCGGTCTACCAGAAGCTCTTACCCGGCCACCAGTGTTGTTCCCTTGGCAATCTCTCACCAGGCTGTCTACCAGTAGGTCTAACCCGACCACCAGCATTCTTCCCAAAGCAATCTCTCACTAGGCGGTCTAGCAGAAGGTCTAACCCGGCCACCAGCATTCTTCCCTCGGCAATCTCTCATCAGGCAGTCCACCAGAAGGTCACCAGCATTCTTCCCTCAGCAATCTCTCACCAGGCAGTCTAACAGAAGTCCTACCCCAGCCACCAGCATTCTTCCCAAAGCAAGCTCTCACCAGGCGGTCTACCAAAAGGTCTTACCCAGCCACCAGCATTCTTCCCTCAGCAATCTCTCACCAGGCGGTCTACCAGAAGTTCTAACCCGGGGCCACCAGCATTCTTCCCTCAGCAATCTCTCACCAGGTGGTCTACCAGAAGATCTAACTCGGCCACCAGCATTCTTCCCAAAGCAATCTCTCACCAGGCGGTCTACCAGAAGTTCTAACCCAGGGCCACCAGCATTCTTCCCTCAGCAATCTCTCACCAGGCGGTCTATCAGAGGTTCTAACCCGCAGTCACCAGCATTCTTCCCTCAGCAATCTCTCATCAGGTGGTCTACCAGAAGATCTAACCTGGCCACCAGCATTCTTCCCTCAGCAATCTCTCACCAGGCGGTCTACCAGAAGTTCTAACCCGGGGCCACTTGCATTCTTCCGTCAGCAATCTCTCACCAGGCAGTAAACCAGAAGGTCACCAGCATTCTTCCCTCAGTAATCTCTCATCAGGCGGTCTACCAGAAGGTCACCAGCATTCTTCCCTATACAATCTCTCACCAAGCTGTCTACCAGAAGGTCGAACCTGGCCACCAGTATTCTCCCCTCAGCAATCTCTCACCAGGTGGTCTACCAGAAGGTCACCAGTATTCTTCCCTCAGCAATCTATCACCAGGCAGTCCACCAGAAGGTCTAATCCAGCCACCAGCATTCTTCCCTCAGCAATCTCTCACCAGGCGGTCTACCAGAAGGTCTAACCCGGCCACCAGCATTCTTCCCTCAGCAATCTCTCACCAGGCGGTCTACCAGAAGCTCTAACCCGACGACCAGCATTCTTCCCTCAGCAATCTCGCACCAGGTTGTCTACCAGTAGGTCTAACCCGGCCACCAGCATTCTTCCCAAAGCAATCTCTCACCAGGCGGTCTACCAGAAGGTCTAACCTGGCCACCAGCATTCTTCCCTCAGCAATCTCTCATCAGGCGGTCTACCAGAAGGTCATCAGCATTCTTCCCTCAGCAATCTCTCACCAGGCAGTCTACCAGAAGGCCTACCCCGGCCACCAGCATTCTTCCCAAAGCAATCTCTCACCAGGCAGTCTACCTGAAGGTCTTACCCGGCCACCAGCATTCACCCCTCAGGAATCTCTCACCAGGCAGTCTACCAGAAGGTCTACCCCGGCCACCAGCATTCTTCCCAAAGCAATCTCTCACCAGGCGGTCTACCAGAGGGTCTTACCCAGCCATCAGCATTCTTCCCTCAGCAATCTCTCACCAGGCGGTCTACCAGAAGTTCTAACCCATGGCCACCAGCATTCTTCCCTCAGCAATCTCTCACCAGGTGGTCTACCAGAAGATCTAACTCGGCCACCAGCATTTTTCCCAAAGCAATCTCTCACCAGGCCATCTACCAGACGTTCTAACCCGGGGCCACCAGCATTCTTCCCTCAGCAATCTCTCACCAGGCGGTCTACCAGAAGTTCTAACCCGGGGCCACCAGCATTCTTCCCAAAGCAATCTCTCACCAGGCGGTCTACCAGAAGGTCTAACCCGGCCACCAGCATTCTTCCCTCAGCTATCTCTCACCAGACGGTTTACCAGAAGGTCTAACCCAGCCACAAGCATTCTTCCCAAAGCAATCTCTCACCAGGTGGTCTACCAGAAGTTCTAACCCGGCCACTAGCATTCTTCCCTCAGCAATCTCTCACCAGGCGGTCTCCCAGAAGGTTTAACCCGGCCACCAGCATTATCCCCTCAGCAATGTCCCACCAGGTGGTCTACCAGAAGGTCACCAATATTCTTCCCTCAGCAATCTCTCACCAGGCAGTCTACCAGAAGGTCTAACCCGGCCACCAGCATTCTTCCCTCAGCAATCTCTCACCAGGCGGTCTATCAGAAGGTCTAACCCGGCAACCAGCATTCTTCCCTCAGCAATCTCTCACCAGGCTGTCTACCAGAAGGTCACAGCATTCTTCCCTCAGCAATCTCTCACCAGGCAGTCTACCAGAATGTCTAACCGGACCACAAGCATTCTTCCCAAAGCAATCTCTCACCAGGCGGTTTACCAGAAGGTCTAACTGGACCACAAGCATTCTTCCCAAAGCAATCTCTCACCAGGCGGTCTACCAGAAGGTCTAACTGGACCACAAGCATTCTTCCCAAAGCAATCTCTCACCAGGTGGTCTACCAGAAGGTCACTAGCATTCTTCCCTCAGCAATCTCTCACCACGCTGTCTACCAGAAGGTCTAACCCTGCCACCAGCATTCTCCCCACAGTAATCTCTCACCAGGCAGTCTACCAGAAGGTCTAACCCAGCCACCAGCATTCTTCCCTCAGCAATCTCGCACCAGGCGGTCTACCCAAGGTCTAACCCGGCCACCAGCATTCTTCCCAAAGCAATCTCTCACCAGGCGTTCTACCAGACGTTTTAACCCAGCCACCAGCATTCTTCCCTCAGAAATCCCTCACCAGGTGGTCTACCAGAAGATCACCAGCATTATTCCCTCAGCAATCTCTCACCAGACGGTCTACCAGAAGGTCTAACCCGGCCACCAGCATTCTTCCCTCAGCAATCTCTCACCAGGCGGTCTACCAGAAGGTCACCGGCATTCTTCGATCAGCAATCTCTCACCAGGCGGTCTACCAGAAACTCTAACCCGGCCACCACCATTCTTCCCTCAGCAATCTCTCACCGAGGCGGTCTACTAGAAGCTCTAACCCGGCCACCAGTGTTCTTCCCTCGGCAATCGCTCACCAGGCTGTCTACCAGTAGGTCTAACCCGGCCACCAGCATTCTTCCCAAAGCAATCTTTCACCAGGCGGTCTACCAGAAGGTCTAACCCGGCCACCAGCATTCTTCCCTCGGCAATCTCTCATCAGGCAGTCTACCAGAAGGTCACCAGCATTCTTCCCTCAGCAATCTCTCACCAGGCAGTCCACCAGAAGGTCTAACCCAGCCACCAGCATTCTTCCCTCAGCAATCTCTCACCAGGCAGTCTACCAGAAGCTCTAACCCGGCCACCAGCATTCTTCCCTCAGCAATCTCTCACCAGGCGGTCTACCAGAAGCTCTAACCCGGCCACCAGTGTTCTTGCCTCGGCAATCGCTCACCAGGCTGTCTACCAGTAGGTCTCACCCGGCCACCAGCATTCTTCCCTCGGCAATCTCTCATCAGGCAGTCTACCAGAAGGTCACCAGCATTCTTCCCTCAGCAATCTCTCACCAGGCAGTCCACCAGAAGGTCTAACCCAGCCACCAGCATTCTTCCCTCAGCAATCTCTCACCAGGCGGTCTACCAGAAGCTCTAACCCGGCCACCAAAATTCTTCCCTCAGCAATCTCTCACCAGGCAGTCCACCAGAAGGTCTAACCCAGCCACCAGCATTCTTCCCTCAGCAATCTCTCACCAGGCGGTCTACCAGAAGCTCTAACCCGGCCACCAGCATTCTTCCCTCAGCAATCTCTCACCAGGCGGTCTACCAGAAGCTCTAACCCGGCCACCAGTGTTCTTCCCTCCGCAATCGCTCACCAGGCTGTCTACCAGTAGGTCTAACCCGGCCACCAGCATTCTTCCCAAAGCAGTCTTTCACCAGGCGGTCTACCAGAAGGTCTAACCCGGCCACCAGCATTCTTCCCTCGGCAATCTCTCACCAGGCAGTCTACCAGAAGGTGTACCCTGGCCACCAGCATTCTTCCCAAAGCAAGCTCTCACCAGGCGGTCTACCAAAAGGTCTTACCCAGCCACCAGCATTCTTCCCTCAGCAATCTCTCACCAGGCGGTCTACCAGAAGTTCTAACCCGGGGCCACCAGCATTCTTCCCTCAGCAATCTCTCACCAGGTGGTCTACCAGAAGATTTAACTCGGCCACCAGCATTCTTCCCAAAGCAATCTCTCACCAGGCGGTCTACCAGAAGTTCTAACACGGGGCCACCAGCATTCTTCCCTCAGCAATCTCTCACCATGCGGTCTATCAGAAGTTCTAACCCGGGGTCACCAGCATACTTCCCAAAGCAATCTCTCACCAGGCGGTCTACCAGAACGTCTAACTCGGCCACCAGCATTCTTCCCAAAGCAATCTCTCACCAATCGGTATACCAGAAGTTCTAACCCGGGGCCACCAGCATTCTTCCCTCAGCAATCTCTCACTTGGTGGTCTACCAGAAGATCTAACCTGGCCACCAGCATTCTTCCCTCAGCAATCTCTCACAAGGCGGTCTACCAGAAGTTCTTACCCGAGGCCACTTGCATTCTTCCGTCAGCAATCTATCACCAGGCAGTATACAAGAAGGTCACAAGCATTCTTCCCTCAGTAATCTCTCACCAGGCGGTCTACCAGAAGGTCACCAATATTCTTCCCTCAGCAATCTCTCACCAGGCAGTCTACCAGAAGGTCTAACCCGGCCACCAGCATTCTTCCCTCAGCAATCTCTCACCAGGCGGTCTATCAGAAGGTCTAACCCGGCAACCAGCATTCTTCCCTCAGCAATCTCTCACCAGGCTGTCTACCAGAAGGTCACAGCATTCTTCCCTCAGCAATCTCTCACCAGGCAGTCTACCAGAATGTCTAACCGGACCACAAGCATTCTTCCCAAAGCAATCTCTCACCAGGCGGTTTACCAGAAGGTCTAACTGGACCACAAGCATTCTTCCCAAAGCAATCTCTCACCAGGCGGTCTACCAGAAGGTCACCGGCATTCTTCGATCAGCAATCTCTCACCAGGCGGTCTATCAGAAGGTCTAACCCGGCCACCAACATTCTTCCCAAAGCAATCTCTCACCAGGTGGTCTACCAGAAGGTCACTAGCATTCTTCCCTCAGCAATCTCTCACCACGCTGTCTACCAGAAGGTCTAACCCTGCCACCAGCATTCTCCCCACAGTAATCTCTCACCAGGCAGTCTACCAGAAGGTCTAACCCAGCCACCAGCATTCTTCCCTCAGCAATCTCGCACCAGGCGGTCTACCCAAGGTCTAACCCGGCCACCAGCATTCTTCCCAAAGCAATCTCTCACCAGGCGTTCTACCAGACGTTTTAACCCAGCCACCAGCATTCTTCCCTCAGAAATCCCTCACCAGGTGGTCTACCAGAAGATCACCAGCATTATTCCCTCAGCAATCTCTCACCAGACGGTCTACCAGAAGGTCTAACCCGGCCACCAGCATTCTTCCCTCAGCAATCTCTCACCAGGCGGTCTACCAGAAGGTCACCGGCATTCTTCGATCAGCAATCTCTCACCAGGCGGTCTACCAGAAACTCTAACCCGGCCACCACCATTCTTCCCTCAGCAATCTCTCACCGAGGCGGTCTACTAGAAGCTCTAACCCGGCCACCAGTGTTCTTCCCTCGGCAATCGCTCACCAGGCTGTCTACCAGTAGGTCTAACCCGGCCACCAGCATTCTTCCCAAAGCAATCTTTCACCAGGCAGTCTACCAGAAGGTCTAACCCGGCCACCAGCATTCTTCCCTCGGCAATCTCTCATCAGGCAGTCTACCAGAAGGTCACCAGCATTCTTCCCTCAGCAATCTCTCACCAGGCAGTCCACCAGAAGGTCTAACCCAGCCACCAGCATTCTTCCCTCAGCAATCTCTCACCAGGCAGTCTACCAGAAGCTCTAACCCGGCCACCAGCATTCTTCCCTCAACAATCTCTCACCAGGCGGTCTACCAGAAGCTCTAACCCGGCCACCAGTGTTCTTCCCTCGGCAATCGCTCACCAGGCTGTCTACCAGTAGGTCTAACCCGGCCACCAGCATTCTTCCCTCGGCAATCTCTCATCAGGCAGTCTACCAGAAGGTCACCAGCATTCTTCCCTCAGCAATCTCTCACCAGGCAGTCCACCAGAAGGTCTAACCCAGCCACCAGCATTCTTCCCTCAGCAATCTCTCACCAGGCGGTCTACCAGAAGCTCTAACCCGGCCACCAAAATTCTTCCCTCAGCAATCTCTCACCAGGCAGTCCACCAGAAGGTCTAACCCAGCCACCAGCATTCTTCCCTCAGCAATCTCTCACCAGGCGGTCTACCAGAAGCTCTAACCCGGCCACCAGCATTCTTCCCTCAGCAATCTCTCACCAGGCGGTCTACCAGAAGCTCTAACCCGGCCACCAGTGTTCTTCCCTCCGCAATCGCTCACCAGGCTGTCTACCAGTAGGTCTAACCCGGCCACCAGCATTCTTCCCAAAGCAGTCTTTCACCAGGCGGTCTACCAGAAGGTCTAACCCGGCCACCAGCATTCTTCCCTCGGCAATCTCTCACCAGGCAGTCTACCAGAAGGTGTACCCTGGCCACCAGCATTCTTCCCAAAGCAAGCTCTCACCAGGCGGTCTACCAAAAGGTCTTACCCAGCCACCAGCATTCTTCCCTCAGCAATCTCTCACCAGGCGGTCTACCAGAAGTTCTAACCCGGGGCCACCAGCATTCTTCCCTCAGCAATCTCTCACCAGGTGGTCTACCAGAAGATTTAACTCGGCCACCAGCATTCTTCCCAAAGCAATCTCTCACCAGGCGGTCTACCAGAAGTTCTAACACGGGGCCACCAGCATTCTTCCCTCAGCAATCTCTCACCATGCGGTCTATCAGAAGTTCTAACCCGGGGTCACCAGCATACTTCCCAAAGCAATCTCTCACCAGGCGGTCTACCAGAACGTCTAACTCGGCCACCAGCATTCTTCCCAAAGCAATCTCTCACCAATCGGTATACCAGAAGTTCTAACCCGGGGCCACCAGCATTCTTCCCTCAGCAATCTCTCACTTGGTGGTCTACCAGAAGATCTAACCTGGCCACCAGCATTCTTCCCTCAGCAATCTCTCACAAGGCGGTCTACCAGAAGTTCTTACCCGAGGCCACTTGCATTCTTCCGTCAGCAATCTATCACCAGGCAGTATACAAGAAGGTCACAAGCATTCTTCCCTCAGTAATCTCTCACCAGGCGGTCTATCAGAAGGTCACCAGCATTCTTCCCTATACAATCTCTCACCAGGCTGTCTACCAGAAGGTCTAACCTGGCAACCAGTATTCTCCCCTCAGCAATCTCTCACCAGGTGGTCTACCAGAAGGTCACCAGTATTCTTCCCTCAGCAATCTCTCACCAGGCAGTCCACCAGAAGGTCTAACCAAGCCACCAGCATTCTTCCCTCAGCAATCTCTCACCAGGCGGTCTACCAGAAGCTCTTACCCGGCCACCAGTGTTGTTCCCTTGGCAATCTCTCACCAGGCTGTCTACCAGTAGGTCTAACCCGACCACCAGCATTCTTCCCAAAGCAATCTCTCACCAGGCGGTCTAGCAGCAGGTCTAACCCGGCCACCAGCATTCTTCCCTCGGCAATCTCTCATCAGGCAGTCTACCAGAAGGTCACCAGCATTCTTCCCTCAGCAATCTCTCACCAGGCAGTCTAACAGAAGTCCTACCCCAGCCACCAGCATTCTTCCCAAAGCAAGCTCTCACCAGGCGGTCTACCAAAAGGTCTTACCCAGCCACCAGCATTCTTCCCTCAGCAATCTCTCACCAGGCGGTCTACCAGAAGATCTAACTCGGCCACCAGCATTCTTCCCAAAGCAATCTCTCACCAGGCGGTCTACCAGAAGTTCTAACCCAGGGCCACCAGCATTCTTCCCTCAGCAATCTCTCACCAGGCGGTCTATCAGAAGTTCTAACCCGGGGTCACCAGCATTCTTCCCTCAGCAATCTCTCACCAGGTGGTCTACCAGAAGATCTAACCTGGCCACCAGCATTCTTCCCTCAGCAATCTCTCACCAGGCGTTCTACCAGAAGTTCTAACCCGGGGCCACTTGCATTCTTCCGTCAGCAATCTCTCACCAGGCAGTAAACCAGAAGGTCACCAGCATTCTTCCCTCAGTAATCTCTCATCAGGCGGTCTACCAGAAGGTCACCAGCATTCTTCCCTATACAATCTCTCACCAAGCTGTCTACCAGAAGGTCGAACCTGGCCACCAGTATTCTCCCCTGAGCAATCTCTCACCAGGTGGTCTACCAGAAGGTCACCAGTATTCTTCCCTCAGCAATCTATCACCAGGCAGTCCACCAGAAGGTCTAAGCCAGCCACCAGCATTCTTCCCTCAGCAATCTCTCACCAGGCGGTCTACCAGAAGGTCTAACCCGGCCACCAGCATTCTTCCCTCAGCAATCTCTCACCAGGCGGTCTACCAGAAGCTCTAACCCGACCACCAGCATTCTTCCCTCAGCAATCTCGCACCAGGTTGTCTACCAGTAGGTCTAACCCGGCCACCAGCATTCTTCCCAAAGCAATCTCTCACCAGGCGGTCTACCAGAAGGTCTAACCTGGCCACCAGCATTCTTCCCTCAGCAATCTCTCATCAGGCGGTCTACCAGAAGGTCATCAGCATTCTTCCCTCAGCAATCTCTCACCAGGCAGTCTAGCAGAAGGTCTACCCCGGCCACCAGCATTCTTCCCAAAGCAATCTCTCACCAGGCAGTCTACCTGAAGGTCTTACCCGGCCACCAGCATTCACCCCTCAGCAATCTCTCACCAGGCAGTCTACCAGAAGGTCTACCCCGGCCACCAGCATTCTTCCCAAAGCAATCTCTCACCAGGCGGTCTACCAGAAGGTCTTACCCAGCCATCAGCATTCTTCCCTCAGCAATCTCTCACCAGGCGGTCTACCAGAAGTTCTAACCCATGGCCACCAGCATTCTTCCCTCAGCAATCTCTCACCAGGTGGTCTACCAGAAGATCTAACTCGGCCACCAGCATTTTTGCCAAAGCAATCTCTCACCAGGCCATCTACCAGACGTTCTAACCCGGGGCCACCAGCATTCTTCCCTCAGCAATCTCTCACCAGGCGGTCTACCAGAAGTTCTAACCCAGGGCCACCAGCATTCTTCCCAAAGCAATCTCTCACCAGGCGGTCTACCAGAAGGTCTAACCCGGCCACCAGCATTCTTCCCTCAGCTATCTCTCACCAGGCGGTTTACCAGAAGGTCTAACCCATCCACAAGCATTCCTCCCAAAGCAATCTCTCACCAGGTGGTCTACCAGAAGTTCTAACCCGGCCACTAGCATTCTTTCCCTCGGCAATCTCTCACCAGGCGGTCTCCCAGAAGGTCTAACCCGGCCACCAGCATTATCCCCTCAGCAATGTCTCACCAGGTGGTCTACCAGAAGGTCACCAATATTCTTCCCTCAGCAATCTCTCACCAGGCATTCTACCAGAAGGTCTAACCCGGCCACCAGCATTCTTCCCTCAGCAATCTCTCACCAGGCGGTCTATCAGAAGGTCTAACCCGGCAACCAGCATTCTTCCCTCAGCAATCTCTCACCAGGCTGTCTACCAGAAGGTCACAGCATTCTTCCCTCAGCAATCTCTCACCAGGCAGTCTACCAGAATGTCTAACCGGACCACAAGCATTCTTCCCAAAGCAATCTCTCACCAGGCGGTTTACCAGAAGGTCTAACTGGACCACAAGCATTCTTCCCAAAGCAATCTCTCACCAGGCGGTCTACCAGAAGGTCACCGGCATTCTTCGATCAGCAATCTCTCACCAGGCGGTCTACCAGAAGGTCTAACCCGGCCACCAACATTCTTCCCAAAGCAATCTCTCACCAGGTGGTCTACCAGAAGGTCACCAGCATTCTTCCCTCAGCAATCTCTCACCACGCTGTCTACCAGAAGGTCTAACCCTGCCACCAGCATTCTTCCCACAGTAATCTCTCACCAGACAGTCTACCAGAAGGTCTAACCCAGCCACCAGCATTCTTCCCTCAGCAATCTCGCACCAGGCGGTCTACCCAAGGTCTAACCCGGCCACCAGCATTCTTCCCAAAGCAATCTCTCACCAGGCGTTCTACCAGACGTTTTAACCCGGCCACCAGCATTCTTCCCTCAGCAATCCCTCACCAGGTGGTCTACCAGAAGGTCACCAGCATTATTCCCTCAGCAATCTCTCACCAGGCGGTCTACCAGAAGGTCTAACCCAGCCACCAGTATTCTTCCCTCAGCAATCTCTCACCAGGCGGTCTACCAGAAGGTCACCAGCATTCTTCGATCAGCAATCTCTCACCAGGCGGTCTACCAGAAGGTCTAACCCGGCCACCAACATTCTTCCCAAAGCAATCTCTCACCAGGTGGTCCACCAGAAGGTCACCAGCATTCTTCCCTCAGCAATCTCTCACCACGCTGTCTACCAGAAGGTCTAACCCTGCCACCAGCATTCTTCCCACAGTAATCTCTCACCAGGCAGTCTACCAGAAGGTCTAACCCAGCCACCAGCATTCTTCCCTCAGCAATCTCGCACCAGGCGGTCTACCCAAGGTCTAACCCGGCCACCAGCATTCTTCCCAAAGCAATCTCTCACCAGGCGTTCTACCAGACGTTTTAACCCGGCCACCAGCATTCTTCCCTCAGCAATCCCTCACCAGGTGGTCTACCAGAAGGTCACCAATATTCTTCCCTCAGCAATCTCTCACCAGGCAGTCTACCAGAAGGTCTAACCCGGCCACCAGCATTCTTCCCTCAGCAATCTCTCACCAGGCGGTCTACCAGAAGGTCTAACCCGGCAACCAGCATTCTTCCCTCAGCAATCTCTCACCAGGCTGTCTACCAGAAGGTCACAGCATTCTTCCCTCAGCAATCTCTCACCAGGCAGTCTACCAGAATGTCTAACCGGCCACCAGCATTCTTCCCTCAGCAATCTCTCACCAGGCGGTTTACCAGAAGGTCTAACCGGACCACAAGCATTCTTCCCAAAGCAATCTCTCACCAGGCGGTCTACCAGAGGGTCTAACCCGGCCACCAACATTCTTCCCAAAGCAATCTCTCACCAGGTGGTCTACCAGAAGGTCACCAGCATTCTTCCCTCAGCAATCTCTCACCGCGCTGTCTACCAGAAGGTCTAACCCTGCCACCAGCATTCTTCCCACAGTAATCTCTCACCAGGCAGTCTACCAGAAGGTCTAACCCAGCCACCAGCATTCTTCCCTCAGTAATCTCGCACCAGGCGGTCTACCCAAGGTCTAACCCGGCCACCAGCATTCTTCCCAAAGCAATCTCTCACCAGGCGTTCTACCAGACGTTTTAACCCGGCCACCAGCATTCTTCCCTCAGC
This sequence comes from Ambystoma mexicanum, assembly GCF_040938575.1. Taxonomy (NCBI): domain Eukaryota; kingdom Metazoa; phylum Chordata; class Amphibia; order Caudata; family Ambystomatidae; genus Ambystoma; species Ambystoma mexicanum. The sequence goes on along the minus strand of NC_090921.1, from coordinate 285,779,525 downwards.
AATCCCTCACCAGGCGGTCTACCAGAAGGTCTAACCCAACCACCAGCATTCTTCCCTCAGCAATCTCTCAGCAGGCGGTCTACCAGAAGTTCTGACCCGGCCACCAGCATTCTTCCCTCAGCAATTTCTTGGAGGCTCAAATGCCCATGTAACATGAATGCAACCGCTCTGGCAGTTTTTGGTGGATTTGCAGAGGGGGGAATTGTCCTTCCAATCCAGCATAATATCTCCCCTTCCACTGATAGTTCCTCCTGAACTTGCCTGTAAAGATCCAGATCAGGCACCGTGGCCTAGCTGGTAGGCATGGGCGGGCCTTCAGCTAAGGCCATGGTGCCTGATCTGGATGGCCCGCCCATGCCTACCAGCTCATTAACCCTGGCCATAATGGGATTGTTTTGTTCAGCTGTGACCGCATGTTCTTGGCAGTAGCGGAGGCAGCTTTTGGTGTCGGCGGGGGGGGGGACGGGTGGGCGGTGGATAATACAGCACTAGTGAATGGCTGGGGTGTGCACTGGGCACAAAAGGGAAAACGGGGACGGGGGATCTGTTTTCATATGTCAGACCCTGCACTGCTTTTGGAACTCTATCATTTCTCTTGAACAACATTTACTCCACTGTCCATCACTAGGTACTCGGGGCACCCCTCTCTCCAAGGTTTTGCTTGCAGGAGCACAATTGCCATAGGTGTTGAAATGCTGTCCACAAACTCCACCTCTGACCACTTGCTAAAATAATCTATAAGAGCAATGGCAAATTGTTTCCCCATAGCAAGGCAATGCATGGGACCTACGAAGGCCAGGCTCTGTTCGTCCCGAACGGCGCAGGGAATCTGGATGGGAATAATCTGCAGGGGCCAAAAGGTTAGGATGCGGCACATCATTCCCATCCACAATCTCTCACCAGGCGGTCTACCAGAAACTCTAACCCGGCCACCACCATTCTTCCCTCAGCAATCTCTCACCAGGCGGTCTACTAGAAGCTCTAACCCGGCCACCAGTGTTCTTCCCTCGGCCATATCTCACCAGGCTGTCTACCAGTAGGTCTAACGCGACCACCAGCATTCTTCCCAAAGCAATCGCTCACCAGGCGGTCTACCAGAAGGTCTAACCTGGCCACCAGCATTCTTCCCTCGGCAATCTCTCAGGCAGTCTACCAGAAGGTCACCAGCATTCTTCCCTCAGCAATCTCTCACCAGGCAGTCTACCAGAAAGTCTACCCCGGCCACCAGCATTCTTCCCAAAGCAATCTCTCATCAGGCGGTCTACCAGAAGGTCGTACCCAGCCACCAGCATTCTTCCCTCAGCAATCTCTCACCAGGCGGTCTACCAGAAGTTCTAACCCGGGGCCACCAGCATTCTTCCCTCAGCAATCTCTCACAAGGTGGTCTACCAGAAGATCTAACTCAGCCACCAGCATTCTTCCCAAAGCAATCTCTCACCAGGCCGTCTACCAGAAGTTCTAACCCGTGGCCACCAGCATTCTTCCCTCAGCAATCTCTCACCAGGCGGTCTATCAGAAGTTCTAACCCGGGGCGACCAGCATTCTTCCCAAAGCAATCACTCACCAGGCGGTCTACCAGAACGTCTAACTCGGCCACCAGCATTCTTCCCTCAGCAATCTCTCACCAGGCTGTCTACCAGAAGTTCTAACCCGGGGCACCAGCATTCTTCCCTCAGCAATCTCTCACCAGGTGTTCTACCAGAGGATGTAACCTGGCCAACAGCATTCTTCCCTCAGCAATCTCTCACCAGGCGGTCTACCAGAAGTTCTAACCCGGGGCCACTTGCATTCCTCCGTCAGCAATCTCTCACCAGGCAGTATAGCAGAAGGTCACCAGCATTCTTCCCTCAGCAATCTCTCACCAGGCGGTCTACCAGAAGGTCACCAGCATTCTTCCCTAAAAAATCTCTCACCAGGCGGTCTACCAGAAGGTCTAACCCGGCCACCAGTATTCTCCCCTCAGCAATCTCTCACCAGGTGGTCTACCAGAAGGTCACCAGTATTCTTCGTTCAGCAATCTCTCACCAGGCAGTCCACCAAAAGGTCTAACCCAGCCACCAGCATTCTTCCCTCAGCAATCTCTCACCAGGCGGTCTACCAGAAGGTCTAACCCGGCCACCAGCATTCTTCCCTCAGCAATCTCTCACCAGGCTGCTTACCAGAAAGTCGAACCCGGCAACAAGCATTCTTCCCAAAGCAATCTCTCACCAGGCGGTCTACCAGAAGTTCTAACCCGGCCACCAGCATTCTTCCCTCAGCAATCTCTCACAAGGCGGTCTCCCAGAAGGTCTAACCTGGCCACCAGTATTCTTCCCTCAGCAATCTCTCACCAGGCAGTCCACCAGAAAGTCTAACCCAGCCACCAGCATTCTTCCCTCAGCAATCTCTCACCAGGCGGTCTACCAGAAGGTCTAACCTGGCCACCAGCATTCTTCCCTCAGCAACCAGGCTGTTTACCAGAAGGTCTAACCCGGCCACAAGCATTCTTCCCAAAGCATTCTCTCACCAGGCGGTCTACCAGAAGTTCTAACCCGGGGCCACCAGCATTCTTCCCTCAGCAATCTCTCACCAGACGGTCTATCAGGAGTTCTAACCCGGGGCCACCAGCATTCTTCCCAAAGCAATCGCTCACCATGTGGTCTACCAGAACGTCTAACTCGGCCACCAGCATTCTTCCCTCAGCATTCTCTCACCAGGCGGTCTACCAGATGTTCTAACCCGGGGCCACCAGCATTCTTCCCCCAGCTATCTCTCACCAGGTGTTCTACCAGAAGATCTAACCTGGCCCCCAGCATTCTTCCCTCAGCAATCTCTCACCAGGCGGTCTACCAGAAGTTCTAACCCTGGGCCACTTGCATTCTTCCGTCAGCAATCTCTCAGCAGGCAGTATACCAGAAGGTCACCAGCATTCTTCCCTCAGCAATCTCTCACCAGCTGGTCCACCAAAAGGTCACCAGCATTCTTCCCTGTAAAATCTCTCACCAGGCAGTCTACCAGAAGGTCTAACCCGGCCACCAGTATTCTCCCCTCAGCAATCTCTCACCAGGTGGTCTACCAGAAGGTCACCAGTATTCTTCCCTCAGCAATCTCTCACCAGGCAGTCCACCAGAAGGTCTAACCCAGCCACCAGCATTCTTCCCTCAGCAATCTCTCACCAGGCGGTCTACCAGAAGGTCTAACCCGGCCACCAGCATTCTTCCCTCAGCAATCTCTCACCAGGCTGTTTACCAGAAGGTCTAACCCGGCCACAAGCATTCTTCCCAAAGCAATCTCTCACCAGGCAGTCTACCAGAAGTTCTAACCCAGCCACCAGCATTCTTCCCTCAGCAGTCTCTCACAAGGCGGTCTCCCAGAAGGTCTAACCCGGCCACCAGCATTCTCCCCTCAGCAATGTCTCACCAGATGGTCTATCAGAAGGTCACCAACATTCTTCCCTCAGCAATCTCTCACCAGGAGGTCTACCAGAAGGTCTAACATGGCCACCAGCATTATTCCCTCAGCAATCTCTCACCGGGCAGTCTACCAGAAGGTCTAACCCGGCCACCAGCATTCTTCCCTCAGCAATCTCTCACCAGGCGGTCTACCCGAAGTTCTAACCCAGCCACCAGCATTATTCCCTCAGCAATCTCTCACCAGGCGGACTACCAGATGGTCTAACCCAGCCACCAGTATTCTTCCCATTCACAATCTCTCACCAGGCCGTCTACCAGAAGGTCTAACCTGGTCACCAGCATTATTCCCTCAGCAATCTCTCACCAGGCGGTCTACTAGAAGGTCTAACCCGACCACCAACATTCTTCCCTCAGCAATCTCTCACCAGGCGGTCTACCAGAATGTCTAACCCAGCCACCATCATTATTCCCTCAGCAATCTCTCACCAGGCGGTCTACCAGAAGATCTAACCTGGCCACCAGCATTCTTCCCTCAGCAATCTCTCAACGGGTGGTCTACCAGAAGGTCTAACCCAGCCACCAGCATTCTCCCCTCAGCAATCTCTCACCAGGCAGTCTACCAGAAGGTCACAAGCATTCTTCCATCAGCAATCTCTCACCAGGCAGTCTACCAGAACGTTTAATCCAGCCACCAGCATTCTTCCCTCAGCAATCTCTCACCAGGCGGTCTACCAGAAGGTCTACCCCGGCCACCAGCATTCTTCCCTCAGCAGTCTCTCACCAGGCAGTCTACCAGAAGGACTTACCCGGCCACCAGCATTCTTCCCTCAGCAATCTCTCACCAGGCAGTCTACCAGAAGGTCTAACCCGGCCACCAGTATTCTTCCCATCCACAATCTCTCACCAGGCGGTCTACCAGAAGGTCTAACCCGACCACCAGCATTCTTCCCTCAGCATTCTCTCACCAGGCGGTCTACCAGAAGGTCTAACCTGGCCACCAGCATTCTTCCCTCAGCAATCTCTCACCAGGCGGTCTACCAGAAGTTCTAACCCGGGGCCACTTGCATTCTTCCGTCAGCAATCTCTCACCAGGCAGTAAACCAGAAGGTCACCAGCATTCTTCCCTCAGTAATCTCTCATCAGGCGGTCTACCAGAAGGTCACCAGCATTCTTCCCTATACAATCTCTCACCAAGCTGTCTACCAGAAGGTCAAACCTGGCCACCAGTATTCTCCCCTCAGCAATCTCTCACCAGGTGGTCTACCAGAAGGTCACCAGTATTCTTCCCTCAGCAATCTATCACCAGGCAGTCCACCAGAAGGTCTAACCCAGCCACCAGCATTCTTCCCTCAGCAATCTCTCACCAGGCGGTCTACTAGAAGGTCTAACCTGGCCACCAGCATTCTTCCCTCAGCAATCTCTCACCAGGCGGTCTACCAGAAGCTCTAACCCGACCACCAGCATTCTTCCCTCAGCAATCTCTAATCAGGCGGTCTACCAGAAGGTCATCAGCATTCTTCCCTCAGCAATCTCTCACCAGGCAGTCTACCAGAAGGTCTACCCCGGCCACCAGCATTCTTCCCAAAGCAATCTCTCACCAGGCGGTCTACCTGAAGGGCTTACCCGGCCACCAGCATTCACCCCTCAGCAATCTCTCCCCAGGCAGTCTACCAGAAGGTCTACCCCGGCCACCAGCATTCTTCCCAAAGCAATCTCTCACCAGGCGGTCTACCTGAAGGTCTTACCCGGCCACCAGCATTCACCCCTCAGCAATCTCTCACCAGGCAGTCTACCAGAAGGTCTACCCCGGCCACCAGCATTCTTCCCAAAGCAATCTCTCACCAGGCGGTCTACCAGAGGGTCTTACCCAGCCATCAGCATTCTTCCCTCAGCAATCTCTCACCAGGCGGTCTACCAAAAGGTCACCAGCATTCTTCCCTGTAAAATCTCTCACCAGGCAGTCTACCAGAAGGTCTAACCCGGCCACCAGTATTCTCCCCTCAGCAATCTCTTACCAGGTGGTCTACCAGAAGGTCACCAGTATTCTTCCCTCAGCAATCTCTCACCAGGCATTCCACCAGAAGGTCTAACCCAGCCACCAGCATTCTTCCCTCAGCAATCTCTCACCAGGCGGTCTACCAGAAGGTCTAACCCGGCCACCAGCATTCTTCCCTCAGCAATCTCTCACCAGGCTGTTTACCAGAAGGTCTAACCCGGCCACAAGCATTCTTCCCAAAGCAATCTCTCACCAGGCAGTCTACCAGAAGTTCTAACCCAGCCACCAGCATTCTTCCCTCAGCAGTCTCTCACAAGGCGGTCTCCCAGAAGGTCTAACCCGGCCACCAGCATTCTCCCCTCAGCAATGTCTCACCAGATGGTCTATCAGAAGGTCACCAACATTCTTCCCTCAGCAATCTCTCACCAGGAGGTCTACCAGAAGGTCTAACATGGCCACCAGCATTATTCCCTCAGCAATCTCTCACCGGGCAGTCTACCAGAAGGTCTAACCCGGCCACCAGCATTCTTCCCTCAGCAATCTCTCACCAGGCGGTCTACCCGAAGTTCTAACCCAGCCACCAGCATTATTCCCTCAGCAATCTCTCACCAGGCGGACTACCAGATGGTCTAACCCAGCCACCAGTATTCTTCCCATTCACAATCTCTCACCAGGCCGTCTACCAGAAGGTCTAACCTGGTCACCAGCATTATTCCCTCAGCAATCTCTCAACAGGCGGTCTACTAGAAGGTCTAACCCGACCACCAACATTCTTCCCTCAGCAATCTCTCACCAGGCGGTCTACCAGAATGTCTAACCCAGCCACCATCATTATTCCCTCAGCAATCTCTCACCAGGCGGTCTACCAGAAGATCTAACCTGGCCACCAGCATTCTTCCCTCAGCAATCTCTCAACAGGTGGTCTACCAGAAGGTCTAACCCAGCCACCAGCATTCTCCCCTCAGCAATCTCTCACCAGGCAGTCTACCAGAAGGTCACAAGCATTCTTCCATCAGCAATCTCTCACCAGGCAGTCTACCAGAACGTTTAATCCAGCCACCAGCATTCTTCCCTCAGCAATCTCTCACCAGGCAGTCTACCAGAAGGTCTACCCCGGCCACCAGCATTCTTCCCTCAGCAGTCTCTCACCAGGCAGTCTACCAGAAGGACTTACCCGGCCACCAGCATTCTTCCCTCAGCAATCTCTCACCAGGCAGTCTACCAGAAGGTCTAACCCGGCCACCAGTATTCTTCCCATCCACAATCTCTCACCAGGCGGTCTACCAGAAGGTCTAACCCGACCACCAGCATTCTTCCCTCAGCATTCTCTCACCAGGCGGTCTACCAGAAGGTCTAACCTGGCCACCAGCATTCTTCCCTCAGCAATCTCTCACCAGGCGGTCTACCAGAAGTTCTAACCCGGGGCCACTTGCATTCTTCCGTCAGCAATCTCTCACCAGGCAGTAAACCAGAAGGTCACCAGCATTCTTCCCTCAGTAATCTCTCATCAGGCGGTCTACCAGAAGGTCACCAGCATTCTTCCCTATACAATCTCTCACCAAGCTGTCTACCAGAAGGTCAAACCTGGCCACCAGTATTCTCCCCTCAGCAATCTCTCACCAGGTGGTCTACCAGAAGGTCACCAGTATTCTTCCCTCAGCAATCTATCACCAGGCAGTCCACCAGAAGGTCTAACCCAGCCACCAGCATTCTTCCCTCAGCAATCTCTCACCAGGCGGTCTACTAGAAGGTCTAACCTGGCCACCAGCATGCTTCCCTCAGCAATCTCTCACCAGGCGGTCTACCAGAAGCTCTAACCCGACCACCAGCATTCTTCCCTCAGCAATCCCGCACCAGGTTGTCTACCAGTAGGTCTAACCCGGCTACCAGCATTCTTCCCAAAGCAATCTCTCACCAGGCGGTCTACCAGAAGGTCTAACCTGGCCACCAGCATTCTTCCCTCAGCAATCTCTAATCAGGCGGTCTACCAGAAGGTCATCAGCATTCTTCCCTCAGCAATCTCTCACCAGGCAGTCTACCAGAAGGTCTACCCCGGCCACCAGCATTCTTCCCAAAGCAATCTCTCACCAGGCGGTCTACCTGAAGGGCTTACCCGGCCACCAGCATTCACCCCTCAGCAATCTCTCACCAGGCAGTCTACCAGAAGGTCTACCCCGGCCACCAGCATTCTTCCCAAAGCAATCTCTCACCAGGCGGTCTACCTGAAGGTCTTACCCGGCCACCAGCATTCACCCCTCAGCAATCTCTCACCAGGCAGTCTACCAGAAGGTCTACCCCGGCCACCAGCATTCTTCCCAAAGCAATCTCTCACCAGGCGGTCTACCAGAGGGTCTTACCCAGCCATCAGCATTCTTCCCTCAGCAATCTCTCACCAGGCGGTCTACCAGAAGTTCTAACCCATGGCCACCAGCATTCTTCCCTCAGCAATCTCTCACCTGGTGGTCTACCAGAAGATCTAACTCGGCCACCAGCATTTTCCCCAAAGCAATCTCTCACCAGGCCATCTACCAGACGTTCTAACCCGGGGTCACCAGCATTCTTCCCTCAGCAATCCCTCACCAGGCGGTCTACCAGAAGTTCTAACCCGGGGCCACCAGCATTCTTCCCAAAGCAATCTCTCACCAGGCGGTCTACCAGAAGGTCTAACCCGGCCACCAGCATTCTTCCCTCAGCTATCTCTCACCAGACGGTTTACCAGAAGGTCTAACCCAGCCACAAGCATTCTTCCCAAAGCAATCTATCACCAGGTGGTCTACCAGAAGTTCTAACCCGGCCACTAGCATTCTTCCCTCAGCAATCTCTCACCAGGCGGTCTCCCAGAAGGTCTAACCCAGCTACCAGCATTATCCCCTCAGCAATATCTCACCAGGTGGTCTACCAGAAGGTCACCAATATTCTTCCCTCAGCAATCTCTCACCAGGCAGTCTACCAGAAGGTCTAACCCGGCCACCAGCATTCTTCCCTCAGCAATCTCTCACCAGGCGGTCTACCAGAAGGTCTAACCCGGCAACCAGCATTCTTCCCTCAGCTATCTCTCACCAGGCTGTCTACCAGAAGGTCACAGCATTCTTCCCTCAGCAATCTCTCACCAGGCAGTCTACCAGAATGTCTAACCGGACCAGAAGCATTCTTCCCAAAGCAATCTCTCACCAGGCGGTTTACCAGAAGGTCTAACCGGACCACAAGCATTCTTCCCAAAGCAATCTCTCACCAGGCGGTCTACCAGAAGGTCACCGGCATTCTTCGATCAGCAATCTCTCACCAGGCGGTCTACAAGAAGGTCTAACCCGGCCACCAACATTCTTCCCAAAGCAATCTCTCACCAGGTGGTCTACCAGAAGGTCACCAGCATTCTTCCCTCAGCAATCTCTCACCACGCTGTCTACCAGAAGGTCTAACCCTGCCACCAGCATTCTTCCCACAGTAATCTCTCACCACGCAGTCTACCAGAAGGTCTAACCCAGCCACCAGCATTCTTCCCTCAGCAATCTCGCACCAGGCGGTCTAACCAAGGTCTAACCCAGCCACCAGCATTCTTCCCAAAGCAATCTCTCACCAGGCGTTCTACCAGACGTTTTAACCCGGCCACCAGCATTCTTCCCTCAGCAATCCCTCACCAGGTGGTCTACCAGAAGGTCACCAGCATTATTCCCTCAGCAATCTCTCACCAGGCGGTCTACCAGAAGGTCTAACCCGGCCACCAGCATTCTTCCCTCAGCAATCTCTCACCAGGCGGTCTACCAGAAGGTCACCGGCATTCTTCGATCAGCAATCTCTACCAACATTCTTCCCAAAGCAATCTCTCACCAGGTGGTCTACCAGAAGGTCACCAGCATTCTTCCCTCAGCAATCTCTCACCACGCTGTCTACCAGAAGGTCTAACCCTGCCACCAGCATTCTTCCCACAGTAATCTCTCACCAGGCAGTCTACCAGAAGGTCTAACCCAGCCACCAGCATTCTTCCCTCAGCAATCTCGCACCAGGCGGTCTACCCAAGGTCTAACCCGGCCACCAGCATTCTTCCCAAAGCAATCTCTCACCAGGCGTTCTACCAGACGTTTTAACCCGGCCACCAGCATTCTTCCCTCAGCAATCCCTCACCAGGTGGTCTACCAGAAGGTCACCAATATTCTTCCCTCAGCAATCTCTCACCAGGCAGTCTACCAGAAGGTCTAACCCGGCCACCAGCATTCTTCCCTCAGCAATCTCTCACCAGGCGGTCTACCAGAAGGTCTAACCCGGCAACCAGCATTCTTCCCTCAGCAATCTCTCACCAGGCTGTCTACCAGAAGGTCACAGCATTCTTCCCTCAGCAATCTCTCACCAGGCGGTTTACCAGAAGGTCTAACCGGACCACAAGCATTCTTCCCAAAGCAATCTCTCACCAGGCGGTCTACCAGAAGGTCACCGGCATTCTTCGATCAGCAATCTCTCACCAGGCGGTCTACCAGAAGGTCTAACCCGGCCACCAACATTCTTCCCAAAGCAATCTCTCACCAGGTGGTCTACCAGAAGGTCACCAGCATTCTTCCCTCAGCAATCTCTCACCACGCTGTCTACCAGAAGGTCTAACCCTGCCACCAGCATTCTTCCCACAGTAATCTCTCACCAGGCAGTCTACCAGAAGGTCTAACCCAGCCACCAGCATTCTTTCCTCAGTAATCTCGCACCAGGCGGTCTACCCAAGGTCTAACCCGGCCACCAGCATTCTCCCCAAAGCAATCTCTCACCAGGCGTTCTACCAGACGTTTTAACCCGGCCACCAGCATTCTTCCCTCAGCAATCCCTCACCAGTTTGTCTACCAGAAGGTCACCAGCATTATTCCCTCAGCAATCTCTCACCAGGCGGTCTACCAGAAGGTCTAACCCAACCACCAGCATTCTTCCCTCAGCAATCTCTCAGCAGGCGGTCTACCAGAAGTTCTGACCCGGCCACCAGCATTCTTCCCTCAGCAATTTCTTGGAGGCTCAAATGCCCATGTAACATGTATGCAACTGCTCTGGCAGTTTTTGGTGGATTTGCAGAGGGGGGAATTGTCCTTCGAATCCAGCATAATATCTCCCCTTCCACTGATAGTTCCTCCTGAACTTGCCTGTAAAGATCCAGATCAGGCACCGTGGCCTAGCTGGTAGGCATGGGCGGGCCTTCAGCTAAGGCCATGGTGCCTGATCTGGATGGCCCGCCCATGCCTACCAGCTCATTAACCCTGGCCATAATGTGATTGTTTTGTTCAGCTGTGACCGCATGTTCTTGGCAGTAGCGGAGGCAGCTTTTGGTGTCGGCGGGGGGGGGGGGGGACGGGTGGGCGGTGGATAATACAACACCAGTGAGAGGCTGGGGTGTGCACTGGGCACAAAAGGGAAAACGGGGACGGGGGATCTGTTTTCATATGTCAGACCCTGCACTGCTTTTGGAACTCTATCATTTCTCTTGAACAACATTGTACTCCACTGTCCATCACTAGGTACTCGGGGCACCCCTCTCTCCAAGGTTTTGCTTGCAGGAGCACAATTGCCATAGGTGTTGAAATGCTGTCCACAAACTCCACCTCTGACCACTTGCTAAAATAATCTATAAGAGCAATAGCAAATTGTTTCCCCATAGTAAGGCAATGCATGGGACCTATGAAGGCGAGGCGCTGTTCGTCCCGAACGGCGCAGGGAATCTGGATGGGAATAATCTGCAGGGGCCTAAAGGTTAGGATGCGGCAGATCATTCCCATCCACAATCTCTCACCAGGCGGTCTACCAGAAACTCTAACCCGGCCACCACCATTCTTCCCTCAGCAATCTCTCACCAGGCGGTCTACTAGAAGCTCTAACCCGGCCACCGGTGTTCTTCCCTCGGCCATCTCTCACCAGGCTGTCTACCAGTAGGTCTAACGCAACCACCAGCATTCTTCCCAAAGCAATCGCTCACCAGGCGGTCTACCAGAAGGTCTAACCCGGCCACCAGCATTCTTCCCTCGGCAATCTCTCAGGCTGTCTACCAGAAGGTCACCAGCATTCTTCCCTCAGCAATCTCTCACCAGGCAGTCTACCAGAAAGTCTACCCCGCCCACCAGCATTCTTCCCAAAGCAATCTCTCACCAGGCGGTCTACCAGAAGGTCTTACCCAGCCACCAGCATTCTTCCCTCAGCAATCTCTCACCAGGCGGTCTACCAGAAGTTCTAACCCTGGGCCACCAGCATTCTTCCCTCAGCAATCTCTCACAAGGTGGTCTACCAGAAGTTCTAACCCGGGGCCACCAGCATTCTTCCCTCAGCAATCTCTCACCAGGCGGTCTACCAGAAGTTCTAACCCGGGGCCACCAGCATTCTTCCCTCAGCAATCTCTCACCAGGTGTTCTACCAGAGGATCTAACCTGGCCAACAGCATTCTTCCCGAAGCAATCTCTCACCAGGCGGTCTACCAGAAGTTCTAACCCGGGGCCACTTGCATTCTTCCGTCAGCAATCTCTCACCAGGCAGTATACCAGAAGGTCACCAGCATTCTTCCCTCAGCAATCTCTCACCAGGCGGTCTCCCAGAAGGTCACCAGCATTCTTCCCTAAAAAATCTCGCACCAGGCGGTCTACCAGAAGGTCTAACCCGGCCACCAGTATTCTCCCCTCAGCAATCTCTCACCAGGTGGTCTACCAGAAGGTCACCAGTATTCTTCCCTCAGCAATCTCTCACCAGGCAGTCCACCAAAAGGTCTAACCCAGCCACCAGCATTCTTCCCTCAGCAATCTCTCACCAGGCGGTCTACCAGAAGGTCTAACCCAGCCACCAGCATTCTTCCCTCAGCAATCTCTCACCAGGCTGTTTATCAGAAAGTCTAACCCGGCAACAAGCATTCTTCCCAAAGCAATCTCTCACCAGGCGGTCTACCAGAAGTTCTAACCCGGCCACCAGCATTCTTCCCTCAGCAATCTCTCACAAGGCGGTCTCCCAGAAGGTCTAACCTGGCCACCAGTATTCTCCCCTCAGCAATCTCTCACCAGGTCGTCTATCAGAAGGTCACCAGTATTCTTCCCTCAGCAATCTCTCACCAGGCAGTCCACCAGAAAGTCTAACCCAGCCACCAGCATTCTTCCCTCAGCAATCTCTCACCAGGCGGTCTACCAGAAGGTCTAACCCGGCCACCAGCATTCTTCCCTCAGCAATCTCTCACCAGGCTGTTTACCAGAAGGTCTAACCCAGCCACAAGCATTCTTCCCAAAGCATTCTCTCACCAGGCGGTCTACCAGAAGTTCTAACCCGGAGCCACCAGCATTCTTCCCTCAGCAATCTCTCACCAGACGGTCTATCAGGAGTTCTAACCCGGGGCCACCAGCATTCTTCCCAAAGCAATTGCTCACCAGGTGGTCTACCAGAACGTCTAACTCGGCCACCAGCATTCTTCCCTCAGCAATCTCTCACCAGGCGGTCTACCAGATGTTCTAACCCGGCCACCAGCATTCTTCCCTCAGCAATCTCTCACCAGGCGGTCTACTAGAAGCTCTAACCCGGCCACCGGTGTTCTTCCCTCGGCCATCTCTCACCAGGCTGTCTACCAGTAGGTCTAACGCAACCACCAGCATTCTTCCCAAAGCAATCGCTCACCAGGCGGTCTACCAGAAGGTCTAACCCGGCCACCAGCATTCTTCCCTCGGCAATCTCTCAGGCTGTCTACCAGAAGGTCACCAGCATTCTTCCCTCAGCAATCTCTCACCAGGCAGTCTACCAGAAAGTCTACCCCGGCCACCAGCATTCTTCCCAAAGCAATCTCTCACCAGGCGGTCTACCAGAAGGTCTTACCCAGCCACCAGCATTCTTCCCTCAGCAATCTCTCACCAGGCGGTCTACCAGAAGTTCTAACCCTGGGCCACCAGCATTCTTCCCTCAGCAATCTCTCACAAGGTGGTCTACCAGAAGTTCTAACCCGGGGCCACCAGCATTCTTCCCTCAGCAATCTCTCACCAGGCGGTCTACCAGAAGTTCTAACCCGGGGCCACCAGCATTCTTCCCTCAGCAATCTCTCACCAGGTGTTCTACCAGAAGATCTAACCTGGCCCCCAGCATTCTTCCCTCAGCAATCTCTCACCACGCGGTCTACCAGAAGTTCTAACCCGGAGCCACTTGCATTCTTCCGTCAGCAATCTCTCACCAGGCAGTATACCAGAAGGTCACCAGCATTCTTCCCTCAGCAATCTCTCACCAGGCTTTCCACCAAAAGGTCACCAGCATTCTTCCCTATAAAATCTCTCACCAGGCGGTCTACCAGAAGGTCTAACCCGGCCACCAGTATTCTCCCCTCAGCAATCTCTCACCAGGTGGTCTACCAGAAGGTCACCAGTATTCTTCCCTCAGCAATCTCTCACCAGGCAGTCCACCAGAAGGTCTAACCCAGCCACCAGCATTCTTCCCTGAGCAATCTCTCACCAGGCGGTCTACCAGAAGGTCTAACCCGGCCACCAGCATTCTTCCCTCAGCAATCTCTCACCAGGCTGTTTATCAGAAGGTCTAACCCAGCCACCAGCATTCTTCCCTCAGCAGTCTCTCACAAGGCGGTCTCCCAGAAGGTCTAACTCGGCCACCAGCATTCTCCCCTCAGCAATGTCTCACCAGATGGTCTACCAGAAGGTCACCAACATTCTTCCCTCAGCAATCTCTCACCAGGCGGTCTACCCGAAGTTCTAACCCAGCCACCAGCATTATTCCCTCAGCAATCTCTCACCAGGCGGACTACCAGATGGTCTAACCCAGCCACCAGTATTCTTCCCATTCACAATCTCTCACCAGGCCGTCTACCAGAAGGTCTAACCTGGTCACCAGAATTCTTCCCTCAGCAATCTCTCACCAGGCTGTTTACCAGAAGGTCTAACCCGGCCACAAGCATTCTTCCCAAAGCATACTCTCACCAGGCGGTCTACCAGAAGTTCTAACCCGGGGCCACCAGCATTATTCCCTCAGCAATCTCTCACCAGACGGTCTATCAGGAGTTCTAACCCGGGGCACCAGCATTCTTCCCAAAGCAATCGCTCAACAGGTGGTCTACCAGAACGTCTAACTCGGCCACCAGCATTCTTCCCAAAGCAATCTCTCACCAGGCGGTCTACCAGAAGTTCTAACCCGTGGCCACCAGCATTCTTCCCTCAGCAATCTCTCACCAGGCGGTCTACCAGAAGTTCTAACCCGGGGCCACCAGCATTCTTCCCTCAGCAATCTCTCACCAGGTGTTCTACCAGAGGATCTAACCTGGCCAACAGCATTCTTCCCTCAGCAATCTCTCACCAGGCGGTCTACCAGAAGATCTAACCCGGGGCCACTTGCATTCTTCCGTCAGCAATCTCTCACCAGGCAGTATACCAGGTCACCAGCATTCTTCCCTCAGCAATCTCTCACCAGGCGGTCTACCAGAAGGTCACCAGCATTCTTCCCTAAAAAATCTCTCACCAGGCGGTCTACCAGAAGGTCTAACCCGGCCACCAGTATTCTCCCCTCAGCAATCTCTCACCAGGTGGTCTACCAGAAGGTCACCAGTATTCTTCCCTCAGCAATCTCTCACCAGGCAGTCCACCAAAAGGTCTAACCCAGCCACCAGCATTCTTCCCTCAGCAATCTCTCACCAGGCGGTCTACCAGAAGGTCTAACCCAGCCACCAGCATTCTTCCCTCAGCAATCTCTCACCAGGCTGTTTATCAGAAAGTCTAACCCGGCAACAAGCATTCTTCCCAAAGCAATCTCTCACCAGGCGGTCTACCAGAAGTTCTAACCCGGCCACCAGCATTCTTCCCTCAGCAATCTCTCACAAGGCGGTCTCCCAGAAGGTCTAACCTGGCCACCAGTATTCTCCCCTCAGCAATCTCTCACCAGGTCGTCTATCAGAAGGTCACCAGTATTCTTCCCTCAGCAATCTCTCACCAGGCAGTCCACCAGAAAGTCTAACCCAGCCACCAGCATTCTTCCCTCAGCAATCTCTCACCAGGCGGTCTACCAGAAGGTCTAACCTGGCCACCAGCATTCTTCCCTCAGCAATCTCTCACCAGGCTGTTTACCAGAAGGTCTAACCCAGCCACAAGCATTCTTCCCAAAGCATTCTCTCACCAGGCGGTCTACCAGAAGTTCTAACCCGGGGCCACCAGCATTCTTCCCTCAGCAATCTCTCACCAGACGGTCTATCAGGAGTTCTAACCCGGGGCCACCAGCATTCTTCCCAAAGCAATTGCTCACCAGGTGGTCTACCAGAACGTCTAACTCGGGCACCAGCATTCTTCCCTCAGCAATCTCTCACCAGGCGGTCTACCAGATGTTCTAACCCGGGGCCACCAGCATTCTTCCCCCAGCAATCTCTCACCAGGTGTTCTACCAGAAGATCTAACCTGGCCCCCAGCATTCTTCCCTCAGCAATCTCTCACCAGGCGGTCTACCAGAAGTTCTAACCTGGAGCCACTTGCATTCTTCCGTCAGCAATCTCTCACCAGGCAGTATACCAGAAGGTCACCAGCATTCTTCCCTCAGCAAGCTCTCACCAGGCTGTCCACCAAAAGGTCACCAGCATTCTTCCCTATAAAATCTCTCACCATGCGGTCTACCAGAAGGTCTAACCCGGCCACCAGTATTCTCCCCTCAGCAATCTCTCACCAGGTGGTCTACCAGAAGGTCACCAGTATTCTTCCCTCAGCAATCTCTCACCAGGCAGTCCACCAGAAGATCTAACCCAGCCACCAGCATTCTTCCCTCAGCAATCTCTCACCAGGCGGTCTACCAGAAGGTCTAACCCGGCCACCAGCATTCTTCCCTCAGCAATCTCTCACCAGGATGTTTATCAGAAGGTCTAACCCAGCCACCAGCATTCTTCCCTCAGCAGTCTCTCACAAGGCGGTCTCCCAGAAGGTCTAACCCGGCCACCAGCATTCTCCCCTCAGCAATGTCTCACCAGATGGTCTACCAGAAGGTCACCAGCATTCTTCCCTCAGCAATCTCTCACCAGGCGGTCTACCCGAAGTTCTAACCCAGCCACCAGCATTATTCCCTCAGCAATCTCTCACCAGGCGGACTACCAGATGGTCTAACCCAGCCACCAGTATTCTTCCCATTCACAATCTCTCACCAGGCCGTCTACCAGAAGGTCTAACCTGGTCACCAGCATTCTTCCCTCAGCAATCTCTCACCAGGCTGTTTACCAGAAGGTCTAACCCGGCCACAAGCATTCTTCCCAAAGCATTCTCTCACCAGGCGGTCTACCAGAAGTTCTAACCCGGGGCCACCAGCATTCTTCCCTCAGCAATCTCTCACCAGACGGTCTATCAGGAGTTCTAACCCGGGGCCACCAGCATTCTTCCCAAAGCAATCGCTCAACAGGTGGTCTACCAGAACGTCTAACTCGGCCACCAGCATTCTTCCCTCAGCAATCTCTCACCAGGCGGTCTACCAGATGTTCTAACCCAGGGCCACCAGCATTCTTCCCCCAGCAATCTCTCACCAGGTGTTCTAACAGAAGATCTAACCTGGCCCCCAGCATTCTTCCCTCAGCAATCTCTCACCAGGCGGTCTACCAGAAGTTCAAACCCGGGGCCACTTGCATTCTTCCGTCAGCAATCTCTCAGCAGGCAGTATACCAGAAGGTCACCAGCATTCTTCCCTCAGCAATCTCTCACCAGGCGGTCCACCAAAAGGTCACCAGCATTCTTCCCTGTAAAATCTCTCACCAGGCGGTCTACCAGAAGGTCTAACCCGGCCACCAGTATTCTCCCCTCAGCAATCTCTCACCAGGTGGTCTACCAGAAGGTCACCAGTATTCTTCCCTCAGCAATCTCTCACCAGGCAGTCCACCAGAAGGTCTAACCTAGCCACCAGCATTCTTCCCTCAGCAATCTCTCACCAGGCGGTCTACCAGAAGGTCTAACCCGGCCGCCAGCATTCTTCCCTCAGCAATCTCTCACCAGGCTGTTTACCAGAAGGTCTAACCCGGCCACAAGCATTCTTCCCAAAGCAATCTCTCACCAGGCAGTCTACCAGAAGTTCTAACCCAGCCACCAGCATTCTTCCCTCAGCAGTCTCTCACAAGGCGGTCTCCCAGAAGGTCTAACCCGGCCACCAGCATTCTCCCCTCAGCAATGTCTCACCAGATGGTCTATCAGAAGGTCACCAACATTCTTCCCTCAGCAATCTCTCACCAGGAGGTCTACCAGAAGGTCTAACACGGCCACCAGGATTATTCCCTCAGCAATCTCTCACCGGGCAGTCTACCAGAAGGTCTAACCCGGCCACCAGCATTCTTCCCTCAGCAATCTCTCACCAGGCGGTCTACCCGAAGTTCTAACCTAGCCACCAGCATTATTCCCTCAGCAATCTCTCACCAGGCGGACTACCAGATGGTCTAACCCAGCCACCAGTATTCTTCCCATTCACAATCTCTCACCAGGCCGTCTACCAGAAGGTCTAACCTGGTCACCAGCATTATTTCCTCAGCAATCTCTCACCAGGCGGTCTACTAGAAGGTCTAACCCGACCACCAACATTCTTCCCTCAGCAACCTCTTACCAGGCGGTCTACCAGAGTGTCTAACCCAGCCACCATCATTATTCCCTCAGCAATCTCTCACCAGGCGGTCTACCAGAAGATCTAACCTGGCCACCAGCATTCTTCCCTCAGCAATCTCTCAACAGGTGGTCTACCAGAAGGTCTAACCCAGCCACCAGCATTCTCCCCTCAGCAATCTCTCACCAGGCAATCTACCAGAAGGTCACAAGCATTCTTCCATCAGCAATCTCTCACCAGGCAGTCTACCAGAACGTTTAATCCAGCCACCAGCATTCTTCCCTCAGCAATCTCTCACCAGGCGGTCTACCAGAAGGTCTACCCCGGCCACCAGCCTTCTTCCCTCAGCAGTCTCTCACCAGGCAGTCTACCAGAAGGACTTACCCGGCCACCAGCATTCTTCCCTCAGCAATCTCTCACCAGGCAGTCTACCAGAAGGTCTAACCCGGCCACCAGTATTCTTCCCATCCACAATCTCTCACCAGGCGGTCTACCAGAAGGTCTAACCCAACCACCAGCATTCTTCCCTCAGCATTCTCTCACCAGGTGGTCTACCAGAAGGTCTAACCTGGCCACCAGCATTCTTCCCTCAGCAATCTCTCACCAGGCGGTCTACCAGAAGTTCTAACCCGGGGCCACTTGCATTCTTCTGTCAGCAATCTCTCACCAGGCAGTAAACCAGAAGGTCACCAGCATTCTTCCCTCAGTAATCTCTCATCAGGCGGTCTACCAGAAGATCACCAGCATTCTTCCCTATACAATCTCTCACCAAGCTGTCTACCAGAAGGTCAAACCTGGCCACCAGTATTCTCCCCTCAGCAATCTCTCACCAGGTGGTCTACCAGAAGGTCACCAGTATTCTTCCCTCAGCAATCTATCACCAGGCAGTCCACCAGAAGGTCTAACCCAGCCACCAGCATTCTTCCCTCAGCAATCTCTCACCAGGCGGTCTACCAGAAGGTCTAACCTGGCCACCAGCATTCTTCCCTCAGCAATCTCTCACCAGGCGGTCTACCAGAAGCTCTAACCCGACCACCAACATTCTTCCCTCAGCAATCTCGCACCAGGTTGTCTACCAGTAGGTCTAACCCGGCCACCAGCATTCTTCCCAAAGCAATCTCTCACCAGGCGGTCTACCAGAAGGTCTAACCTGGCCACCAGCATTCTTCCCTCAGCAATCTCTCATCAGGCGGTCTACCAGAAGGTCATCAGCATTCTTCCCTCAGCAATCTCTCACCAGGCAGTCTACCAGAAGGTCTACCCCGGCCACCAGCATTCTTCCCAAAGCAATCTCTCACCAGGCGGTCTACCTGAAGGTCTTACCCGGCCACCAGCATTCACCCCTCAGCAATCTCTCACCAGGCAGTCTACCAGAAGGTCTACCCCGGCCACCAGCATTCTTCCCAAAGCAATCTCTCACCAGGCGGTCTACCTGAAGGTCTTACCCGGCCACCAGCATTCACCCCTCAGCAATCTCTCACCAGGCAGTCTACCAGAAGGTCTACCCCGGCCACCAGCATTCTTCCCAAAGCAATCTCTCACCAGGCGGTCTACCAGAGGGTCTTACCCAGCCATCAGCATTCTTCCCTCAGCAATCTCTCACCAGGCGGTCTACCAGAAGTTCTAACCCATGGCCACCAGCATTCTTCCCTCAGCAATCTCTCACCAGGTGGTCTACCAGAAGATCTAACTCGGCCACCAGCATTTTTCCCAAAGCAATCTCTCACCAGGCCATCTACCAGACGTTCTAACCCGGGGCCACCAGCATTCTTCCCTCAGCAATCCCTCACCAGGCGGTCTACCAGAAGTTCTAACCCGGGGCCACCAGCATTCTTCCCAAAGCAATCTCTCACCAGGCGGTCTACCAGAAGGTCTAACCCGGCCACCAGCATTCTTCCCTCAGCTATCTCTCACCAGACGGTTTACCAGAAGGTCTAACCCAGCCACAAGCATTCTTCCCAAAGCAATCTCTCACCAGGTGGTCTACCAGAAGTTCTAACCCGGCCACTAGCATTCTTCCCTCAGCAATCTCTCACCAGGCGGTCTCCCAGAAGGTCTAACCCGGCCACCAGCATTATCCCCTCAGCAATGTCTCACCAGGTGGTCTACCAGAAGGTCACCAATATTCTTCCCTCAGCAATCTCTCACCAGGCAGTCTACCAGAAGGTCTAACCCGGCCACCAGCATTCTTCCCTCAGCAATCTCTCACCAGGCGGTCTACCAGAAGGTCTAACCCGGCAACCAGCATTCTTCCCTCAGCAATCTCTCGCCAGGCTGTCTACCAGAAGGTCACAGCATTCTTCCCTCAGCAATCTCTCACCAGGCAGTCTACCAGAATGTCTAACCGGACCACAAGCATTCTTCCCAAAGCAATCTCTCACCAGGCGGTTTACCAGAAGGTCTAACCGGACCACAAGCATTCTTCCCAAAGCAATCTCTCACCAGGCGGTCTACCAGAAGGTCACCGGCATTCTTCGATCAGCAATCTCTCACCAGGCGGTCTACCAGAAGGTCTAACCCAGCCACCAACATTCTTCCCAAAGCAATCTCTCACCAGGTGGTCTACCAGAAGGTCACCAGCATTCTTCCCTCAGCAATCTCTCACCACGCTGTCTACCAGAAGGTCTAACCCAGCCACCAGCATTCTTTCCTCAGTAATCTCGCACCAGGCGGTCTACCCAAGGTCTAACCCGGCCACCAGCATTCTTCCCAAAGCAATCTCTCACCAGGCGTTCTACCAGACGTTTTAACCCGGCCACCAGCATTCTTCCCTCAGCAATCCCTCACCAGGTTGTCTACCAGAAGGTCACCAGCATTATTCCCTCAGCAATCTCTCACCAGGCGGTCTACCAGAAGGTCTAACCCAACCACCAGCATTCTTCCCTCAGCAATCTCTCAGCAGGCGGTCTACCAGAAGTTCTGACCCGGCCACCAGCATTCTTCCCTCAGCAATTTCTTGGAGGCTCAAATGCCCATGTAACATGAATGCAACTGCTCTGGCAGTTTTTGGTGGATTTGCAGAGGGGGGAATTGTCCTTCCAATCCAGCATAATATCTCCCCTTCCACTGATAGTTCCTCCTGAACTTGCCTGTAAAGATCCAGATCAGGCACCGTGGCTTAGCTGGTAGGCATGGGCGGGCCTTCAGCTAAGGCCATGGTGCCTGATCTGGATGGCCCGCTCATGCCTACCAGCTCATTAACCCTGGCCATAATGGGATTGTTTTGTTCAGCTGTGACCGCATGTTCTTGGCAGTAGCGGAGGCAGCTTTTGGTGTCGGCGGGGGGGGGACGGGTGGGCGGTGGATAATACAGCACCAGTGAGAGGCTGGGGTGTGCACTGGGCACAAAAGGGAAAACGGGGACGGGGGATCTGTTTTCATATGTCAGACCCTGCACTGCTTTTGGAACTCTATCATTTCTCTTGAACAACATTGTACTCCACTGTCCATCACTAGGTACTCGGGGCACCCCTCTCTCCAAGGTTTTGCTTGCAGGAGCACAATTGCCATAGGTGTTGAAATGCTGTCCACAAACTCCACCTCTGACCACTTGCTAAAATAATCTATAAGAGCAATGGCAAATTGTTTCCCCATAGTAAGGCAATGCATGGGACCTATGAAGGCCAGGCACTGTTCGTCCCGAACGGCGCAGGGAATCTGGATGGGAATAATCTGCAGGGGCCTAAAGGTTAGGATGCGGCAGATCATTCCCATCCACAATCTCTCACCAGGCGGTCTACCAGAAACTCTAACCCGGCCACCACCATTCTTCCCTCAGCAATCTCTCACCAGGCGGTCTACTAGAAGCTCTAACCCGGCCACCAGTGTTCTTCCCTCGGCCATCTCTCACCAGGCTGTCTACCAGTAGGTCTAACGCGACCACCAGCATTCTTCCCAAAGCAATCGCTCACCAGGCGGTCTACCAGAAGGTCTAACCCGGCCACCAGCATTCTTCCCTCGGCAATCTCTCAGGCTGTCTACCAGAGGGTCACCAGCATTCTTCCCTCAGCAATCTCTCACCAGGCAGTCTACCAGAAAGTCTACCCCGGCCACCAGCATTCTTCCAAAAGCAATCTCTCACCAGGCGGTCTCCCAGAAGGTCTTACCCAGCCACCAGCATTCTTCCCTCAGCAATCTCTCACCAGGCGGTCTACCAGAAGTTCTAACCCAGGGCCACCAGCATTCTTCCCTCAGCAATCTCTCACAAGCTGGTCTACCAGAAGATCTAACTCAGCCACCAGCATTCTTCCCAAAGCAATCTCTCACCAGGCGGTCTACCGGAAGTTCTAACCCGTGGCCACCAGCATTCTTCCCTCAGCAATCTCTCACCAGGCGGTCTAGCAGAAGTTCTAACCCGGGGCCACCAGCATTCTTCCCTCAGCAATCTCTCACCAGGTGTTCTACCAGAGGATCTAACCTGGCCAACAGCATTCTTCCCTCAGCAATCTCTCACCAGGCGGTCTACCAGAAGTTCTAACCCGGGGCCACTTGCATTCTTCCGTCAGCAATCTCTCACCAGGCAGTATACCAGAAGGTCACCAGCATTCTTCCCTCAGCAATCTCTCACCAGGCGGTCTACCAGAAGGTCACCAGCATTCTTCCCTAAAAAATCTCTCACCAGGCGGTCTACCAGAATGTCTAACCCGGCCAACAGTATTCTCCCCGCAGCAATCTCTCACCAGGTGGTCTACCAGAAGGTCACCAGTATTCTTCCCTCAGCAATCTCTCACCAGGCAGTCCACCAAAAGGTCTAACCCAGCCACCAGCATTCTTCCCTCAGCAATCTCTCACCAGGCGGTCTACCAGAAGGTCTAACCCAGCCACCAGCATTCTTCCCTCAGCAATCTCTCACCAGGCTGTTTACCAGAAAGTCTAACCCGGCAACAAGCATTCTTCCCAAAGCAATCTCTCACCAGGCGGTCTACCAGAAGTTCTAACCCGGCCACCAGCATTCTTCCCTCAGCAATCTCTCACAAGGCGGTCTCCCAGAAGGTCTAACCTGGCCACCAGTATTCTCCCCTCAGCAATCTCTCACCAGGTCGTCTATCAGAAGGTCACCAGTATTCTTCCCTCAGCAATCTCTCACCAGGCAGTCCACCAGAAAGTCTAACCCAGCCACCAGCATTCTTCCCTCAGCAATCTCTCACCAGGCGGTCTACCAGAAGGTCTAACCTGGCCACCAGTATTCTTCCCTCAGCAATCTCTCACCAGGCTGTTTACCAGAAGGTCTAACCCAGTCACAAGCATTCTTCCCAAAGCATTCTCTCACCAGGCGGTCTACCAGAAGTTCTAACCCGGGGCCACCAGCATTCTTCCCTCAGCAATGTCTCACCAGACGGTCTATCAGGAGTTCTAACCCGGGGCCACCAGCATTCTTCCCAAAGCAATTGCTCACCAGGTGGTCTACCAGAACGTCTAACTCGGCCACCAGCATTCTTCGCTCAGCAATCTCTCACCAGGCGGTCTACCAGATGTTCTAACCCGGGGCCACCAGCATTCTTCCCCCAGCAATCTCTCACCAGGTGTTCTACCAGAAGATCTAACCTGGCCCCCAGCATTCTTCCCTCAGCAATCTCTCACCAGGCGGTCTACCAGAAGTTCTAACCCGGAGCCACTTGCATTCTTCCGTCAGCAATCTCTCACCAGGCAGTATACCAGAAGGTCACCAGCATTCTTCCCTCAGCAATCTCTCACCAGGCTGTCCACCAAAAGGTCACCAGCATTCTTCCCTATAAAATCTCTCACCAGGCGGTCTACCAGAAGGTCTAACCCGGCCACCAGTATTCTCCCCTCATCAATCTCTCACCAGGTGGTCTACCAGAAGGTCACCAGTATTCTTCCCTCAGCAATCTCTCACCAGGCAGTCCACCAGAAGGTCTAACCCAGCCACCAGCATTCTTCCCTCAGCAATCTCTCACCAGGCGGTCTACCAGAAGGTCTAACCCGGCCACCAGCATTCTTCCCTCAGCAATCTCTCACCAGGCTGTTTATCAGAAGGTCTAACCCAGCCACCAGCATTCTTCCCTCAGCAGTCTCTCACCAGGCGGTCTCCCAGAAGGTCTAACCCGGCCACCAGCATTCTCCCCTCAGCAATGTCTCACCAGATGGTCTACCAGAAGGTCACCAGCATTCTTCCCTCAGCAATCTCTCACCAGGCAGTCTGCCCGAAGTTCTAACCCAGCCACCAGCATTATTCCCTCAGCAATCTCTCACCAGGCGGACTACCAGATGGTCTAACCCAGCCACCAGTATTCTTCCCATTCACAATCTCTCACCAGGCCGTCTACCAGAAGGTCTAACCTAGTCACCAGCATTCTTCCCTCAGCAATCTCTCACCAGGCTGTTTACCAGAAGGTCTAACCAGGCCACAAGCATTCTTCCCAAAGCATTCTCTCACCAGGCGGTCTACCAGAAGTTCTAACCCAGGGCCACCAGCATTCTTCCCTCAGCAATCTCTCCCCAGACGGTCTATCAGGAGTTCTAACCCGGGGCCACCAGCATTCTTCCCAAAGCAATTGCTCACCAGGTGGTCTACCAGAACGTCTAACTCGGCCACCAGCATTCTTCCCTCAGCAATCTCTCACCAGGCGGTCTACCAGATGTTCTAACCCGGGGCCACCAGCATTCTTCCCCCAGCAATCTCTCACCAGGTGTTCTACCAGAAGGTCTAACCTGGCCCCCAGCATTCTTCCCTCAGCAATCTCTCACCAGGCGGTCTACCAGAAGTTCAAACCCGGGGCCACTTGCATTCTTCCGTCAGCAATCTCTCATCAGGCAGTATACCAGAAGGTCACCAGCATTCTTCCCTCAGCAATCTCTCACCAGGCGGTCCACCAAAAGGTCACCAGCATTCTTCCCTATAAAATCTCTCACCAGGCGGTCTACCAGAAGGTCACCAGTATTCTTCCCTCAGCAATCTCTCACCAGGCAGTCCACCAGAAGGTCTAACCCAGCCACCAGCATTCTTCCCTCAGCAATCTCTCACCAGGCGGTCTACCAGAAGGTCTAACCCGGCCACCAGCATTCTTCCCTCAGCAATCTCTCACCAGGCTGTTTACCAGAAGGTCTAACCCGGCCACAAGCATTCTTCCCAAAGCAATCTCTCACCAGGCAGTCTACCAGAAGTTCTAACCCAGCCACCAGCATTCTTCCCTCAGCAGTCTCTCACAAGGCGGTCTCCCAGAAGGTCTAACCCGGCCACCAGCATTCTCCCCTCAGCAATGTCTCACCAGATGGTCTACCAGAAGGTCACCAACATTCTTCCCTCAGCAATCTCTCACCAGGAGGTCTACCAGAAGGTCTAACACGGCCACCAGCATTATTCCCTCAGCAATCTCTTACCGGGCAGTCTACCAGAAGGTCTAACCCGGCCACCAGCATTCTTCCCTCAGCAATCTCTCACCAGGCGGTCTACCCGAAGTTCTAACCCAGCCACCAGCATTATTCCCTCAGCAATCTCTCACCAGGCGGACTACCAGACGGTCTAACCCAGCCACCAGTATTCTTCCCATTCACAATCTCTCACCAGGCCGTCTACCAGAAGGTCTAACCTGGTCACCAGCATTATTCCCTCAGCAATCTCTCACCAGGCGGTCTACTAGAAGGTCTAACCCAACCACCATCATTCTTCCCTCAGCAATCTTTCACCAGGTGGTCTACCAGAGTGTCTAACCCAGCCACCATCATTATTCCCTCAGCAATCTCTCACCAGGCGGTCTACCAGAAGATCTAACCTGGCCACCAGCATTCTTCCCTCAGCAATCTCTCAACAGGTGGTCTACCAGAAGGTCTAACCCAGCCACCAGCATTCTCCCCTCAGCAATCTCTCACCAGGCAGTCTACCAGAAGGTCACAAGCAGTCTTCCATCAGCAATCTCTCACCAGGCAGTCTACCAGAACGTTTAATCCAGCCACCAGCATTCTTCCCTCAGCAATCTCTCACCAGGCGGTCTACCAGAAGGTCTACCCCGGCCACCAGCATTCTTCCCATCCACAATCTCTCACCAGGCGGTCTACCAGAAGGTCTAACCCGGGGCCACCAGCATTCTTCCCTCAGCAATCTCTCACCAGACGGTCTATCAGGAGTTCTAAAACGGGGCCACCAGCATTCTTCCCAAAGCAATCGCTCACCAGGTGGTCTACCAGAACGTCTAACTCGGCCACCAGCATTCTTCCCTCAGCAATCTCTCACCAGGCGGTCTACCAGATGTTACAACCCGGGGCCACCAGCATTCTTCCCCCAGCAATCTCTCACCAGGTGTTCTACCAGAAGATCTAACCTGGCCCCCAGCATTCTTCCCTCAGCAATCTCTCACCAGGCGGTCTACCAGAAGGTCATCAGCATTCTTCCCTCAGCAATCTCTCACCAGGCAGTATACCAGAAGGTCACCAGCATTCTTCCCTCAGCAATCTCTCACCAGGCGGTCTACCAGAAGGTCACCAGCATTCTTCCCTATAAAATCTCTCACCAGGCGGTCTACCAGAAGGTCTAACCCGGCCACCAGTATTCTCCCCTCAGCAATCTCTCACCAGGTGGTCTACCAGAAGGTCACCAGTATTCTTCCCTCAGCAATCTCTCACCAGGCAGTCCACCAGAAGGTCTAACCCAGCCAACAGCATTCTTCCCTCAGCAATCTCTCACCAGGCGGTCTACCAGAAGGTCTAACCCGGCCACCAGTATTCTTCCCTCAGCAATCTCTCACCAGGCTGTTTACCAGAAGGTCTAACCCGGCCACAAGCATTCTTCCCAAAGCAATCTCTCACCAGGCAGTCTACCAGAAGTTCTAACCCAGCCACCAGCATTCTTCCCTCAGCAGTCTCTCACAAGGCGGTCTCCCAGAAGGTCTAACCCGGCCACCAGCATTCTCCCCTCAGCAATGTCTCACCAGATGGTCTACCAGAACGTCTAACTCGGCCACCAGCATTCTTCCCTCAGCAATCTCTCACCAGGCGGTCTACCAGATGTTACAACCCGGGGCCACCAGCATTCTTCCCCCAGCAATCTCTCACCAGGTGTTCTACCAGAAGATCTAACCTGGCCCCCAGCATTCTTCCCTCAGCATTCTCTCACCAGGCGGTCTACCAGAAGTTCTAACCCGGGGCCACTTGCATTCTTCCGTCAGCAATCTCTCATCAGGCAGTATACCAGAAGGTCACCAGCATTCTTCCCTCAGCAATCTCTCACCAGGCTGTCCACCAAAAGGTCACCAGCATTCTTCCCTATAAAATCTCTCACCAGGCGGTCTACCAGAAGGTCTAACCCGGCCACCAGTATTCTCCCCTCAGCAATCTCTCACCAGGTGGTCTACCAGAAGGTCACCAGTATTCTTCCCTCAGCAATCTCTCACCAGGCAGTCCACCAGAAGGTCTAACCCAGCCACCAGCATTCTTCCCTCAGCAATCTCTCACCAGGCGGTCTTCCAGAAGGTCTAACCCGGCCACCAGTATTCTTCCCTCAGCAATCTCTCACCAGGCTGTTTATCAGAAGGTCTAACCCGGCCACAAGCATTCTTCACAAAGCAATCTCTCACCAGGCAGTCTACCAGAAGTTCTAACCCAGCCACCAGCATTCTTCTCTCAGCAGTCTCTCACAAGGCGGTCTCCCAGAAGGTCTAACCCAGCCACCAGCATTCTCCCCTCAGCAACGTCTCACCAGATGGTCTACCAGAAGGTCACCAACATTCTTCCCTCAGCAATCTCTCACCAGGAGGTCTACCAGAAGGTCTAACACGGCCACCAGCATTATTCCCTCAGCAATCTCTCACCGGGCAGTCTACCAGAAGGTCTAACCCGGCCACCAGCATTCTTCCCTCAGCAATCTCTCACCAGGCGGTCTACCCGAAGTTCTAACCCAGCCACCAGCATTATTCCCTCAGCAATCTCTCACCAGGCGGACTACCAGATGGTGTAACCCAGCCACCAGTATTCTTCCCATTCACAATCTCTCACCAGGCCATCTACCAGAAGGTCTAACCTGGTCACCAGCATTATTCCCTCAGCAATCTCTCACCAGGCGGTCTACTAGAAGGTCTAACCCGACCACCAACATTCTTCCCTCAGCAATCTCTCACCAGGCGGTCTACCAGAGTGTCTAACCCAGCCACCATCATTATTCCCTCAGCAATCTCTCACCAGGCGGTCTACCAGAAGATCTAACCTGGCCACCAGCATTCTTCCCTCAGCAATCTCTCAACAAGTGGTCTACCAGAAGGTCTAACCCAGCCACCAGCATTCTCCCCTCAGCAATCTCTCACCAGGCAGTCTACCAGAAGGTCACAAGCATTCTTCCATCAGCAATCTCTCACCAGGCAGTCTACCAGAACGTTTAATCCAGCCACCAGCATTCTTCCCTCAGCAATCTCTCACCAGGCGGTCTACCAGAAGGTCTACCCCGGCCACCAGCATTCTTCCCTCAGCAGTCTCTCACCAGGCAGTCTACCAGAAGGACTTACCCGGCCACCAGCATTCTTCCTTCAGCAATCTCTCACCAGGCAGTCTACCAGAAGGTCTAACCCGGCCACCAGTATTCTTCCCATCCACAATCTCTCACCAGGCGGTCTACCAGAAGGTCTAACCCGACCACCAGCATTCTTCCCTCAGCATTCTCTCACCAGACGGTCTACCAGAAGGTCTAACCTGGCCACCAGCATTCTTCCCTCAGCAATCTCTCACCAGGCGGTCTACCAGAAGTTCTAACCCGGGGCCACTTGCATTCTTCCGTCAGCAATCTCTCACCAGGCAGTAAACCAGAAGGTCACCAGCATTCTTCCCTCAGTAATCTCTCATCAGGCGGTCTACCAGAAGGTCACCAGCATTCTTCCCTATACAATCTCTCACCAAGCTGTCTACCAGATGGTCGAACCTGGCCACCAGTATTCTCCCCTCAGCAATCTCTCACCAGGTGGTCTACCAGAAGGTCACCAGTATTCTTCCCTCAGCAATCTATCACCAGGCAGTCCACCAGAAGGTCTAACCCAGCCACCAGCATTCTTCCCTCAGCAATCTCTCACCAGGCGGTCTACCAGAAGGTCTAACCCGGCCACCAGCATTCTTCCCTCAGCAATCTCTCACCAGGCGGTCTACCAGAAGCTCTAACCTGACCACCAGCATTCTTCCCTCAGCAATCTCGCACCAGGTTGTCTACCAGTAGGTCTAACCCGGCCACCAGCATTCTTCCCAAAGCAATCTCTCACCAGGCAGTCTACCAGAAGGTCTAACCTGGCCACCAGCATTCTTCCCTCAGCAATCTCTCATCAGGCGGTCTACCAGAAGGTCATCAGCATTCTTCCCTCAGCAATCTCTCACCAGGCAGTCTACCAGAAGGTCTACCCCGGCCACCAGCATTCTTCCCAAAGCAATCTCTCACCAGGCGGTCTACCTGAAGGTCTTACCCGGCCACCAGCATTCACCCCTCAGCAATCTCTCACCAGGAAGTCTACCAGAAGGTCTACCCCGGCCACCAGCATTCTTCCCAAAGCAATCTCTCACCAGGCGGTCTACCAGAGGGTCTTACCCAGCCATCAGCATTCTTCACTCAGCAATCTCTCACCAGGCGGTCTACCAGAAGCTCTAACCTGACCACCAGCATTCTTCCCTCAGCAATCTCGCACCAGGTTGTCTACCAGTAGGTCTAACCCGGCCACCAGCATTCTTCCCAAAGCAATCTCTCACCAGGCGGTCTACCAGAAGGTCTAACCTGGCCACCAGCATTCTTCCCTCAGCAATCTCTCATCAGGCGGTCTACCAGAAGGTCATCAGCATTCTTCCCTCAGCTATCTCTCACCAGGCAGTCTACCAGAAGGTCTACCCCGGCCACCAGCATTCTTCCCTCAGCAGTCTCTCACCAGGCGGTCTACCTGAAGGTCTTACCCGGCCACCAGCATTCACCCCTCAGCAATCTCTCACCAGGCAGTCTACCAGAAGGTCTACCCCGGCCACCAGCATTCTTCCCAAAGCAATCTCTCACCAGGCGGTCTACCAGAGGGTCTTACCCAGCTATCAGCATTCTTCCCTCAGCAATCTCTCACCAGGCGGTCTACCAGAAGTTCTAACCCATGGCCACCAGCATTCTTCCCTCAGCAATCTCTCACCAGGTGGTCTACCAGAAGATCTAACTCGGCCACCAGAATTTTTCCCAAAGCAATCTCTCACCAGGCCATCTACCAGACGTTCTAACCCGGGGCCACCAGCATTCTTCCCTCAGCAATCTCTCACCAGGCGGTCTACCAGAAGTTCTAACCCGGGGCCACCAGCATTCTTCCCAAAGCAATCTCTCACCAGGCGGTCTACCAGAAGGTCTAACCCGGCCACCAGCATTCTTCCCTCAGCTATCTCTCACCAGACGGTTTACCAGAAGGTCTAACCCAGCCACAAGCATTCTTCCCAAAGCAATCTCTCCCCAGGTGGTCTACCAGAAGTTCTAACCCGGCCACTAGCATTCTTCCCTCAGCAATCTCTCACCAGGCGGTCTCCCAGAAGGTCTAACCCGGCCACCAGCATTATCCCCTCAGCAATGTCTCACCAGGTGGTCTACCAGAAGGTCACCAATATTCTTCCCTCAGCAATCTCTCACCAGGCAGTCTACCAGAAGGTCTAACCCGGCCACCAGCATTCTTCCCAAGGCAATCTCTCACCAGGCGGTCTACCAGAAGGTCTAACCCGGCAACCAGCATTCTTCCCTCAGCAATCTCTCACCAGGCTGTCTACCAGAAGGTAAAGCATTTTTCCCTCAGCAATCTCTCACCAGGCAGTCTACCAAAAGGTCACCAGCATTCTTCCCTATAAAATCTCTCACCAGGCGGTCTACCAGAAGGTCTAACCCGGCCACCAGTATTCTCCCCTCAGCAATCTCTCACCAGGTGGTCTACCAGAAGGTCACCAGTATTCTTCCCTCAGCAATCTCTCACCAGGCAGTCCACCAGAAGGTCTAAGACAGCCACCAGCATTCTTCCCTCAGCAATCTCTCACCAGGCGGTCTACCAGAAGGTCTAACCCGGCCACCAGTATTCTTCCCTCAGCAATCTCTCACCAGGCTGTTTACCAGAAGGTCTAACCCGGCCACAAGCATTCTTCACAAAGCAATCTCTCACCAGGCAGTCTACCAGAAGGTCTAACCCGGCCACCAGCATTCTCCCCTCAGCAATGTCTCACCAGATGGTCTACCAGAAGGTCACCAACATTCTTCCCTCAGCAATCTCTCACCAGGAGGTCTACCAGAAGGTCTAACACGGCCACCAGCATTATTCCCTCAGCAATCTCTCACCGGGCAGTCTACCAGAAGGTCTAACCCGGCCACCAGCATTCTTCCCTCAGCAATCTCTCACCAGGCGGTCTACCCGAAGTTCTAACCCAGCCACCAGCATTATTCCCTCAGCAATCTCTCACCAGGCGGACTACCAGATGGTCTAACCCAGCCACCAGTATTCTTCCCATTCACAATCTCTCACCAGGCCATCTACCAGAAGGTCTAACCTGGTCACCAGCATTATTCCCTCAGCAATCTCTCACCAGGCGGTCTACTAGAAGGTCTAACCCGACCACCAACATTCTTCCCTCAGCAATCTCTCACCAGGCGGTCTACCAGAGTGTCTAACCCAGCCACCATCATTATTCCCTCAGCAATCTCTCACCAGGCGGTCTACCAGAAGATCTAACCTGGCCACCAGCATTCTTCCCTCAGCAATCTCTCAACAAGTGGTCTACCAGAAGGTCTAACCCAGCCACCAGCATTCTCCCCTCAGCAATCTCTCACCAGGCAGTCTACCAGAAGGTCACAAGCATTCTTCCATCAGCAATCTCTCACCAGGCAGTCTACCAGAGCATTTAATCCAGCCACCAGCATTCTTCCCTCAGCAATCTCTCACCAGGCGGTCTACCAGAAGGTCTACCCCGGCCACCAGCATTCTTCCCTCAGCAGTCTCTCACCTGGCAGTCTACCAGAAGGACTTACCCGGCCACCAGCATTCTTCCTTCAGCAATCTCTCACCAGGCAGTCTACCCGAAGGTCTAACCCGGCCACCAGTATTCTTCCCATCCACAATCTCTCACCAGGCGGTCTACCAGAAGGTCTAACCCGACCACCAGCATTCTTCCCTCAGCATTCTCTCACCAGGCGGTCTACCAGAAGGTCTAACCTGGCCACCAGCATTCTTCCCTCAGCAATCTCTCACCAGGCGGTCTACCAGAAGTTCTAACCCGGGGCCACTTGCATTCTTCCGTCAGCAATCTCTCACCAGGCAGTAAACCAGAAGGTCACCAGCATTCTTCCCTCAGTAATCTCTCACCAGGCAGTCTACCAGAAGGTCACAAGCATTCTTCCATCAGCAATCTCTCACCAGGCAGTCTACCAGAACGTTTAATCCAGCCACCAGCATTCTTCCCTCAGCAATCCCTCACCAGGCGGTCTACCAGAAGGTCTACCCCGGCCACAAGCATTCTTCCCATCCACAATCTCTCACCAGGCGGTCTACCAGAAGGTCTAACCCGGGGCCACCAGCATTCTCCCCTCAGCAATCTCTCACCAGGCAGTCTACCAGAAGGTCACAAGCATTCTTCCATCAGCAATCTCTCACCAGGCAGTCTACCAGAACGTTTAATCCAGCCACCAGCATTCTTCCCTCAGCAATCTCTCACCAGGCGGTCTACCAGAAGGTCTAACCCAGCCACCAGCATTCTCCCCTCAGCAATCTCTCACCAGGCAGTCTACCAGAAGGTCACAAGCATTCTTCCATCAGCAATCTCTCACCAGGCAGTCTACCAGAACGTTTAATCCAGCCACCAGCATTCTTCCCTCAGCAATCTCTCACCAGGCGGTCTACCAGAAGGTCTACCCCGGCCACCAGCATTCTTCCCATCCACAATCTCTCACCAGGCGGTCTACCAGAAGGTCTAACCCGGGGCCACCAGCATTCTTCCCAAAGCAATCGCTCAACAGGTGGTCTACCAGAACGTCTAACTCGGCCACCAGCATTCTTCCCTCAGCAATCTCTCACCAGGCGGTCTACCAGATGTTCTAACCCAGGGCCACCAGCATTCTTCCCCCAGCAATCTCTCACCAGGTGTTCTACCAGAAGATCTAACCTGGCCCCCAGCATTCTTCCCTCAGCAATCTCTCACCAGGCGGTCTACCATAAGTTCTAACCCGGGGCCACTTGCATTCTTCCGTCAGCAATCTCTCATCAGGCAGTATACCAGAAGGGCACCAGCATTCTTCCCTCAGCAATCTCTCACCAGGCGGTCCACCAAAAGGTCACCAGCATTCTTCCCTATAAAATCTCTCACCAGGCGGTCTACCAGAAGGTCTAACCCGGCCACCAGTATTCTCCCCTCAGCAATCTCTCACCAGGTGGTCTACCAGAAGGTCACCAGTATTCTTCCCTCAGCAATCTCTCACCAGGCAGTCCACCAGAAGGTCTAACCCAGCCACCAGCATTCTTCCCTCAGCAATCTCTCACTAGGCGGTCTACCAGAAGGTCTAACCCGGCCACCAGTATTCTTCCCTCAGCAATCTCTCACCAGGCTGTTTATCAGAAGGTCTAACCCGGCCACAAGCATTCTTCCCAAAGCAATCTCTCACCAGGCAGTCTACCAGAAGTTCTAACCCAGCCACCAGCATTCTTCTCTCAGCAGTCTCTCACAAGGCGGTCTCCCAGAAGGTCTAACCCGGCCACCAGCATTCTCCCCTTAGCAACGTCTCACCAGATGGTCTACCAGAAGGTCACCAACATTCTTCCCTCAGCAATCTCTCACCAGGAGGTCTACCAGAAGGTCTAACACGGCCACCAGCATTATTCCCTCAGCAATCTCTCACCGGGCAGTCTACCAGAAGGTCTAACCCGGCCACCAGCATTCTTCCCTCAGCAATCTCTCACCAGGCGGTCTACCCGAAGTTCTAACCCAGCCACCAGCATTATTCCCTCAGCAATCTCTCACCAGGCGGACTACCAGATGGTCTAACCCAGCCACCAGTATTCTTCCCATTCACAATCTCTCACCAGGCCATCTACCAGAAGGTCTAACCTGGTCACCAGCATTATTCCCTCAGCAATCTCTCACCAGGCGGTCTACTAGAAGGTCTAACCCGACCACCAACATTCTTCCCTCAGCAATCTCTCACCAGGCGGTCTACCAGAGTGTCTAACCCAGCCACCATCATTATTCCCTCAGCAATCTCTCACCAGGCGGTCTACCAGAAGATCTAACCTGGCCACCAGCATTCTTCCCTCAGCAATCTCTCAACAAGTGGTCTACCAGAAGGTCTAACCCAGCCACCAGCATTCTCCCCTCAGCAATCTCTCACCAGGCAGTCTACCAGAAGGTCACAAGCATTCTTCCATCAGCAATCTCTCACCAGGCAGTCTACCAGAAGTTCTAACCCAGCCACCAGCATTCTTCTCTCAGCAGTCTCTCACAAGGCGGTCTCCCAGAAGGTCTAACCCAGCCACCAGCATTCTCCCCTCAGCAACGTCTCACCAGATGGTCTACCAGAAGGTCACCAACATTCTTCCCTCAGCAATCTCTCACCAGGAGGTCTACCAGAAGGTCTAACACGGCCACCAGCATTATTCCCTCAGCAATCTCTCACCGGGCAGTCTACCAGAAGGTCTAACCCGGCCACCAGCATTCTTCCCTCAGCAATCTCTCACCAGGCGGTCTACCCGAAGTTCTAACCCAGCCACCAGCATTATTCCCTCAGCAATCTCTCACCAGGCGGACTACCAGATGGTGTAACCCAGCCACCAGTATTCTTCCCATTCACAATCTCTCACCAGGCCATCTACCAGAAGGTCTAACCTGGTCACCAGCATTATTCCCTCAGCAATCTCTCACCAGGCGGTCTACTAGAAGGTCTAACCCGACCACCAACATTCTTCCCTCAGCAATCTCTCACCAGGCGGTCTACCAGAGTGTCTAACCCAGCCACCATCATTATTCCCTCAGCAATCTCTCACCAGGCGGTCTACCAGAAGATCTAACCTGGCCACCAGCATTCTTCCCTCAGCAATCTCTCAACAAGTGGTCTACCAGAAGGTCTAACCCAGCCACCAGCATTCTCCCCTCAGCAATCTCTCACCAGGCAGTCTACCAGAAGGTCACAAGCATTCTTCCATCAGCAATCTCTCACCAGGCAGTCTACCAGAACGTTTAATCCAGCCACCAGCATTCTTCCCTCAGCAATCTCTCACCAGGCGGTCTACCAGAAGGTCTACCCCGGCCACCAGCATTCTTCCCTCAGCAGTCTCTCACCAGGCAGTCTACCAGAAGGACTTACCCGGCCACCAGCATTCTTCCTTCAGCAATCTCTCACCAGGCAGTCTACCAGAAGGTCTAACCCGGCCACCAGTATTCTTCCCATCCACAATCTCTCACCAGGCGGTCTACCAGAAGGTCTAACCCGACCACCAGCATTCTTCCCTCAGCATTCTCTCACCAGACGGTCTACCAGAAGGTCTAACCTGGCCACCAGCATTCTTCCCTCAGCAATCTCTCACCAGGCGGTCTACCAGAAGTTCTAACCCGGGGCCACTTGCATTCTTCCGTCAGCAATCTCTCACCAGGCAGTAAACCAGAAGGTCACCAGCATTCTTCCCTCAGTAATCTCTCATCAGGCGGTCTACCAGAAGGTCACCAGCATTCTTCCCTATACAATCTCTCACCAAGCTGTCTACCAGATGGTCGAACCTGGCCACCAGTATTCTCCCCTCAGCAATCTCTCACCAGGTGGTCTACCAGAAGGTCACCAGTATTCTTCCCTCAGCAATCTATCACCAGGCAGTCCACCAGAAGGTCTAACCCAGCCACCAGCATTCTTCCCTCAGCAATCTCTCACCAGGCGGTCTACCAGAAGGTCTAACCCGGCCACCAGCATTCTTCCCTCAGCAATCTCTCACCAGGCGGTCTACCAGAAGCTCTAACCTGACCACCAGCATTCTTCCCTCAGCAATCTCGCACCAGGTTGTCTACCAGTAGGTCTAACCCGGCCACCAGCATTCTTCCCAAAGCAATCTCTCACCAGGCAGTCTACCAGAAGGTCTAACCTGGCCACCAGCATTCTTCCCTCAGCAATCTCTCATCAGGCGGTCTACCAGAAGGTCATCAGCATTCTTCCCTCAGCAATCTCTCACCAGGCAGTCTACCAGAAGGTCTACCCCGGCCACCAGCATTCTTCCCAAAGCAATCTCTCACCAGGCGGTCTACCTGAAGGTCTTACCCGGCCACCAGCATTCACCCCTCAGCAATCTCTCACCAGGAAGTCTACCAGAAGGTCTACCCCGGCCACCAGCATTCTTCCCAAAGCAATCTCTCACCAGGCGGTCTACCAGAGGGTCTTACCCAGCCATCAGCATTCTTCACTCAGCAATCTCTCACCAGGCGGTCTACCAGAAGCTCTAACCTGACCACCAGCATTCTTCCCTCAGCAATCTCGCACCAGGTTGTCTACCAGTAGGTCTAACCCGGCCACCAGCATTCTTCCCAAAGCAATCTCTCACCAGGCGGTCTACCAGAAGGTCTAACCTGGCCACCAGCATTCTTCCCTCAGCAATCTCTCATCAGGCGGTCTACCAGAAGGTCATCAGCATTCTTCCCTCAGCTATCTCTCACCAGGCAGTCTACCAGAAGGTCTACCCCGGCCACCAGCATTCTTCCCTCAGCAGTCTCTCACCAGGCGGTCTACCTGAAGGTCTTACCCGGCCACCAGCATTCACCCCTCAGCAATCTCTCACCAGGCAGTCTACCAGAAGGTCTACCCCGGCCACCAGCATTCTTCCCAAAGCAATCTCTCACCAGGCGGTCTACCAGAGGGTCTTACCCAGCTATCAGCATTCTTCCCTCAGCAATCTCTCACCAGGCGGTCTACCAGAAGTTCTAACCCATGGCCACCAGCATTCTTCCCTCAGCAATCTCTCACCAGGTGGTCTACCAGAAGATCTAACTCGGCCACCAGAATTTTTCCCAAAGCAATCTCTCACCAGGCCATCTACCAGACGTTCTAACCCGGGGCCACCAGCATTCTTCCCTCAGCAATCTCTCACCAGGCGGTCTACCAGAAGTTCTAACCCGGGGCCACCAGCATTCTTCCCAAAGCAATCTCTCACCAGGCGGTCTACCAGAAGGTCTAACCCGGCCACCAGCATTCTTCCCTCAGCTATCTCTCACCAGACGGTTTACCAGAAGGTCTAACCCAGCCACAAGCATTCTTCCCAAAGCAATCTCTCCCCAGGTGGTCTACCAGAAGTTCTAACCCGGCCACTAGCATTCTTCCCTCAGCAATCTCTCACCAGGCGGTCTCCCAGAAGGTCTAACCCGGCCACCAGCATTATCCCCTCAGCAATGTCTCACCAGGTGGTCTACCAGAAGGTCACCAATATTCTTCCCTCAGCAATCTCTCACCAGGCAGTCTACCAGAAGGTCTAACCCGGCCACCAGCATTCTTCCCAAGGCAATCTCTCACCAGGCGGTCTACCAGAAGGTCTAACCCGGCAACCAGCATTCTTCCCTCAGCAATCTCTCACCAGGCTGTCTACCAGAAGGTAAAGCATTTTTCCCTCAGCAATCTCTCACCAGGCAGTCTACCAAAAGGTCACCAGCATTCTTCCCTATAAAATCTCTCACCAGGCGGTCTACCAGAAGGTCTAACCCGGCCACCAGTATTCTCCCCTCAGCAATCTCTCACCAGGTGGTCTACCAGAAGGTCACCAGTATTCTTCCCTCAGCAATCTCTCACCAGGCAGTCCACCAGAAGGTCTAAGACAGCCACCAGCATTCTTCCCTCAGCAATCTCTCACCAGGCGGTCTACCAGAAGGTCTAACCCGGCCACCAGTATTCTTCCCTCAGCAATCTCTCACCAGGCTGTTTACCAGAAGGTCTAACCCGGCCACAAGCATTCTTCACAAAGCAATCTCTCACCAGGCAGTCTACCAGAAGGTCTAACCCGGCCACCAGCATTCTCCCCTCAGCAATGTCTCACCAGATGGTCTACCAGAAGGTCACCAACATTCTTCCCTCAGCAATCTCTCACCAGGAGGTCTACCAGAAGGTCTAACACGGCCAC
This sequence comes from Ambystoma mexicanum, assembly GCF_040938575.1. NCBI lineage: Eukaryota > Metazoa > Chordata > Amphibia > Caudata > Ambystomatidae > Ambystoma > Ambystoma mexicanum. The sequence continues at coordinate 285,741,558 of NC_090921.1, read as the reverse complement.
CAGCATTATTCCCTCAGCAATCTCTCACCGGGCAGTCTACCAGAAGGTCTAACCCGGCCACCAGCATTCTTCCCTCAGCAATCTCTCACCAGGCGGTCTACCCGAAGTTCTAACCCAGCCACCAGCATTATTCCCTCAGCAATCTCTCACCAGGCGGACTACCAGATGGTCTAACCCAGCCACCAGTATTCTTCCCATTCACAATCTCTCACCAGGCCATCTACCAGAAGGTCTAACCTGGTCACCAGCATTATTCCCTCAGCAATCTCTCACCAGGCGGTCTACTAGAAGGTCTAACCCGACCACCAACATTCTTCCCTCAGCAATCTCTCACCAGGCGGTCTACCAGAGTGTCTAACCCAGCCACCATCATTATTCCCTCAGCAATCTCTCACCAGGCGGTCTACCAGAAGATCTAACCTGGCCACCAGCATTCTTCCCTCAGCAATCTCTCAACAAGTGGTCTACCAGAAGGTCTAACCCAGCCACCAGCATTCTCCCCTCAGCAATCTCTCACCAGGCAGTCTACCAGAAGGTCACAAGCATTCTTCCATCAGCAATCTCTCACCAGGCAGTCTACCAGAGCATTTAATCCAGCCACCAGCATTCTTCCCTCAGCAATCTCTCACCAGGCGGTCTACCAGAAGGTCTACCCCGGCCACCAGCATTCTTCCCTCAGCAGTCTCTCACCTGGCAGTCTACCAGAAGGACTTACCCGGCCACCAGCATTCTTCCTTCAGCAATCTCTCACCAGGCAGTCTACCCGAAGGTCTAACCCGGCCACCAGTATTCTTCCCATCCACAATCTCTCACCAGGCGGTCTACCAGAAGGTCTAACCCGACCACCAGCATTCTTCCCTCAGCATTCTCTCACCAGGCGGTCTACCAGAAGGTCTAACCTGGCCACCAGCATTCTTCCCTCAGCAATCTCTCACCAGGCGGTCTACCAGAAGTTCTAACCCGGGGCCACTTGCATTCTTCCGTCAGCAATCTCTCACCAGGCAGTAAACCAGAAGGTCACCAGCATTCTTCCCTCAGTAATCTCTCACCAGGCAGTCTACCAGAAGGTCACAAGCATTCTTCCATCAGCAATCTCTCACCAGGCAGTCTACCAGAACGTTTAATCCAGCCACCAGCATTCTTCCCTCAGCAATCCCTCACCAGGCGGTCTACCAGAAGGTCTACCCCGGCCACAAGCATTCTTCCCATCCACAATCTCTCACCAGGCGGTCTACCAGAAGGTCTAACCCGGGGCCACCAGCATTCTCCCCTCAGCAATCTCTCACCAGGCAGTCTACCAGAAGGTCACAAGCATTCTTCCATCAGCAATCTCTCACCAGGCAGTCTACCAGAACGTTTAATCCAGCCACCAGCATTCTTCCCTCAGCAATCTCTCACCAGGCGGTCTACCAGAAGGTCTAACCCAGCCACCAGCATTCTCCCCTCAGCAATCTCTCACCAGGCAGTCTACCAGAAGGTCACAAGCATTCTTCCATCAGCAATCTCTCACCAGGCAGTCTACCAGAACGTTTAATCCAGCCACCAGCATTCTTCCCTCAGCAATCTCTCACCAGGCGGTCTACCAGAAGGTCTACCCCGGCCACCAGCATTCTTCCCATCCACAATCTCTCACCAGGCGGTCTACCAGAAGGTCTAACCCGGGGCCACCAGCATTCTTCCCAAAGCAATCGCTCAACAGGTGGTCTACCAGAACGTCTAACTCGGCCACCAGCATTCTTCCCTCAGCAATCTCTCACCAGGCGGTCTACCAGATGTTCTAACCCAGGGCCACCAGCATTCTTCCCCCAGCAATCTCTCACCAGGTGTTCTACCAGAAGATCTAACCTGGCCCCCAGCATTCTTCCCTCAGCAATCTCTCACCAGGCGGTCTACCATAAGTTCTAACCCGGGGCCACTTGCATTCTTCCGTCAGCAATCTCTCATCAGGCAGTATACCAGAAGGGCACCAGCATTCTTCCCTCAGCAATCTCTCACCAGGCGGTCCACCAAAAGGTCACCAGCATTCTTCCCTATAAAATCTCTCACCAGGCGGTCTACCAGAAGGTCTAACCCGGCCACCAGTATTCTCCCCTCAGCAATCTCTCACCAGGTGGTCTACCAGAAGGTCACCAGTATTCTTCCCTCAGCAATCTCTCACCAGGCAGTCCACCAGAAGGTCTAACCCAGCCACCAGCATTCTTCCCTCAGCAATCTCTCACTAGGCGGTCTACCAGAAGGTCTAACCCGGCCACCAGTATTCTTCCCTCAGCAATCTCTCACCAGGCTGTTTATCAGAAGGTCTAACCCGGCCACAAGCATTCTTCCCAAAGCAATCTCTCACCAGGCAGTCTACCAGAAGTTCTAACCCAGCCACCAGCATTCTTCTCTCAGCAGTCTCTCACAAGGCGGTCTCCCAGAAGGTCTAACCCGGCCACCAGCATTCTCCCCTTAGCAACGTCTCACCAGATGGTCTACCAGAAGGTCACCAACATTCTTCCCTCAGCAATCTCTCACCAGGAGGTCTACCAGAAGGTCTAACACGGCCACCAGCATTATTCCCTCAGCAATCTCTCACCGGGCAGTCTACCAGAAGGTCTAACCCGGCCACCAGCATTCTTCCCTCAGCAATCTCTCACCAGGCGGTCTACCCGAAGTTCTAACCCAGCCACCAGCATTATTCCCTCAGCAATCTCTCACCAGGCGGACTACCAGATGGTCTAACCCAGCCACCAGTATTCTTCCCATTCACAATCTCTCACCAGGCCATCTACCAGAAGGTCTAACCTGGTCACCAGCATTATTCCCTCAGCAATCTCTCACCAGGCGGTCTACTAGAAGGTCTAACCCGACCACCAACATTCTTCCCTCAGCAATCTCTCACCAGGCGGTCTACCAGAGTGTCTAACCCAGCCACCATCATTATTCCCTCAGCAATCTCTCACCAGGCGGTCTACCAGAAGATCTAACCTGGCCACCAGCATTCTTCCCTCAGCAATCTCTCAACAAGTGGTCTACCAGAAGGTCTAACCCAGCCACCAGCATTCTCCCCTCAGCAATCTCTCACCAGGCAGTCTACCAGAAGGTCACAAGCATTCTTCCATCAGCAATCTCTCACCAGGCAGTCTACCAGAACGTTTAATCCAGCCACCAGCATTCTTCCCTCAGCAATCTCTCACCAGGCGGTCTACCAGAAGGTCTACCCCGGCCACCAGCATTCTTCCCTCAGCAGTCTCTCACCAGGCAGTCTACCAGAAGGACTTACCCGGCCACCAGCATTCTTCCTTCAGCAATCTCTCACCAGGCAGTCTACCAGAAGGTCTAACCCGGCCACCAGTATTCTTCCTATCCACAATCTCTCACCAGGCGGTCTACCAGAAGGTCTAACCCGACCACCAGCATTCTTCCCTCAGCATTCTCTCACCAGACGGTCTACCAGAAGGTCTAACCTGGCCACCAGCATTCTTCCCTCAACAATCTCTCACCAGGCGGTCTACCAGAAGTTCTAACCCGGGGCCACTTGCATTCTTCCGTCAGCAATCTCTCACCAGGCAGTAAACCAGAAGGTCACCAGCATTCTTCCCTCAGTAATCTCTCATCAGGCGGTCTACCAGAAGGTCACCAGCATTCTTCCCTATACAATCTCTCACCAAGCTGTCTACCAGATGGTCGAACCTGGCCACCAGTATTCTCCCCTCAGCAATCTCTCACCAGGTGGTCTACCAGAAGGTCACCAGTATTCTTCCCTCAGCAATCTATCACCAGGCAGTCCACCAGAAGGTCTAACCCAGCCACCAGCATTCTTCCCTCAGCAATCTCTCACCAGGCGGTCTACCAGAAGGTCTAACCCGGCCACCAGCATTCTTCCCTCAGCAATCTCTCACCAGGCGGTCTACCAGAAGCTCTAACCTGACCACCAGCATTCTTCCCTCAGCAATCTCGCACCAGGTTGTCTACCAGTAGGTCTAACCCGGCCACCAGCATTCTTCCCAAAGCAATCTCTCACCAGGCAGTCTACCAGAAGGTCTAACCTGGCCACCAGCATTCTTCCCTCAGCAATCTCTCATCAGGCGGTCTACCAGAAGGTCATCAGCATTCTTCCCTCAGCAATCTCTCACCAGGCAGTCTACCAGAAGGTCTACCCCGGCCACCAGCATTCTTCCCAAAGCAATCTCTCACCAGGCGGTCTACCTGAAGGTCTTACCCGGCCACCAGCATTCACCCCTCAGCAATCTCTCACCAGGAAGTCTACCAGAAGGTCTACCCCGGCCACCAGCATTCTTCCCAAAGCAATCTCTCACCAGGCGGTCTACCAGAGGGTCTTACCCAGCCATCAGCATTCTTCACTCAGCAATCTCTCACCAGGCGGTCTACCAGAAGCTCTAACCTGACCACCAGCATTCTTCCCTCAGCAATCTCGCACCAGGTTGTCTACCAGTAGGTCTAACCCGGCCACCAGCATTCTTCCCAAAGCAATCTCTCACCAGGCGGTCTACCAGAAGGTCTAACCTGGCCACCAGCATTCTTCCCTCAGCAATCTCTCATCAGGCGGTCTACCAGAAGGTCATCAGCATTCTTCCCTCAGCTATCTCTCACCACGCAGTCTACCAGAAGGTCTACCCCGGCCACCAGCATTCTTCCCTCAGCAGTCTCTCACCAGGCGGTCTACCTGAAGGTCTTACCCGGCCACCAGCATTCACCCCTCAGCAATCTCTCACCAGGCAGTCTACCAGAAGGTCTACCCCGGCCACCAGCATTCTTCCCAAAGCAATCTCTCACCAGGCGGTCTACCAGAGGGTCTTACCCAGCTATCAGCATTCTTCCCTCAGCAATCTCTCACCAGGCGGTCTACCAGAAGTTCTAACCCATGGCCACCAGCATTCTTCCCTCAGCAATCTCTCACCAGGTGGTCTACCAGAAGATCTAACTCGGCCACCAGCATTTTTCCCAAAGCAATCTCTCACCAGGCCATCTACCAGACGTTCTAACCCGGGGCCACCAGCATTCTTCCCTCAGCAATCTCTCACCAGGCGGTCTACCAGAAGTTCTAACCCGGGGCCACCAGCATTCTTCCCAAAGCAATCTCTCACCAGGTGGTCTACCAGAAGGTCACCAGTATTCTTCCCTCAGCAATCTCTCACCAGGCAGTCCACCAGAAGGTCTAACCCAGCCACCAGCATTCTTCCCTCAGCAATCTCTCACCAGGCGGTCTACCAGAAGGTCTAACCCGGCCACCAGTATTCTTCCCTCAGCAATCTCTCACCAGGCTGTTTACCAGAAGGTCTAACCCGGCCACAAGCATTCTTCACAAAGCAATCTCTCACCAGGCAGTCTACCAGAAGTTCTAACCCAGCCACCAGCATTCTTCCCTCAGCAGTCTCTCACAAGGCGGTCTCCCAGAAGGTCTAACCCGGCCACCAGCATTCTCCCCTCAGCAATGTCTCACCAGATGGTCTACCAGAAGGTCACCAACATTCTTCCCTCAGCAATCTCTCACCAGGAGGTCTACCAGAAGGTCTAACACGGCCACCAGCATTATTCCCTCAGCAATCTCTCACCGGGCAGTCTACCAGAAGGTCTAACCCGGCCACCAGCATTCTTCCCTCAGCAATCTCTCACCAGGCGGTCTACCCGAAGTTCTAACCCAGCCACCAGCATTATTCCCTCAGCAATCTCTCACCAGGCGGACTACCAGATGGTCTAACCCAGCCACCAGTATTCTTCCCATTCACAATCTCTCACCAGGCCATCTACCAGAAGGTCTAACCTGGTCACCAGCATTATTCCCTCAGCAATCTCTCACCAGGCGGTCTACTAGAAGGTCTAACCCGACCACCAACATTCTTCCCTCAGCAATCTCTCACCAGGCGGTCTACCAGAGTGTCTAACCCAGCCACCATCATTATTCCCTCAGCAATCTCTCACCAGGCGGTCTACCAGAAGATCTAACCTGGCCACCAGCATTCTTCCCTCAGCAATCTCTCAACAAGTGGTCTACCAGAAGGTCTAACCCAGCCACCAGCATTCTCCCCTCAGCAATCTCTCACCAGGCAGTCTACCAGAAGGTCACAAGCATTCTTCCATCAGCAATCTCTCACCAGGCAGTCTACCAGAGCATTTAATCCAGCCACCAGCATTCTTCCCTCAGCAATCTCTCACCAGGCGGTCTACCAGAAGGTCTACCCCGGCCACCAGCATTCTTCCCTCAGCAGTCTCTCACCTGGCAGTCTACCAGAAGGACTTACCCGGCCACCAGCATTCTTCCTTCAGCAATCTCTCACCAGGCAGTCTACCCGAAGGTCTAACCCGGCCACCAGTATTCTTCCCATCCACAATCTCTCACCAGGCGGTCTACCAGAAGGTCTAACCCGACCACCAGCATTCTTCCCTCAGCATTCTCTCACCAGGCGGTCTACCAGAAGGTCTAACCTGGCCACCAGCATTCTTCCCTCAGCAATCTCTCACCAGGCGGTCTACCAGAAGTTCTAACCCGGGGCCACTTGCATTCTTCCGTCAGCAATCTCTCACCAGGCAGTAAACCAGAAGGTCACCAGCATTCTTCCCTCAGTAATCTCTCACCAGGCAGTCTACCAGAAGGTCACAAGCATTCTTCCATCAGCAATCTCTCACCAGGCAGTCTACCAGAACGTTTAATCCAGCCACCAGCATTCTTCCCTCAGCAATCCCTCACCAGGCGGTCTACCAGAAGGTCTACCCCGGCCACCAGCATTCTTCCCATCCACAATCTCTCACCAGGCGGTCTACCAGAAGGTCTAACCCGGGGCCACCAGCATTCTCCCCTCAGCAATCTCTCACCAGGCAGTCTACCAGAAGGTCACAAGCATTCTTCCATCAGCAATCTCTCACCAGGCAGTCTACCAGAACGTTTAATCCAGCCACCAGCATTCTTCCCTCAGCAATCTCTCACCAGGCGGTCTACCAGAAGGTCTAACCCAGCCACCAGCATTCTCCCCTCAGCAATCTCTCACCAGGCAGTCTACCAGAAGGTCACAAGCATTCTTCCATCAGCAATCTCTCACCAGGCAGTCTACCAGAACGTTTAATCCAGCCACCAGCATTCTTCCCTCAGCAATCTCTCACCAGGCGGTCTACCAGAAGGTCTACCCCGGCCACCAGCATTCTTCCCATCCACAATCTCTCACCAGGCGGTCTACCAGAAGGTCTAACCCGGGGCCACCAGCATTCTTCAATCAGCAATCTCTCACCAGACGGTCTATCAGGAGTTCTAACCCGGGGCCACCAGCATTCTTCCCAAAGCAATCGCTCAACAGGTGGTCTACCAGAACGTCTAACTCGGCCACCAGCATTCTTCCCTCAGCAATCTCTCACCAGGCGGTCTACCAGATGTTCTAACCCAGGGCCACCAGCATTCTTCCCCCAGCAATCTCTCACCAGGTGTTCTACCAGAAGATCTAACCTGGCCCCCAGCATTCTTCCCTCAGCAATCTCTCACCAGGCGGTCTACCATAAGTTCTAACCCGGGGCCACTTGCATTCTTCCGTCAGCAATCTCTCATCACGCAGTATACCAGAAGGGCACCAGCATTCTTCCCTCAGCAATCTCTCACCAGGCGGTCCACCAAAAGGTCACCAGCATTCTTCCCTATAAAATCTCTCACCAGGCGGTCTACCAGAAGGTCTAACCCGGCCACCAGTATTCTCCCCTCAGCAATCTCTCACCAGGTGGTCTACCAGAAGGTCACCAGTATTCTTCCCTCAGCAATCTCTCACCAGGCAGTCCACCAGAAGGTCTAACCCAGCCACCAGCATTCTTCCCTCAGCAATCTCTCACTAGGCGGTCTACCAGAAGGTCTAACCCGGCCACCAGTATTCTTCCCTCAGCAATCTCTCACCAGGCTGTTTATCAGAAGGTCTAACCCGGCCACAAGCATTCTTCCCAAAGCAATCTCTCACCAGGCAGTCTACCAGAAGTTCTAACCCAGCCACCAGCATTCTTCTCTCAGCAGTCTCTCACAAGGCGGTCTCCCAGAAGGTCTAACCCGGCTACCAGCATTCTCCCCTTAGCAACGTCTCACCAGATGGTCTACCAGAAGGTCACCAACATTCTTCCCTCAGCAATCTCTCACCAGGAGGTCTACCAGAAGGTCTAACACGGCCACCAGCATTATTCCCTCAGCAATCTCTCACCGGGCAGTCTACCAGAAGGTCTAACCCGGCCACCAGCATTCTTCCCTCAGCAATCTCTCACCAGGCGGTCTACCCGAAGTTCTAACCCAGCCACCAGCATTATTCCCTCAGCAATCTCTCACCAGGCGGACTACCAGATGGTCTAACCCAGCCACCAGTATTCTTCCCATTCACAATCTCTCACCAGGCCATCTACCAGAAGGTCTAACCTGGTCACCAGCATTATTCCCTCAGCAATCTCTCACCAGGCGGTCTACTAGAAGGTCTAACCCGACCACCAACATTCTTCCCTCAGCAATCTCTCACCAGGCGGTCTACCAGAGTGTCTAACCCAGCCACCATCATTATTCCCTCAGCAATCTCTCACCAGGCGGTCTACCAGAAGATCTAACCTGGCCACCAGCATTCTTCCCTCAGCAATCTCTCAACAAGTGGTCTACCAGAAGGTCTAACCCAGCCACCAGCATTCTCCCCTCAGCAATCTCTCACCAGGCAGTCTACCAGAAGGTCACAAGCATTCTTCCATCAGCAATCTCTCACCAGGCAGTCTACCAGAACGTTTAATCCAGCCACCAGCATTCTTCCCTCAGCAATCTCTCACCAGGCGGTCTACCAGAAGGTCTACCCCGGCCACCAGCATTCTTCCCTCAGCAGTCTCTCACCAGGCAGTCTACCAGAAGGACTTACCCGGCCACCAGCATTCTTCCTTCAGCAATCTCTCACCAGGCAGTCTACCAGAAGGTCTAACCCGGCCACCAGTATTCTTCCCATCCACAATCTCTCACCAGGCGGTCTACCAGAAGGTCTAACCCGACCACCAGCATTCTTCCCTCAGCATTCTCTCACCAGACGATCTACCAGAAGGTCTAACCTGGCCACCAGCATTCTTCCCTCAGCAATCTCTCACCAGGCGGTCTACCAGAAGTTCTAACCCGGGGCCACTTGCATTCTTCCGTCAGCAATCTCTCACCAGGCAGTAAACCAGAAGGTCACCAGCATTCTTCCCTCAGTAATCTCTCATCAGGCGGTCTACCAGAAGGTCACCAGCATTCTTCCCTATACAATCTCTCACCAAGCTGTCTACCAGATGGTCGAACCTGGCCACCAGTATTCTCCCCTCAGCAATCTCTCACCAGGTGGTCTACCAGAAGGTCACCAGTATTCTTCCCTCAGCAATCTATCACCAGGCAGTCCACCAGAAGGTCTAACCCAGCCACCAGCATTCTTCCCTCAGCAATCTCTCACCAGGCGGTCTACCAGAAGGTCTAACCCGGCCACCAGCATTCTTCCCTCAGCAATCTCTCACCAGGCGGTCTACCAGAAGCTCTAACCTGACCACCAGCATTCTTCCCTCAGCAATCTCGCACCAGGTTGTCTACCAGTAGGTCTAACCCGGCCACCAGCATTCTTCCCAAAGCAATCTCTCACCAGGCAGTCTACCAGAAGGTCTAACCTGGCCACCAGCATTCTTCCCTCAGCAATCTCTCATCAGGCGGTCTACCAGAAGGTCATCAGCATTCTTCCCTCAGCAATCTCTCACCAGGCAGTCTACCAGAAGGTCTACCCCGGCCACCAGCATTCTTCCCAAAGCAATCTCTCACCAGGCGGTCTACCAGAGGGTCTTACCCAGCCATCAGCATTCTTCACTCAGCAATCTCTCACCAGGCGGTCTACCAGAAGCTCTAACCTGACCACCAGCATTCTTCCCTCAGCAATCTCGCACCAGGTTGTCTACCAGTAGGTCTAACCCGGCCACCAGCATTCTTCCCAAAGCAATCTCTCACCAGGCGGTCTACCAGAAGGTCTAACCTGGCCACCAGCATTCTTCCCTCAGCAATCTCTCATCAGGCGGTCTACCAGAAGGTCATCAGCATTCTTCCCTCAGCTATCTCTCACCAGGCAGTCTACCAAAAGGTCTACCCCGGCCACCAGCATTCTTCCCTCAGCAGTCTCTCACCAGGCGGTCTACCTGAAGGTCTTACCCGGCCACCAGCATTCACCCCTCAGCAATCTCTCACCAGGCAGTCTACCAGAAGGTCTACCCCGGCCACCAGCATTCTTCCCAAAGCAATCTCTCACCAGGCGGTCTACCAGAGGGTCTTACCCAGCTATCAGCATTCTTCCCTCAGCAATCTCTCACCAGGCGGTCTACCAGAAGTTCTAACCCATGGCCACCAGCATTCTTCCCTCAGCAATCTCTCACCAGGTGGTCTACCAGAAGATCTAACTCGGCCACCAGCATTTTTCCCAAAGCAATCTCTCACCAGGCCATCTACCAGACGTTCTAACCCGGGGCCACCAGCATTCTTCCCTCAGCAATCTCTCACCAGGCGGTCTACCAGAAGTTCTAACCCGGGGCCACCAGCATTCTTCCCAAAGCAATCTCTCACCAGGCGGTCTACCAGAAGGTCTAACCCGGCCACCAGCATTCTTCCCTCAGCTATCTCTCACCAGACGGTTTACCAGAAGGTCTAACCCAGCCACAAGCATTCTTCCCAAAGCAATCTCTCCCCAGGTGGTCTACCAGAAGTTCTAACCCGGCCACTAGCATTCTTCCCTCAGCAATCTCTCACCAGGCGGTCTCCCAGAAGGTCTAACCCGGCCACCAGCATTATCCCCTCAGCAATGTCTCACCAGGTGGTCTACCAGAAGGTCACCAATATTCTTCCCTCAGCAATCTCTCACCAGGCAGTCTACCAGAAGGTCTAACCCGGCCAAAAGCATTCTTCCCAAGGCAATCTCTCACCAGGCGGTCTACCAGAAGGTCTAACCCGGCAACCAGCATTCTTCCCTCAGCAATCTCTCACCAGGCTGTCTACCAGAAGGTAAAGCATTTTTCCCTCAGCAATCTCTCACCAGGCAGTCTACCAGAATGTCTAACCGGACCACAAGCATTCTTCCCAAAGCAATCTCTCACCAGGCGGTTTACCAGAAGGTCTAACCGGACCACAAGCATTCTTCCCAAAGCAATCTCTCACCAGGCGGTCTACCAGAAGGTCACCGGCATTCTTCGATCAGCAATCTCTCACCAGGCGGTCTACCAGAAGGTCTAACCCGGCCACCAACATTCTTCCCAAAGCAATCTCTCACCAGATGGTCTACCAGAAGGTCACCAGCATTCTTCCCTCAGCAATCTCTCACCATGCTGTCTACCAGAAGGTCTAACCCTGCGACCAGCATTCTTCCCTCAGCAATCGCGCACCAGGCGGTCTACCCAAGGTCTAACCCGGCCACCAGCATTCTTCCCAAAGCAATCTCTCACCAGGCGTTCTACCAGACGTTTTAACCCGGCCACCAGCATTCTTCCCTCAGCAATCCCTCACCAGGTGGTCTACCAGAAGGTCACCAGCATTATTCCCCCAGCAATCTCTCACCAGGCGGTCTACCAGAAGGTCTAACCCGGCCACCAACATTCTTCCCTCAGCAATCTCTCACCAGGCGGTCTACCAGAAGGTCACCGGCATTCTTCGATCAGCAATCTCTCACCAGGCGGTCTACCAGAAGGTCTAACCCGGCCACCAACATTCTTCCCAAAGCAATCTCTCACCAGGTGGTCTACCAGAAGGTCACCAGCATTCTTCCCTCAGCAATCTCTCACCACGCTGTCTACCAGAAGGTCTAACCCTGCCACAGGCATTCTTCCCACAGTAATCTCTCACCAGGCAGTCTACCAGAAGGTCTAACCCAGCCACCAGCATTCTTCCCTCAGCAATCTCGCACCAGGCGGTCTACCCAAGGTCTAACCCGGCCACCAGCATTCTTCCCAAAGCAATCTCTCACCAGGCGTTCTACCAGACGTTTTAACCCGGCCACCAGCATTCTTCCCTCAGCAATCCCTCACCAGGTGGTCTACCAGAAGGTCACCAATATTCTTCCCTCAGCAATCTCTCACCAGGCAGTCTACCAGAAGGTCTAACCCGGCCACCAGCATTCTTGCCTCAGCAATCTCTCACCAGGCGGTCTACCAGAAGGTCTAACCTGGCAACCAGCATTCTTCCCTCAGCAATCTCTCACCAGGCAGTCTACCAGAATGTCTAACCCGGCCACCAGCATTCTTCCCTCAGCAATCTCTCACCAGGCGGTTTACCAGAAGGTCTAACCGGACCACAAGCATTCTTCCCAAAGCAATCTCTCACCAGGTGGTCTACCAGAAGGTCACCAGCATTCTTCCCTCAGCAATCTCTCACCACGCTGTCTACCAGAAGGTCTAACCCTGCCACCAGCATTCTTCCCACAGTAATCTCTCACCAGGCAGTCTACCAGAAGGTCTAACCCAGCCACCAGCATTCTTCCCTCAGCAATCTCGCACCAGGCGGTCTACCCAAGGTCTAACCCGGCCACCAGCATTCTTCCCAAAGCAATCTCTCACCAGGCGTTCTACCAGACGTTTTAACCCGGCCACCAGCATTCTTCCCTCAGCAATCCCTCACCAGGTGGTCTACCAGAAGGTCACCAATATTCTTCCCTCAGCAATCTCTCACCAGGCAGTCTAACAGAAGGTCTAACCCGGCCACCAGCATTCTTCCCTCAGCAATCTCTCACCAGGCAGTCTACCAGAAGGTCTAACCTGGCAACCAGCATTCTTCCCTCAGCAATCTCTCACCAGGCAGTCTACCAGAATGTCTAACCCGGCCACCAGCATTCTTTCCTCAGCAATCTCTCACCAGGCGGTTTACCAGAAGGTCTAACCGGACCACAAGCATTCTTTCCAAAGCAATCTCTCACCAGGCGGTCTACCAGAAGGTCACCAGCATTCTTCCCTCAGCAATCTCTCACCACGCTGTCTACCAGAAGGTCTAACCCTGCCACCAGCATTCTTCCCACAGTAATCTCTCACCAGGCAGTCTACCAGAAGGTCTAACCCAGCCACCAGCATTCTTCCCTCAGTAATCTCGCACCAGGCGGTCTACCCAAGGTCTAACCCGGCCACCAGCATTCTTCCCAAAGCAATCTCTCACCAGGCGTTCTACCAGACGTTTTAACCCGGCCACCAGCATTCTTCCCTCAGCAATCCCTCACCAGGTGGTCTACCAGAAGATCACCAGCATTATTCCCTCAGCAATCTCTCACCAGGCGGTCTACCAGAAGGTCTAACCCAACCACCAGCATTCTTCCCTCAGTAATATCTCACCAGGCGGTCTACCAGAAGTTCTAACCCGGGGCCACTTGCATTCTTCCGTCAGCAATCTCTCACCAGGCAGTATACCAGAAGGTCACCAGCATTCTTCCCTAAAAAATCTCTCACCAGGCGGTCTACCAGAAGGTCTAACCCGGCCACCACTATTCTCCCCTCAGCAATCTCTCACCAGGTGGTCTACCAGAAGGTCACCAGTATTCTTCCCTCAGCAATCTCTCACCAGGCAGTCCACCAAAAGGTCTAACCCAGCCACCAGCATTCTTCCCTCAGCAATCTCTCACCAGGCGGTCTACCAGAAGGTCTAACCCAGCCACCAGCATTCTTCCCTCAGCAATCTCTCACCAGGCTGTTTATCAGAAAGTCTGACCCGGCAACAAGCATTCTTCCCAAAGCAATCTCTCACCAGGCGGTCTACCAGAAGTTCTAACCCGGCCACCAGCATTCTTCCTTCAGCAATCTCTCACAAGGCGGTCTCCCAGAAGGTCTAACCTGGCCACCAGTATTCTCCCCTCAGCAATCTCTCACCAGGTCGTCTATCAGAAGGTCACCAGTATTCTTCCCTCAGCAATCTCTCACCAGGCAGTCCACCAGAAAGTCTAACCCAGCCACCAGCATTCTTCCCTCAGCAATCTCTCACCAGGCGGTCTACCAGAAGGTCTAACCTGGCCACCAGCATTCTTCCCTCAGCAATCTCTCACCAGGCTGTTTACCAGAAGGTCTAACCCAGCCACAAGCATTCTTCCCAAAGCATTCTCTCACCAGGCGGTCTACCAGAAGTTCTAACCCGGGGCCACCAGCATTCTTCCCTCAGCAATCTCTCACCAGACGGTCTATCAGGAGTTCTAACCCGGGGCCACCAGCATTCTTCCCAAAGCAATTGCTCACCAGGTGGTCTACCAGAACGTCTAACTCGGCCACCAGCATTCTTCCCTCAGCAATCTCTCACCAGGCGGTCTACCAGATGTTCTAACCCGGGGCCACCAGCATTCTTCCCCCAGCAATCTCTCACCAGGTGTTCTACCAGAAGATCTAACCTGGCCCCCAGCATTCTTCCCTCAGCAATCTCTCACCAGGCGGTCTACCAGAAGTTCTAACCCGGAGCCACTTGCATTCTTCCGTCAGCAATCTCTCACCAGGCAGTATACCAGAAGGTCACCAGCATTCTTCCCTCAGCAATCTCTCACCAGGCTGTCCACCAAAAGGTCACCAGCATTGTTCCCTATAAAATCTCTCACCAGGCAGTCTACCAGAAGGTCTAACCCGGCCACCAGTATTCTCCCCTCAGCAATCTCTCACCAGGTGGTCTACCAGAAGGTCACCAGTATTCTTCCCTCAGCAATCTCTCACCAGGCAGTCCACCAGAAGGTCTAACCCAGCCACCAGCATTCTTCCCTCAGCAATCTCTCACCAGGCGGTCTACCAGAAGGTCTAACCCGGCCACCAGCATTCTTCCCTCAGCAATCTCTCACCAGGCTGTTTATCAGAAGGTCTAACCCAGCCACCAGCATTCTTCCCTCAGCAGTCTCTCACAAGGCGGTCTCCCAGAAGGTCTAACCCGGCCACCAGCATTCTCCCCTCAGCAATGTCTCACGAGATGGTCTACCAGAAGGTCACCAGCATTCTTCCCTCAGCAATCTCTCACCAGGCGGTCTACCCGAAGTTCTAACCCAGCCACCAGCATTATTCCCTCAGCAATCTCTCACCAGGCGGACTACCAGATGGTCTAACCCAGCCACCAGTATTCTTCCCATTCACAATCTCTCACCAGGCCGTCTACCAGAAGGTCTAACCTGGTCACCAGCATTCTTCCCTCAGCAATCTCTCACCAGGATGTTTAACCCGGCCACAAGCATTCTTCCCAAAGCATTCTCTCACCAGGCGGTCTACCAGAAGTTCTAACCCGGGGCCACCAGCATTCTTCCCTCAGCAATCTCTCACCAGACGGTCTATCAGGAGTTCTAACCCGGGGCCACCAGCATTCTTCCCAAAGCAATCGCTCAACAGGTGGTCTACCAGAACGTCTAACTCGGCCACCAGCATTCTTCCCTCAGCAATCTCTCACCAGGCGGTCTACCAGATGTTCTAACCCGGGGCCACCAGCATTCTTCCCCCAGCAATCTCTCACCAGGTGTTCTAACAGAAGATCTAACCTGGCCCCCAGCATTCTTCCCTCAGCAATCTCTCACCAGGCGGTCTACCAGAAGTTCAAACCCGGGGCCACTTGCATTCTTCCGTCAGCAATCTCTCAGCAGGCAGTATACCAGAAGGTCACCAGCATTCTTCCCTCAGCAATCTCTCACCAGGCGGTCCACCAAAAGGTCACCAGCATTCTTCCCTGTAAAATCTCTCACCAGGCGGTCTACCAGAAGGTCTAACCCGGCCACCAGTATTCTCCCCTCAGCAATCTCTCACCAGGCTGTTTACCAGAAGGTCTAACCCGGCCACAAGCATTCTTCCCAAAGCAATCTCTCACCAGGCAGTCTACCAGAAGTTCTAACCCAGCCACCAGCATTCTTCCCTCAGCAGTCTCTCACAAGGCGGTCTCCCAGAAGGTCTAACCCGGCCACCAGCATTCTCCCCTCAGCAATGTCTCACCAGATGGTCTATCAGAAGGTCACCAACATTCTTCCCTCAGCAATCTCTCACCAGGAGGTCTACCAGAAGGTCTAACACGGCCACCAGCATTATTCCCTCAGCAATCTCTCACCGGGCAGTCTACCAGAAGGTCTAACCCAGCCACCAGCATTCTTCCCTCAGCAATCTCTCACCAGGCGGTCTACCCGAAGTTCTAACCTAGCCACCAGCATTATTCCCTCAGCTATCTCTCACCAGGCGGACTACCAGATGGTCTAACCCAGCCACCAGTATTCTTCCCATTCACAATCTCTCACCAGGCCGTCTACCAGAAGGTCTAACCTGGTCACCAGCATTATTCCCTCAGCAATCTCTCACCAGGCGGTCTACTAGAAGGTCTAACCCGACCACCAACATTCTTCCCTCAGCAATCTCTCACCAGGCGGTCTACCAGAGTGTCTAACCCAGCCACCATCATTATTCCCTCAGCAATCTCTCACCAGGCGGTCTACCAGAAGATCTAACCTGGCCACCAGCATTCTTCCCTCAGCAATCTCTCAACAGGTGGTCTACCAGAAGGTCTAACCCAGCCACCAGCATTCTCCCCTCAGCAATCTCTCACCAGGCAATCTACCAGAAGGTCACAAGCATTCTTCCATCAGCAATCTCTCACCAGGCAGTCTACCAGAACGTTTAATCCAGCCACCAGCATTCTTCCTTCAGCAATCTCTCATCAGGCGGTCTACCAGAAGGTCTACCCCGGCCACCAGCATTCTTCCCTCAGCAGTCTCTCACCAGGCAGTCTACCAGAAGGACTTACCCGGCCACCAGCATTCTTCCCTCAGCAATCTCTCACCAGGCGGTCTACCTGAAGATCTTACCCGGCCACCAGCATTCACCCCTCAGCAATCTCTCACCAGGAAGTCTACCAGAAGGTCTACCCCGGCCACCAGCATTCTTCCCAAAGCAATCTCTCACCAGGCGGTCTACCAGAGGGTCTTACCCAGCCATCAGCATTCTTCCCTCAGCAATCTCTCACCAGGCGGTCTACCAGAAGCTCTAACCTGACCACCAGCATTCTTCCCTCAGCAATCTCGCACCAGGTTGTCTACCAGTAGGTCTAACCCGGCCACCAGCATTCTTCCCAAAGCAATCTCTCACCAGGCGGTCTACCAGAAGGTCTAACCTGGCCACCAGCATTCTTCCCTCAGCAATCTCTCATCAGGCGGTCTACCAGAAGGTCATCAGCATTCTTCCCTCAGCTATCTCTCACCAGGCAGTCTACCAGAAGGTCTACCCCGGCCACCAGCATTCTTCCCTCAGCAATCTCTCACCAGGCGGTCTACCTGAAGGTCTTACCCGGCCACCAGCATTCACCCCTCAGCAATCTCTCACCAGGCAGTCTACCAGAAGGTCTACCCCGGCCACCAGCATTCTTCCCAAAGCAATCTCTCACCAGGCGGTCTACCAGAGGGTCTTACCCAGCTATCAGCATTCTTCCCTCAGCAATCTCTCACCAGGCGGTCTACCAGAAGTTCTAACCCATGGCCACTAGCATTCTTCCCTCAGCAATCTCTCACCAGGTGGTCTACCAGAAGATCTAACTCGGCACCAGCATTTTTCCCAAAGCAATCTCTCACCAGGCCATCTACCAGACGTTCTAACCCAGGGCCACCAGCATTCTTCCCTCAGCAATCTCTCACCAGGCGGTCTACCAGAAGTTCTAACCCGGGGCCACCAGCATTCTTCCCAAAGCAATCTCTCACCAGGCGGTCTACCAGAAGGTCTAACCCGGCCACCAGCATTCTTCCCTCAGCTATCTCTCACCAGACGGTTTACCAGAAGGTCTAACCCAGCCACAAGCATTCTTCCCAAAGCAATCTCTCCCCAGGTGGTCTACCAGAAGTTCTAACCCGGCCACTAGCATTCTTCCCTCAGCAATCTCTCACCAGGCGGTCTCCCAGAAGGTCTAACCCGGCCACCAGCATTATCCCCTCAGCAATGTCTCACCAGGTGGTCTACCAGAAGGTCACCAATATTCTTCCCTCAGCAATCTCTCACCAGGCAGTCTACCAGAAGGTCTAACCCGGCCACCAGCATTCTTCCCAAGGCAATCTCTCACCAGGCGGTCTACCAGAAGGTCTAACCCGGCAACCAGCATTCTTCCCTCAGCAATCTCTCACCAGGCTGTCTACCAGAAGGTAAAGCATTTTTCCCTCAGCAATCTCTCACCAGGCAGTCTACCAGAATGTCTAACCGGACCACAAGCATTCTTCCCAAAGCAATCTCTCACCAGGCGGTTTACCAGAAGGTCTAACCGGACCACAAGCATTCTTCCCAAAGCAATCTCTCACCAGGCGGTCTACCAGAAGGTCACCGGCATTCTTCGATCAGCAATCTCTCACCAGGCGGTCTACCAGAAGGTCTAACCCGGCCACCAACATTCTTCCCAAAGCAATCTCTCACCAGATGGTCTACCAGAAGGTCACCAGCATTCTTCCCTCAGCAATCTCTCACCATGCTGTCTACCAGAAGCTCTAACCCTGCGACCAGCATTCTTCCTACAGTAATCTCTCACCAGGCAGTCTACCAGAAGGTCTAACCCAGCCACCAGCATTCTTCCCTCAGCAATCGCGCACCAGGCGGTCTACCCAAGGTCTAACCCGGCCACCAGCATTCTTCCCAAAGCAATCTCTCACCAGGCGTTCTACCAGACGTTTTAACCCGGCCACCAGCATTCTTCCCTCAGCAATCCCTCACCAGGTGGTCTACCAGAAGGTCACCAGCATTATTCCCCCAGCAATCTCTCACCAGGCGGTCTACCAGAAGGTCTAACCCGGCCACCAACATTCTTCCCTCAGCAATCTCTCACCAGGCGGTCTACCAGAAGGTCACCGGCATTCTTCGATCAGCAATCTCTCACCAGGCGGTCTACCAGAAGGTCTAACCCGGCCACCAACATTCTTCCCAAAGCAATCTCTCACCAGGTGGTCTACCAGAAGGTCACCAGCATTATTCCCTCAGCAATCTCTCACCACGCTGTCTACCAGAAGGTCTAACCCTGCCACCAGCATTCTTCCCACAGTAATCTCTCACCAGGCAGTCTACCAGAAGGTCTAACCCAGCCACCAGCATTCTTCCCTCAGCAATCTCGCACCAGGCGGTCTACCCAAGGTCTAACCCGGCCACCAGCATTCTTCCCAAAGCAATCTCTCACCAGGCGTTCTACCAGACGTTTTAACCCGGCCACCAGCATTCTTCCCTCAGCAATCCCTCACCAGGTGGTCTACCAGAAGGTCACCAATATTCTTCCCTCAGCAATCTCTCACCAGGCAGTCTACCAGAAGGTCTAACCCGGCCACCAGCATTCTTCCCTCAGCAATCTCTCACCAGGCGGTCTACCAGAAGGTCTAACCTGGCAACCAGCATTCTTCCCTCAGCAATCTCTCACCAGGCAGTCTACCAGAATGTCTAACCCGGCCACCAGCATTCTTCCCTCAGCAATCTCTCACCAGGCGGTTTACCAGAAGGTCTAACCGGACCACAAGCATTCTTCCCAAAGCAATCTCTCACCAGGTGGTCTACCAGAAGGTCACCAGCATTCTTCCCTCAGCAATCTCTCACCACGCTGTCTACCAGAAGGTCTAACCCTGCCACCAGCATTCTTCCCACAGTAATCTCTCACCAGGCAGTCTACCAGAAGGTCTAACCCAGCCACCAGCATTCTTCCCTCAGCAATCTCGCACCAGGCGGTCTACCCAAGGTCTAACCCGGCCACCAGCATTCTTCCCAAAGCAATCTCTCACCAGGCGTTCTACCAGATGTTTTAACCCGGCCACCAGCATTCTTCCCTCAGCAATCCCTCACCAGGTGGTCTACCAGAAGGTCACCAATATTCTTCCCTCAGCAATCTCTCACCAGGCAGTCTACCAGAAGGTCTAACCCGGCCACCAGCATTCTTCCCTCAGCAATCTCTCACCAGGCGGTCTACCAGAAGGTCTAACCTGGCAACCAGCATTCTTCCCTCAGCAATCTCTCACCAGGCAGTCTACCAGAATGTCTAACCCGGCCACCAGCATTCTTCCCTCAGCAATCTCTCACCAGGCGGTTTACCAGAAGGTCTAACCGGACCACAAGCATTCTTTCCAAAGCAATCTCTCACCAGGCGGTCTACCAGAAGGTCACCAGCATTCTTCCCTCAGCAATCTCTCACCACGCTGTCTACCAGAAGGTCTAACCCTGCCACCAGCATTCTTCCCACAGTAATCTCTCACCAGGCAGTCTACCAGAAGGTCTAACCCAGCCACCAGCATTCTTCCCTCAGTAATCTCGCACCAGGCGGTCTACCCAAGGTCTAACCCGGCCACCAGCATTCGTCCCAAAGCAATCTCTCACCAGGCGTTCTACCAGACGTTTTAACCCGGCCACCAGCATTCTTCCCTCAGCAATCCCTCACCAGGTGGTCTACCAGAAGATCACCAGCATTATTCCCTCAGCAATCTCTCACCAGGCGGTCTACCAGAAGGTCTAACCCAACCACCAGCATTCTTCCCTCAGTAATATCTCACCAGGCGGTCTACCAGAAGTTCTAACCCGGGGCCACTTGCATTCTTCCGTCAGCAATCTCTCACCAGGCAGTATACCAGAAGGTCACCAGCATTCTTCCCTAAAAAATCTCTCACCAGGCGGTCTACCAGAAGGTCTAACCCGGCCACCACTATTCTCCCCGCAGCAATCTCTCACCAGGTGGTCTACCAGAAGGTCACCAGTATTCTTCCCTCAGCAATCTCTCACCAGGCAGTCCACCAAAAGGTCTAACCCAGCCACCAGCATTCTTCCCTCAGCAATCTCTCACCAGGCGGTCTACCAGAAGGTCTAACCCAGCCACCAGCATTCTTCCCTCAGCAATCTCTCACCAGGCTGTTTATCAGAAAGTCTAACCCGGCAACAAGCATTCTTCCCAAAGCAATCTCTCACAAGGCGGTCTCCCAGAAGGTCTAACCTGGCCACCAGTATTCTCCCCTCAGCAATCTCTCACCAGGTCGTCTATCAGAAGGTCACCAGTATTCTTCCCTCAGCAATCTCTCACCAGGCAGTCCACCAGAAAGTCTAACCCAGCCACCAGCATTCTTCCCTCAGCAATCTCTCACCAGGCGGTCTACCAGAAGGTCTAACCTGGCCACCAGCATTCTTCCCTCAGCAATCTCTCACCAGGCTGTTTACCAGAAGGTCTAACCCAGCCACAAGCATTCTTCCCAAAGCATTCTCTCACCAGGCGGTCTACCAGAAGTTCTAACCCGGGGCCACCAGCATTCTTCCCTCAGCAATCTCTCACCAGACGGTCTATCAGGAGTTCTAACCCGGGGCCACCAGCATTCTTCCCAAAGCAATTGCTCACCAGGTGGTCTACCAGAACGTCTAACTCGGCCACCAGCATTCTTCCCTCAGCAATCTCTCACCAGGCGGTCTACCAGATGTTCTAACCCGGGGCCACCAGCATTCTTCCCCCAGCAATCTCTCACCAGGTGTTCTACCAGAAGATCTAACCTGGCCCCCAGCATTCTTCCCTCAGCAATCTCTCACCAGGCGGTCTACCAGAAGTTCTAACCCGGAGCCACTTGCATTCTTCCGTCAGCAATCTCTCACCAGGCAGTATACCAGAAGGTCACCAGCATTCTTCCCTCAGCAATCTCTCACCAGGCTGTCCACCAAAAGGTCACCAGCATTCTTCCCTATAAAATCTCTCACCAGGCAGTCTACCAGAAGGTCTAACCCGGCCACCAGTATTCTCCCCTCAGCAATCTCTCACCAGGTGGTCTACCAGAAGGTCACCAGTATTCTTCCCTCAGCAATCTCTCACCAGGCAGTCCACCAGAAGGTCTAACCCAGCCACCAGCATTCTTCCCTCAGCAATCTCTCACCAGGCGGTCTACAAGAAGGTCTAACCCGGCCACCAGCATTCTTCCCTCAGCAATCTCTCACCAGGCTGTTTATCAGAAGGTCTAACCCAGCCACCAGCATTCTTCCCTCAGCAGTCTTTCACAAGGCGGTCTCCCAGAAGGTCTAACCCGGCCACCAGCATTCTCCCCTCAGCAATGTCTCACCAGATGGTCTACCAGAAGGTCACCAGCATTCTTCCCTCAGCAATCTCTCACCAGGCGGTCTACCCGAGTTCTAACCCAGCCACCAGCATTATTCCCTCAGCAATCTCTCACCAGGCGGACTACCAGATGGTCTAACCCAGCCACCAGTATTCTTCCCATTCACAATCTCTCACCAGGCCGTCTACCAGAAGGTCTAACCTGGTCACCAGCATTCTTCCCTCAGCAATCTCTCACCAGGCTGTTTACCAGAAGGTCTAACCCGGCCACAAGCATTCTTCCCAAAGCATTCTCTCACCAGGCGGTCTACCAGAAGTTCTAACCCGGGGCCACCAGCATTCTTCCCTCAGCAATCTCTCACCAGACGGTCTATCAGGAGTTCTAACCCGGGGCCACCAGCATTCTTCCCAAAGCAATCGCTCAACAGGTGGTCTACCAGAACGTCTAACTCGGCCACCAGCATTCTTCCCTCAGCAATCTCTCACCAGGCGGTCTACCAGATGTTCTAACCCGGGGCCACCAGCATTCTTCCCCCAGCAATCTCTCACCAGGTGTTCTAACAGAAGATCTAACCTGGCCCCCAGCATTCTTCCCTCAGCAATCTCTCACCAGGCGGTCTACCAGAAGTTCAAACCCGGGGCCACTTGCATTCTTCCGTCAGCAATCTCTCAGCAGGCAGTATACCAGAAGGTCACCAGCATTCTTCCCTCAGCAATCTCTCACCAGGCGGTCCACCAAAAGGTCACCAGCATTCTTCCCTGTAAAATCTCTCACCAGGCGGTCTACCAGAAGGTCTAACCCGGCCACCAGTATTCTCCCCTCAGCAATCTCTTACCAGGTGGTCTACCAGAAGGTCACCAGTATTCTTCCCTCAGCAATCTCTCACCAGGCAGTCCACCAGAAGGTCTAACCCAGCCACCAGCATTCTTCCCTCAGCAATCTCTCACCAGGCGGTCTACCAGAAGGTCTAACCCGGCCGCCAGCATTCTTCCCTCAGCAATCTCTCACCAGGCTGTTTACCAGAAGGTCTAACCCGGCCACAAGCATTCTTCCCAAAGCAATCTCTCACCAGGCAGTCTACCAGAAGTTCTAACCCAGCCACCAGCATTCTTCCCTCAGCAGTCTCTCACAAGGCGGTCTCCCAGAAGGTCTAACCCGGCCACCAGCATTCTCCCCTCAGCAATGTCTCACCAGATGGTCTATCAGAAGGTCACCAACATTCTTCCCTCAGCAATCTCTCACCAGGCGGTCTACCAGAAGGTCACCGGCATTCTTCGATCAGCAATCTCTCACCAGGCGGTCTACCAGAAGGTCTAACCCGGCCACCAACATTCTTCCCAAAGCAATCTCTAACCAGGTGGTCTACCAGAAGCTCACCAGCATTCTTCCCTCAGCAATCTCTCACCACGCTGTCTACCAGAAGGTCTAACCCTGCCACCAGCATTCTTCCTACAGTAATCTCTCACCAGGCAGTCTACCAGAAGGTCTAACCCAGCCACCAGCATTCTTCCCTCAGCAATCGCGCACCAGGCGGTCTACCCAAGATCTAACCCGGCCACCAGCATTCTTCCCAACGCAATCTCTCACCAGGCGTTCTACCAGACGTTTTAACCCGGCCACCAGCATTCTTCCCTCAGCAATCCCTCACCAGGTGGTCTACCAGAAGGTCACCAGCATTATTCCCCCAGCAATCTCTCACCAGGCGCTCTACCAGAAGGTCTAACCCGGCCACCAACATTCTTCCCTCAGCAATCTCTCACCAGGCGGTCTACCAGAAGGTCACCGGCATTCTTCGATCAGCAATCTCTCACCAGGCGGTCTACCAGAAGGTCTAACCCGGCCACCAACATTCTTCCCAAAGCAATCTCTCACCAGGTGGTCTACCAGAAGGTCACCAGCATTCTTCCCTCAGCAATCTCTCACCACGCTGTCTACCAGAAGGTCTAACCCTGCCACCAGCATTCTTCCCACAGTAATCTCTCACCAGGCAGTCTACCAGAAGGTCTAACCCAGCCACCAGCATTCTTCCCTCAGCAATCTCGCACCAGGCGGTCTACCCAAGGTCTAACCCGGCCACCAGCATTCTTCCCAAAGCAATCTCTCACCAGGCGTTCTATCAGACGTTTTAACCCGGCCACCAGCATTCTTCCCTCAGCAATCCCTCACCAGGTGGTCTACCAGAAGGTCACTAATATTCTTCCCTCAGCAATCTCTCACCAGGCAGTCTACCAGAAGGTCTAACCCGGCCACCAGCATTCTTCCCTCAGCAATCTCTCACCAGGCGGTCTACCAGAAGGTCTAACCTGGCAACCAGCATTCTTCCCTCAGCAATCTCTCACCAGGCTGTCTACCAGAAGGACACAGCATTCTTCCCTCAGCAATCTCTCACCAGGCAGTCTACCAGAATGTCTAACCCGGCCACCACCATTCTTCCCTCAGCAATCTCTCACCAGGCGGTTTACCAGAAGGTCTAACCGGACCACAAGCATTCTTTCCAAAGCAATCTCTCACCAGGCGGTCTACCAGAAGGTCTCTGGCATTCTTCGATCAGCAATCTCTCACCAGGCTGTCTACCAGAAGGTCTAACCCGGCCACCAACATTCTTCCCAAAGCAATCTCTCACCAGGTGGTCTACCAGAAGGTCACCAGCATTCTTCCCTCAGCAATCTCTCACCACGCTGTCTACCAGAAGGTCTAACCCTGCCACCAGCATTCTTCCCACAGTAATATCTTACCAGGCAGTCTACCAGAAGGTCTAACCCAGCCACCAGCATTCTTCCCTCAGTAATCTCGCACCAGGCGGTCTACCCAAGGTCTAACCCGGCCACCAGCATTCTTCCCAAAGCAATCTCCTACCAGGCGTTCTACCAGATGTTTTAACCCGGCCACCAGCATTCTTCCCTCAGCAATCCCTCACCAGGTTGTCTACCAGAGGATCACCAGCATTATTCCCTCAGCAATCTCTCACCAGGCGGTCTACCAGAAGGTCTAACCCAACCACCAGCATTCTTCCCTCAGTAATATCTCACCAGGCGGTCTACCAGAAGTTCTAACCCGGGGCCACTTGCATTCTTCCGTCAGCAATCTCTCACCAGGCAGTATACCAGAAGGTCACCAGCATTCTTCCCTCAGCAATATCTCACCAGGCGGTCTACCAGAAGGTCACCAGCATTCTTCCCAAAAAAATCTCTCACCAGGCGGTCTACCAGAAGGTCTAACCCGGCCACCAGTATTCTCCCCTCAGCAATCTCTCACCAGGCGGTCTACCAGAAGGTCACCAGTATTCTTCCCTCAGCAATCTCTCACCAGGCAGTCCACCAAAAGGTCTAACCCAGCCACCAGCATTCTTCCCTCAGCAATCTCTCACCAGGCGGTCTACCAGAAGGTCTAACCCAGCCACCAGCATTCTTCCCTCAGCAATCTCTCACCAGGCTGTTTATCAGAAAGTCTAACCCGGCAACAAGCATTCTTCCCAAAGCAATCTCTCACCAGGCGGTCTACCAGAAGTTCTAACCCGGCCACCAGCATTCTTCCTTCAGCAATCTCTCACAAGGCGGTCTCCCAGAAGGTCTAACCTGGCCACCAGTATTCTCCCCTCAGCAATCTCTCACCAGGTCGTCTATCAGAAGGTCACCAGTATTCTTCCCTCAGCAATCTCTCACCAGGCAGTCCACCAGAAAGTCTAACCCAGCCACCAGCATTCTTCCCTCAGCAATCTCTCACCAGGCGGTCTACCAGAAGGTCTAACCTGGCCACCAGCATTCTTCCCTCAGCAATCTCTCACCAGGCTGTTTACCAGAAGGTCTAACCCAGCCACAAGCATTCTTCCCAAAGCATTCTCTCACCAGGCGGTCTACCAGAAGTTCTAACCCGGGGCCACCAGCATTCTTCCCTCAGCAATCTCTCACCAGACGGTCTATCAGGAGTTCTAACCCGGGGCCACCAGCATTCTTCCCAAAGCAATTGCTCACCAGGTGGTCTACCAGAACGTCTAACTCGGCCACCAGCATTCTTCCCTCAGCAATCTCTCACCAGGCGGTCTACCAGATGTTCTAACCCGGGGCCACCAGCATTCTTCCCCCAGCAATCTCTCACCAGGTGTTCTACCAGAAGATCTAACCTGGCCCCCAGCATTCTTCCCTCAGCAATCTCTCACCAGGCGGTCTACCAGAAGTTCTAACCCGGAGCCACTTGCATTCTTCCGTCAGCAATCTCTCACCAGGCAGTATACCAGAAGGTCACCAGCATTCTTCCCTCAGCAATCTCTCACCAGGCTGTCCACCAAAAGGTCACCAGCATTCTTCCCTATAAAATCTCTCACCAGGCGGTCTACCAGAAGGTCTAACCCGGCCACCAGTATTCTCCCCTCAGCAATCTCTCACCAGGTGGTCTACCAGAAGGTCACCAGTATTCTTCCCTCAGCAATCTCTCACCAGGCAGTCCACCAGAAGGTCTAACCCAGCCACCAGCATTCTTCCCTCAGCAATCTCTCACCAGGCGGTCTACCAGAAGGTCTAACCCGGCCACCAGCATTCTTCCCTCAGCAATCTCTCACCAGGCTGTTTATCAGAAGGTCTAACCCAGCCACCAGCATTCTTCCCTCAGCAGTCTCTCACAAGGCGGTCTCCCAGAAGGTCTAACCCGGCCACCAGCATTCTCCCCTCAGCAATGTCTCACCAGATGGTCTACCAGAAGGTCACCAGCATTCTTCCCTCAGCAATCTCTCACCAGGCGGTCTACCCGAAGTTCTAACCCAGCCACCAGCATTATTCCCTCAGCAATCTCTCACCAGGCGGACTACCAGATGGTCTAACCCAGCCACCAGTATTCTTCCCATTCACAATCTCTCACCAGGCCGTCTACCAGAAGGTCTAACCTGGTCACCAGCATTCTTCCCTCAGCAATCTCTCACCAGGATGTTTAACCCGGCCACAAGCATTCTTCCCAAAGCATTCTCTCACCAGGCGGTCTACCAGAAGTTCTAACCCGGGGCCACCAGCATTCTTCCCTCAGCAATCTCTCACCAGACGGTCTATCAGGAGTTCTAACCCGGGGCCACCAGCATTCTTCCCAAAGCAATCGCTCAACAGGTGGTCTACCAGAACGTCTAACTCGGCCACCAGCATTCTTCCCTCAGCAATCTCTCACCAGGCGGTCTACCAGATGTTCTAACCCGGGGCCACCAGCATTCTTCCCCCAGCAATCTCTCACCAGATGTTCTAACAGAAGATCTAACCTGGCCCCCAGCATTCTTCCCTCAGCAATCTCTCACCAGGCGGTCTACCAGAAGTTCAAACCCGGGGCCACTTGCATTCTTCCGTCAGCAATCTCTCAGCAGGCAGTATACCAGAAGGTCACTAGCATTCTTCCCTCAGCAATCTCTCACCAGGCGGTCCACCAAAAGGTCACCAGCATTCTTCCCTGTAAAATCTCTCACCAGGCGGTCTACCAGAAGGTCTAACCCGGCCACCAGTATTCTCCCCTCAGAAATCTCTCACCAGGTGGTCTACCAGATGGTCTAACCCAGCCACCAGTATTCTTCCCATTCACAATCTCTCACCAGGCCGTCTACCAGAAGGTCTAACCTGGTCACCAGCATTATTCCCTCAGCAATCTCTCACCAGGCGGTCTACTAGAAGGTCTAACCCGACCACCAACATTCTTCCCTCAGCAATCTCTCACCAGGCGGTCTACCAGAGTGTCTAACCCAGCCACCATCATTATTCCCTCAGTAATCTCTCACCAGGCGGTCTACCAGAAGATCTAACCTGGCCACCAGCATTCTTCCCTCAGCAATCTCTCAACAGGTGGTCTACCAGAAGGTCTAACCCAGCCACCAGCATTCTCCCCTCAGCAATCTCTCACCAGGCAATCTACCAGAAGGTCACAAGCATTCTTCCATCAGCAATCTCTCACCAGGCAGTCTACCAGATCGGTTAATCCAGCCACCAGCATTCTTCCCTCAGCAATCTCTCATCAGGCGGTCTACCAGAAGGTCTACCCCGGCCACCAGCATTCTTCCCTCAGCAGTCTCTCACCAGGCAGTCTACCAGAAGGACTTACCCGGCCACCAGCATTCTTCCCTCAGCAATCTCTCACCAGGCAGTCTACCAGAAGGTCTAACCCGGCCACCAGTATTCTTCCCATCCACAATCTATCACCAGGCGGTCTACCAGAAGGTCTAACCCAACCACCAGCATACTTCCCTCAGCATTCTCTCACCAGGCGGTCTACCAGAAGGTCTAACCTGGCCACCAGCATTCTTCCCTCAGCAATCTCTCACCAGGCAGTCTACCAGAAGTTCTAACCCGGGGCCACTTGCATTCTTCCGTCAGCAATCTCTCACCAGGCAGTAAACCAGAAGGTCACCAGCATTCTTCCCTCAGTAATCTCTCATCAGGCGGTCTACCAGAAGGTCACCAGCATTCTTCCCTATACAATCTCTCACCAAGCTGTCTACCAGAAGGTCAAACCTGGCCACCAGTATTCTCCCCTCAGCAATCTCTCACCAGGTGGTCTACCAGAAGGTCACCAGTATTCTTCCCTCAGCAATCTATCACCAGGCAGTCCACCAGAAGGTCTAACCCAGCCACCAGCATTCTTCCCTCAGCAATCTCTCACCAGGCGGTCTACCAGAAGGTCTAACCTGGCCACCAGCATTCTTCCCTCAGCAATCTCTCACCAGGCAGTCTACCAGAAGTTCTAACCCGGGGCCACTTGCATTCTTCCGTCAGCAATCTCTCACCAGGCAGTAAACCAGAAGGTCACCAGCATTCTTCCCTCAGTAATCTCTCATCAGGCGGTCTACCAGAAGGTCACCAGCATTCTTCCCTATACAATCTCTCACCAAGCTGTCTACCAGAAGGTCAAACCTGGCCACCAGTATTCTCCCCTCAGCAATCTCTCACCAGGTGGTCTACCAGAAGGTCACCAGTATTCTTCCCTCAGCAATCTATCACCAGGCAGTCCACCAGAAGGTCTAACCCAGCCACCAGCATTCTTCCCTCAGCAATCTCTCACCAGGCGGTCTACCAGAAGCTCTAACCCGACCACCAGCATTCTTCCCTCAGCAATCTCGCACCAGGTTGTCTCCCAGTAGGTCTAACCCGGCCACCAGCATTCTTCCCAAAGCAATCTCTCACCAGGCGGTCTACCAGAAGGTCTAACCTGGCCACCAGCATTCTTCCCTCAGCAATCTCTCATCAGGCGGTCTACCAGAAGGTCATCAGCATTCTTCCCTCAGCAATCTCTCACCAGGCAGTCTACCAGAAGGTCTACCCCGGCCACCAGCATTCTTCCCAAAGCAATCTCTCACCAGGCGGTCTACCTGAAGGTCTTACCCGGCCACCAGCATTCATCCCTCAGCAATCTCTCACCAGGCAGTCTACCAGAAGGTCTACCCCGGCCACCAGCATTCTTCCCAAAGCAATCTCTCACCAGGCGGTCTACCTGTAGGTCTTACCCGGCCACCAGCATTCACCCCTCAGCAATCTCTCACCAGGCAGTCTACCAGAAGGTCTACCCCGGCCACCAGCATTCTTCCCAAAGCAATCTCTCACCAGGCGGTCTACCAGAGGGTCTTACCCAGCCATCAGCATTCTTCCCTCAGCAATCTCTCACCAGGCGGTCTACCAGAAGTTCTAACCCATGGCCACCAGCATTCTTCCCTCAGCAATCTCTCACCAGGTGGTCTACCAGAAGATCTAACTCGGCCACCAGCATTTTTCCCAAAGCAATCTCTCACCAGGCCATCTACCAGACGTTCTAACCCGGGGCCACCAGCATTCTTCCCTCAGCAATCCCTCACCAGGCGGTCTACCAGAAGTTCTAACCCGGGGCCACCAGCATTCTTCCCAAAGCAATCTCTCACCAGGCGGTCTACCAGAAGGTCTAACCCGGCCACCAGCATTCTTCCCTCAGCTATCTCTCACCAGACGGTTTACCAGAAGGTCTAACCCAGCCACAAGCATTCTTCCCAAAGCAATCTCTCACCAGGTGGTCTACCAGAAGTTCTAACCCGGCCACTAGCATTCTTCCCTCAGCAATCTCTCACCAGGCGGTCTCCCCTAAGGTCTAACCCGGCCACCAGCATTATCCCCTCAGCAATGTCTCACCAGGTGGTCTACCAGAAGGTCACCAATATTCTTCCCTCAGCAATCTCTCACCAGGCAGTCTACCAGAAGGTCTAACCCGGCCACCAGCATTCTTCCCTCAGCAATCTCTCACCAGGCGGTCTACCAGAAGGTCTAACCCGGCAACCAGCATTCTTCCCTCAGCAATCTCTCACCAGGCTGTCTACCAGAAGGTCACAGCATTCTTCCCTCAGCAATCTCTCACCAGGCAGTCTACCAGAATGTCTAACCGGACCACAAGCATTCTTCCCAAAGCAATCTCTCACCAGGCGGTTTACCAGAAGGTCTAACCGGACCACAAGCATTCTTCCCAAAGCAATCTCTCACCAGGCGGTCTACCAGAAGGTCTAACCCTGCCACCAGCATTCTTCCCACAGTAATCTCTCACCAGGCAATCTACCAGAAGGTCTAACCCAGCCACCAGCATTCTTCCCTCAGCTATCTTGCACCAGGCGGTCTACCCAAGGTCTAACCCGGCCACCAGCATTCTTCCCAAAGCAATCTCTCACCAGGCGTTCTACCAGACGTTTTAACCCGGCCACCAGCATTCTTCCCTCAGCAATCCCTCACCAGGTGGTCTACCAGAAGGTCACCAATATTCTTCCCTCAGCAATCTCTCACCAGGCAGTCTACCAGAAGGTCTAACCCGGCCACCAGCATTCTTCCCTCAGCAATCTCTCACCAGGCGGTCTACCAGAAGGTCTAACCCGGCAACCAGCATTCTTCCCTCAGCAATCTCTCACCAGGCTGTCTACCAGAAGGTCACAGCATTCTTCCCTCAGCAATCTCTCACCAGGCAGTCTACCAGAATGTCTAACCTGGCCACCAGCATTCTTCCCTCAGCAATCTCTCACCAGGCGGTTTACCAGAAGGTCTAACCGGACCACAAGCATTCTTCCCAAAGCAATCTCTCACCAGGCGGTCTACCAGAAGGTCACCGGCATTCTTCGATCAGCAATCTCTCACCAGGCGGTCTACCAGAAGGTCTAACCCGGCCACCAACATTCTTCCCAAAGCAATCTCTCACCAGGTGGTCTACCAGAAGGTCACCAGCATTCTTCCCTCAGCAATCTCTCACCACGCTGTCTACCAGAAGGTCTAACCCTGCCACCAGCATTCTTCCCACAGTAATTTCTCACCAGGCAGTCTACCAGAAGGTCTAACCCAGCCACCAGCATTCTTTCCTCAGTAATCTCGCACCAGGCGGTCTACCCAAGGTCTAACCCGGCCACCAGCATTCTTCCCAAAGCAATCTCTCACCAGGCGTTCTACCAGACGTTCTAACCCGGCCACCAGCATTCTTCCCTCAGCAATCCCTCACCAGGTTGTCTACCAGAAGGTCACCAGCATTATTCCCTCAGCAATCTCTCACCAGGCGGTCTACCAGAAGGTCTAACCCAACCACCAGCATTCTTCCCTCAGCAATCTCTCAGCAGGCGGTCTACCAGAAGTTCTGACCCGGCCACCAGCATTCTTCCCTCAGCAATTTCTTGGAGGCTCAAATGCCCATGTAACATGAATGCAACTGCTCTGGCAGTTTTTGGTGGATTTGCAGAGGGGGGAATTGTCCTTCCAATCCAGCATAATATCTCCCCTTCCACTGATAGTTCCTCCTGAACTTGCCTGTAAAGATCCAGATCAGGCACCGTGGCCTAGCTGGTAGGCATGGGCGGGCCTTCAGCTAAGGCCATGGTGCCTGATCTGGATGGCCCGCCCATGCCTACCAGCTCATTAACCCTGGCCATAATGGGATTGTTTTGTTCAGCTTTGACCGCATGTTCTTGGCAGTAGCGGAGGCAGCTTTTGGTGTCGGCGGGGGGGGACGGGTGGGCGGTGGATAATACAGCACCAGTGAGAGGCTGGGGTGTGCACTGGGCACAAAAGGGAAAACGGGGACGGGGGATCTGTTTTCATATGTCAGACCCTGCACTGCTTTTGGAACTCTATCATTTCTCTTGAACAACATTGTACTCCACTGTCCATCACTAGGTACTCGGGGCACCCCTCTCTCCAAGGTTTTGCTTGCAGGAGCACAATTGCCATAGGTGTTGAAATGCTGTCCACAAACTCCACCTCTGACCACTTGCTAAAATAATCTATAAGAGCAATGGCAAATTGTTTCCCCATAGTAAGGCAATGCATGGGACCTATGAAGGCCAGGCGCTGTTCGTCCCGAACGGCGCAGGGAATCTGGATGGGAATAATCTGCAGGGGCCTAAAGGTTAGGATGCGGCAGATCATTCCCATCCACAATCTCTCACCAGGCGGTCTACCAGAAACTCTAACCCGGCCACCACCATTCTTCCCTCAGCAATCTCTCACCAGGCGGTCTACTAGAAGCTCTAACCCGGCCACCAGTGTTCTTCCCTCGGCCATCTCTCACCAGGCTGTCTACCAGTAGGTCTAACGCGACCACCAGCATTCTTCCCAAAGCAATCGCTCACCAGGCGGTCTACCAGAAGGTCTAACCCGGCCACCAGCATTCTTCCCTCGGCAATCTCTCAGGCTGTCTACCAGAAGGTCACCAGCATTCTTCCCTCAGCAATCTCTCACCAGGCAGTCTACCAGAAAGTCTACCCCGGCCACCAGCATTCTTCCCAAAGCAATCTCTCACCAGGCGGTCTACCAGAAGGTCTTACCCAGCCACCAGCATTCTTCCCTCAGCAATCTCTCACCAGGCGGTCTACCAGAAGTTCTAACCCAGGGCCACCAGCATTCTTCCCTCAGCAATCTCTCACAAGGTGGTCTACCAGAAGATCTAACTCAGCCACCAGCATTCTTCCCAAAGCAATCTCTCACCAGGCGGTCTACCAGAAGTTCTAACCCGTGGCCACCAGCATTCTTCCCTCAGCAATCTCTCACCAGGCGGTCTACCAGAAGTTCTAACCCGTGGCCACCAGCATTCTTCCCTCAGCAATCTCTCACCAGGCGGTCTACCAGAAGTTCTAACCCGGGGTCACCAGCATTCTTCCCTCAGCAATCTCTCACCAGGCTGTTTAACCCGGCCACAAGCATTCTTCCCAAAGCATTCTCTCACCAGGCGGTCTACCAGAAGTTCTAACCCGGGGCCACCAGCATTCTTCCCTCAGCAATCTCTCACCAGACGGTCTATCAGGAGTTCTAACCCGGGGCCACCAGCATTCTTCCCAAAGCAATCGCTCAACAGGTGGTCTACCAGAACGTCTAACTCGGCCACCAGCATTCTTCCCTCGGCAATCTCTCACCAGGCGGTCTACCAGATGTTCTAACCCGGGGCCACCAGCATTCTTCCCCCAGCAATCTCTCACCAGGTGTTCTAACAGAAGATCTAACCTGGCCCCCAGCATTCTTCCCTCAGCAATCTCTCACCAGGCGGTCTACCAGAAGTTCAAACCCGGGGCCACTTGCATTCTTCCGTCAGCAATCTCTCAGCAGGCAGTATACCAGAAGGTCACCAGCATTCTTCCCTCAGCAATCTCTCACCAGGCGGTCCACCAAAAGGTCACCAGCATTCTTCCCTGTAAAATCTCTCACCAGGCGGTCTACCAGAAGGTCTAACCCGGCCACCAGTATTCTCCCCTCAGAAATCTCTCACCAGGTGGTCTACCAGAAGGTCACCAGTATTCTTCCCTCAGCAATCTCTCACCAGGCAGTCCACCAGAAGGTCTAACCCAGCCACCAGCATTCTTCCCTCAGCAATCTCTCACCAGGCGGTCTACCAGAAGGTCTAACCCGGCCGCCAGTATTCTTCCCTCAGCAATCTCTCACCAGGCTGTTTACCAGAAGGTCTAACCCGGCCACAAGCATTCTTCCCAAAGCAATCTCTCACCAGGCAGTCTACCAGAAGTTCTAACCCAGCCACCAGCATTCTTCCCTCAGCAGTCTCTCACAAGGCGGTCTCCCAGAAGGTCTAACCCGGCCACCAGCATTCTCCCCTCAGCAATGTCTCACCAGATGGTCTATCAGAAGGTCACCAACATTCTTCCCTCAGCAATCTCTCACCAGGAGGTCTACCAGAAGGTCTAACACGGCCACCAGCATTATTCTTTCAGCAATCTCTCACCGGGCAGTCTACCAGAAGGTCTAACCCAGCCACCAGCATTCTTCCCTCAGCAATCTCTCACCAGGAGGTCTACCCGAAGTTCTAACCTAGCCACCAGCATTATTCCCTCAGCTATCTCTCACCAGGCGGACTACCAGATGGTCTAACCCAGCCACCAGTATTCTTCCCATTCACAATCTCTCACCAGGCCATCTACCAGAAGGTCTAACCTGGTCACCAGCATTATTCCCTCAGCAATCTCTCACCAGGCGGTCTACTAGAAGGTCTAACCCGACCACCAACATTCTTCCCTCAGCAATCTCTCACCAGGCGGTCTACCAGAGTATCTAACCCAGCCACCATCATTATTCCCTCAGCAATCTCTCACCAGGCGGTCTACCAGAAGATCTAACCTGGCCACCAGCATTCTTCCCTCAGCAATCTCTCAACAGGTGGTCTACCAGAAGGTCTAACCCAGCCACCAGCATTCTCCCCTCAGCAATCTCTCACCAGGCAATCTACCAGAAGGTCACAAGCATTCTTCCATCAGCAATCTCTCACCAGGCAGTCTACCAGAACGTTTAATCCAGCCACCAGCATTCTTCCCTCAGCAATCTCTCATCAGGCGGTCTACCAGAAGGTCTACCCCGGCCACCAGCATTCTTCCCTCAGCAGTCTCTCACCAGGCAGTCTACCAGAAGGACTTACCCGGCCACCAGCATTCTTCCCTCAGCAATCTCTCACCAGGCAGTCTACCAGAAGGTCTAACCCGGCCACCAGTATTCTTCCCATCCACAATCTCTCACCAGGCGGTCTACCAGAAGGTCTAACCCAACCACCAGCATTCTTCCCTCAGCATTCTCTCACCAGGCGGTCTACCAGAAGGTCTAACCTGGCCACCAGCATTCTTCCCTCAGCAATCTCTCACCAGGCAGTCTACCAGAAGTTCTAACCCGGGGCCACTTGCATTCTTCCGTCAGCAATCTCTTACCAGGCAGTAAACCAGAAGGTCACCAGCATTCTTCCCTCAGTAATCTCTCATCAGGCAGTCTACCAGAAGGTCACCAGCATTCTTCCCTATACAATCTCTCACCAAGCTGTCTACCAGAAGGTCAAACCTGGCCACCAGTATTCTCCCCTCAGCAATCTCTCACCAGGTGGTCTACCAGAAGGTCACCAGTATTCTTCCCTCAGCAATCTATCACCAGGCAGTCCACCAGAAGGTCTAACCCAGCCACCAGCATTCTTCCCTCAGCAATCTCTCACCAGGCGGTCTACCAGAAGGTCTAACCTGGCCACCAGCATTCTTCCCTCAGCAATCTCTCACCAGGCGGTCTACCAGAAGCTCTAACCCGACCACCAGCATTCTTCCCTCAGCAATCTCGCACCAGGTTGTCTACCAGTAGGTCTAACCCGGCCACCAGCATTCTTCCCAAAGCAATCTCTCACCAGGCGGTCTACCAGAAGGTCTAACCTGGCCACCAGCATTCTTCCCTAAGCAATCTCTCATCAGGCGGTCTACCAGAAGGTCATCAGCATTCTTCCCTCAGCAATCTCTCACCAGGCAGTCTACCAGAAGGTCTACCCCGGCCACCAGCATTCTTCCCAAAGCAATCTCTCACCAGGCGGTCTACCTGAAGGTCTTACCCGGCCACCAGCATTCATCCCTCAGCAATCTCTCACCAGGCAGTCTACCAGAAGGTCTACCCCGGCCACCAGCATTCTTCCCAAAGCAATCTCTCACCAGGCGGTCTACCTGTAGGTCTTACCCGGCCACCAGCATTCACCCCTCAGCAATCTCTCACCAGGCAGTCTACCAGAAGGTCTACCCCGGCCACCAGCATTCTTCCCAAAGCAATGTCTCACCAGGCGGTCTACCAGAGGGTCTTACCCAGCCATCAGCATTCTTCCCTCAGCAATCTCTCACCAGGCGGTCTACCAGAAGTTCTAACCCATGGCCACCAGCATTCTTCCCTCAGCAATCTCTCACCAGGTGGTCTACCAGAAGATCTAACTCGGCCACCAGCATTTTTCCCAAAGCAATCTCTCACCAGGCCATCTACCAGACGTTCTAACCCGGGGCCACCAGCATTCTTCCCTCAGCAATCCCTCACCAGGCGGTCTACCAGAAGTTCTAACCCGGGGCCACCAGCATTCTTCCCAAAGCAATCTCTCACCAGGCGGTCTACCAGAAGGTCTAACCCGGCCACCAGCATTCTTCCCTCAGCTATCTCTCACCAGACGGTTTACCAGAAGGTCTAACCCAGCCACAAGCATTCTTCCCAAAGCAATCTCTCACCAGGTGGTCTACCAGAAGTTCTAACCCGGCCACTAGCATTCTTCCCTCAGCAATCTCTCACCAGGCGGTCTCCCAGAAGGTCTAACCCGGCCACCAGCATTATCCCCTCAGCAATGTCTCACCAGGTGGTCTACCAGAAGGTCACCAATATTCTTCCCTCAGCAATCTCTCACCAGGCAGTCTACCAGAAGGTCTAACCCGGCCACCAGCATTCTTCCCTCAGCAATCTCTCACCAGGCGGTCTACCAGAAGGTCTAACCCGGCAACCAGCATTCTTCCCTCAGCAATCTCTCACCAGGCTGTCTACCAGAAGGTCACAGCATTCTTCCCTCAGCAATCTCTCACCAGTCAGTCTACCAGAATGTCTAACCGGACCACAAGCATTCTTCCCAAAGCAATCTCTCACCAGGCGGTTTACCAGAAGGTCTAACCGGACCACAAGCATTCTTCCCAAAGCAATCTCTCACCAGGCGGTCTACCAGAAGGTCATCAGCATTCTTCCCTCAGCAATCTCTCACCACGCTGTCTACCAGAAGGTCTAACCCTGCCACCAGCATTCTTCCCACAGCAATCTATCACCAGGCAGTCCACCAGAAGGTCTAACCCAGCCACCAGCATTCTTCCCTCAGCAATCTTGCACCAGGCGGTCTACCCAAGGTCTAACCCGGCCACCAGCATTCTTCCCAAAGCAATCTCTCACCAGGCGTTCTACCAGACGTTTTAACCCGGCCACCAGCATTCTTCCCTCAGCAATCCCTCACCAGGTGGTCTACCAGAAGGTCACCAATATTCTTCCCTCAGCAATCTCTCACCAGGCAGTCTACCAGAAGGTCTAACCCGGCCACCAGCATTCTTCCCTCAGCAATCTCTCACCAGGCGGTCTACCAGAAGGTCTAACCCGGCAACCAGCATTCTTCCCTCAGCAATCTCTCACCAGGCTGTCTACCAGAAGGTCACAGCATTCTTCCCTCAGCAATCTCTCACCAGGCAGTCTACCAGAATGTCTAACCTGGCCACCAGCATTCTTCCCTCAGCAATCTCTCACCAGGCGGTTTACCAGAAGGTCTAACCGGACCACAAGCATTCTTCCCAAAGCAATCTCTCACCAGGCGGTCTACCAGAAGGTCACCGGCATTCTTCGATCAGCAATCTCTCACCAGGCGGTCTACCAGAAGGTCTAACCCGGCCACCAACATTCTTCCCAAAGCAATCTCTCACCAGGTGGTCTACCAGAAGGTCACCAGCATTCTTCCCTCAGCAATCTCTCACCACGCTGTCTACCAGAAGGTCTAACCCTGCCACCAGCATTCTTCCCACAGTAATTTCTCACCAGGCAGTCTACCAGAAGGTCTAACCCAGCCACCAGCATTCTTTCCTCAGTAATCTCGCACCAGGCGGTCTACCCAAGGTCTAACCCGGCCACCAGCATTCTTCCCAAAGCAATCTCTCACCAGGCGTTCTACCAGACGTTCTAACCCGGCCACCAGCATTCTTCCCTCAGCAATCCCTCACCAGGTTGTCTACCAGAAGGTCACCAGCATTATTCCCTCAGCAATCTCTCACCAGGCGGTCTACCAGAAGATCTAACTCAGCCACCAGCATTCTTCCCAAAGCAATCTCTCACCAGGCGGTCTACCAGAAGTTCTAACCCGTGGCCACCAGCATTCTTCCCTCAGCAATCTCTCACCAGGCAGTCTACCAGAAGTTCTAACCCGTGGCCACCAGCATTCTTCCCTCAGCAATCTCTCACCAGGCGGTCTACCAGAAGTTCTAACCCGGGGTCACCAGCATTCTTCCCTCAGCAATCTCTCACCAGGCTGTTTAACCCGGCCACAAGCATTCTTCCCAAAGCATTCTCTCACCAGGCGGTCTACCAGAAGTTCTAACCCGGGGCCACCAGCATTCTTCCCTCAGCAATCTCTCACCAGACGGTCTATCAGGAGTTCTAACCCGGGGCCACCAGCATTCTTCCCAAAGCAATCGCTCAACAGGTGGTCTACCAGAACGTCTAACTCGGCCACCAGCATTCTTCCCTCGGCAATCTCTCACCAGGCGGTCTACCAGATGTTCTAACCCGGGGCCACCAGCATTCTTCCCCCAGCAATCTCTCACCAGGTGTTCTAACAGAAGATCTAACCTGGCCCCCAGCATTCTTCCCTCAGCAATCTCTCACCAGGCGGTCTACCAGAAGTTCAAACCCGGGGCCACTTGCATTCTTCCGTCAGCAATCTCTCAGCAGGCAGTATACCAGAAGGTCACCAGCATTCTTCCCTCAGCAATCTCTCACCAGGCGGTCCACCAAAAGGTCACCAGCATTCTTCCCTGTAAAATCTCTCACCAGGCGGTCTACCAGAAGGTCTAACCCGGCCACCAGTATTCTCCCCTCAGAAATCTCTCACCAGGTGGTCTACCAGAAGGTCACCAGTATTCTTCCCTCAGCAATCTCTCACCAGGCAGTCCACCAGAAGGTCTAACCCAGCCACCAGCATTCTTCCCTCAGCAATCTCTCACCAGGCGGTCTACCAGAAGGTCTAACCCGGCCGCCAGTATTCTTCCCTCAGCAATCTCTCACCAGGCTGTTTACCAGAAGGTCTAACCCGGCCACAAGCATTCTTCCCAAAGCAATCTCTCACCAGGCAGTCTACCAGAAGTTCTAACCCAGCCACCAGCATTCTTCCCTCAGCAGTCTCTCACAAGGCGGTCTCCCAGAAGGTCTAACCCGGCCACCAGCATTCTCCCCTCAGCAATGTCTCACCAGATGGTCTATCAGAAGGTCACCAACATTCTTCCCTCAGCAATCTCTCACCAGGAGGTCTACCAGAAGGTCTAACACGGCCACCAGCATTATTCTTTCAGCAATCTCTCACCGGGCAGTCTACCAGAAGGTCTAACCCAGCCACCAGCATTCTTCCCTCAGCAATCTCTCACCAGGAGGTCTACCCGAAGTTCTAACCTAGCCACCAGCATTATTCCCTCAGCTATCTCTCACCAGGCGGACTACCAGATGGTCTAACCCAGCCACCAGTATTCTTCCCATTCACAATCTCTCACCAGGCCATCTACCAGAAGGTCTAACCTGGTCACCAGCATTATTCCCTCAGCAATCTCTCACCAGGCGGTCTACTAGAAGGTCTAACCCGACCACCAACATTCTTCCCTCAGCAATCTCTCACCAGGCGGTCTACCAGAGTATCTAACCCAGCCACCATCATTATTCCCTCAGCAATCTCTCACCAGGCGGTCTACCAGAAGATCTAACCTGGCCACCAGCATTCTTCCCTCAGCAATCTCTCAACAGGTGGTCTACCAGAAGGTCTAACCCAGCCACCAGCATTCTCCCCTCAGCAATCTCTCACCAGGCAATCTACCAGAAGGTCACAAGCATTCTTCCATCAGCAATCTCTCACCAGGCAGTCTACCAGAACGTTTAATCCAGCCACCAGCATTCTTCCCTCAGCAATCTCTCATCAGGCGGTCTACCAGAAGGTCTACCCCGGCCACCAGCATTCTTCCCTCAGCAGTCTCTCACCAGGCAGTCTACCAGAAGGACTTACCCGGCCACCAGCATTCTTCCCTCAGCAATCTCTCACCAGGCAGTCTACCAGAAGGTCTAACCCGGCCACCAGTATTCTTCCCATCCACAATCTCTCACCAGGCGGTCTACCAGAAGGTCTAACCCAACCACCAGCATTCTTCCCTCAGCATTCTCTCACCAGGCGGTCTACCAGAAGGTCTAACCTGGCCACCAGCATTCTTCCCTCAGCAATCTCTCACCAGGCAGTCTACCAGAAGTTCTAACCCGGGGCCACTTGCATTCTTTCGTCAGCAATCTCTTACCAGGCAGTAAACCAGAAGGTCACCAGCATTCTTCCCTCAGTAATCTCTCATCAGGCAGTCTACCAGAAGGTCACCAGCATTCTTCCCTATACAATCTCTCACCAAGCTGTCTACCAGAAGGTCAAACCTGGCCACCAGTATTCTCCCCTCAGCAATCTCTCACCAGGTGGTCTACCAGAAGGTCACCAGTATTCTTCCCTCAGCAATCTATCACCAGGCAGTCCACCAGAAGGTCTAACCCAGCCACCAGCATTCTTCCCTCAGCAATCTCTCACCAGGCGGTCTACCAGAAGGTCTAACCTGGCCACCAGCATTCTTCCCTCAGCAATCTCTCACCAGGCGGTCTACCAGAAGCTCTAACCCGACCACCAGCATTCTTCCCTCAGCAATCTCGCACCAGGTTGTCTACCAGTAGGTCTAACCCGGCCACCAGCATTCTTCCCAAAGCAATCTCTCACCAGGCGGTCTACCAGAAGGTCTAACCTGGCCACCAGCATTCTTCCCTAAGCAATCTCTCATCAGGCGGTCTACCAGAAGGTCATCAGCATTCTTCCCTCAGCAATCTCTCACCAGGCAGTCTACCAGAAGGTCTACCCCGGCCACCAGCATTCTTCCCAAAGCAATCTCTCACCAGGCGGTCTACCTGAAGGTCTTACCCGGCCACCAGCATTCATCCCTCAGCAATCTCTCACCAGGCAGTCTACCAGAAGGTCTACCCCGGCCACCAGCATTCTTCCCAAAGCAATCTCTCACCAGGCGGTCTACCTGTAGGTCTTACCCGGCCACCAGCATTCACCCCTCAGCAATCTCTCACCAGGCAGTCTACCAGAAGGTCTACCCCGGCCACCAGCATTCTTCCCAAAGCAATGTCTCACCAGGCGGTCTACCAGAGGGTCTTACCCAGCCATCAGCATTCTTCCCTCAGCAATCTCTCACCAGGCGGTCTACCAGAAGTTCTAACCCATGGCCACCAGCATTCTTCCCTCAGCAATCTCTCACCAGGTGGTCTACCAGAAGATCTAACTCGGCCACCAGCATTTTTCCCAAAGCAATCTCTCACCAGGCCATCTACCAGACGTTCTAACCCGGGGCCACCAGCATTCTTCCCTCAGCAATCCCTCACCAGGCGGTCTACCAGAAGTTCTAACCCGGGGCCACCAGCATTCTTCCCAAAGCAATCTCTCACCAGGCGGTCTACCAGAAGGTCTAACCCGGCCACCAGCATTCTTCCCTCAGCTATCTCTCACCAGACGGTTTACCAGAAGGTCTAACCCAGCCACAAGCATTCTTCCCAAAGCAATCTCTCACCAGGTGGTCTACCAGAAGTTCTAACCCGGCCACTAGCATTCTTCCCTCAGCAATCTCTCACCAGGCGGTCTCCCCTAAGGTCTAACCCGGCCACCAGCATTATCCCCTCAGCAATGTCTCACCAGGTGGTCTACCAGAAGGTCACCAATATTCTTCCCTCAGCAATCTCTCACCAGGCAGTCTACCAGAAGGTCTAACCCGGCCACCAGCATTCTTCCCTCAGCAATCTCTCACCAGGCGGTCTACCAGAAGGTCTAACCCGGCAACCAGCATTCTTCCCTCAGCAATCTCTCACCAGGCTGTCTACCAGAAGGTCACAGCATTCTTCCCTCAGCAATCTCTCACCAGGCAGTCTACCAGAATGTCTAACCGGACCACAAGCATTCTTCCCAAAGCAATCTCTCACCAGGCGGTTTACCAGAAGGTCTAACCGGACCACAAGCATTCTTCCCAAAGCAATCTCTCACCAGGCGGTCTACCAGAAGGTCTAACCCTGCCACCAGCATTCTTCCCACAGTAATCTCTCACCAGGCAATCTACCAGAAGGTCTAACCCAGCCACCAGCATTCTTCCCTCAGCTATCTTGCACCAGGCGGTCTACCCAAGGTCTAACCCGGCCACCAGCATTCTTCCCAAAGCAATCTCTCACCAGGCGTTCTACCAGACGTTTTAACCCGGCCACCAGCATTCTTCCCTCAGCAATCCCTCACCAGGTGGTCTACCAGAAGGTCACCAATATTCTTCCCTCAGCAATCTCTCACCAGGCAGTCTACCAGAAGGTCTAACCCGGCCACCAGCATTCTTCCCTCAGCAATCTCTCACCAGGCGGTCTACCAGAAGGTCTAACCCGGCAACCAGCATTCTTCCCTCAGCAATCTCTCACCAGGCTGTCTACCAGAAGGTCACAGCATTCTTCCCTCAGCAATCTCTCACCAGGCAGTCTACCAGAATGTCTAACCTGGCCACCAGCATTCTTCCCTCAGCAATCTCTCACCAGGCGGTTTACCAGAAGGTCTAACCGGACCACAAGCATTCTTCCCAAAGCAATCTCTCACCAGGCGGTCTACCAGAAGGTCACCGGCATTCTTCGATCAGCAATCTCTCACCAGGCGGTCTACCAGAAGGTCTAACCCGGCCACCAACATTCTTCCCAAAGCAATCTCTCACCAGGTGGTCTACCAGAAGGTCACCAGCATTCTTCCCTCAGCAATCTCTCACCACGCTGTCTACCAGAAGGTCTAACCCTGCCACCAGCATTCTTCCCACAGTAATTTCTCACCAGGCAGTCTACCAGAAGGTCTAACCCAGCCACCAGCATTCTTTCCTCAGTAATCTCGCACCAGGCGGTCTACCCAAGGTCTAACCCGGCCACCAGCATTCTTCCCAAAGCAATCTCTCACCAGGCGTTCTACCAGACGTTCTAACCCGGCCACCAGCATTCTTCCCTCAGCAATCCCTCACCAGGTTGTCTACCAGAAGGTCACCAGCATTATTCCCTCAGCAATCTCTCACCAGGCGGTCTACCAGAAGGTCTAACCCAACCACCAGCATTCTTCCCTCAGCAATCTCTCAGCAGGCGGTCTACCAGAAGTTCTGACCCGGCCACCAGCATTCTTCCCTCAGCAATTTCTTGGAGGCTCAAATGCCCATGTAACATGAATGCAACTGCTCTGGCAGTTTTTGGTGGATTTGCAGAGGGGGGAATTGTCCTTCCAATCCAGCATAATATCTCCCCTTCCACTGATAGTTCCTCCTGAACTTGCCTGTAAAGATCCAGATCAGGCACCGTGGCCTAGCTGGTAGGCATGGGCGGGCCTTCAGCTAAGGCCATGGTGCCTGATCTGGATGGCCCGCCCATGCCTACCAGCTCATTAACCCTGGCCATAATGGGATTGTTTTGTTCAGCTTTGACCGCATGTTCTTGGCAG
Source organism: Ambystoma mexicanum (assembly GCF_040938575.1). Lineage (NCBI taxonomy): Eukaryota > Metazoa > Chordata > Amphibia > Caudata > Ambystomatidae > Ambystoma > Ambystoma mexicanum. The sequence goes on along the minus strand of NC_090921.1, from coordinate 285,698,056 downwards.
TAGCGGAGGCAGCTTTTGGTGTCGGCGGGGGGGGACGGGTGGGCGGTGGATAATACAGCACCAGTGAGAGGCTGGGGTGTGCACTGGGCACAAAAGGGAAAACGGGGACGGGGGATCTGTTTTCATATGTCAGACCCTGCACTGCTTTTGGAACTCTATCATTTCTCTTGAACAACATTGTACTCCACTGTCCATCACTAGGTACTCGGGGCACCCCTCTCTCCAAGGTTTTGCTTGCAGGAGCACAATTGCCATAGGTGTTGAAATGCTGTCCACAAACTCCACCTCTGACCACTTGCTAAAATAATCTATAAGAGCAATGGCAAATTGTTTCCCCATAGTAAGGCAATGCATGGGACCTATGAAGGCCAGGCGCTGTTCGTCCCGAACGGCGCAGGGAATCTGGATGGGAATAATCTGCAGGGGCCTAAAGGTTAGGATGCGGCAGATCATTCCCATCCACAATCTCTCACCAGGCGGTCTACCAGAAACTCTAACCCGGCCACCACCATTCTTCCCTCAGCAATCTCTCACCAGGCGGTCTACTAGAAGCTCTAACCCGGCCACCAGTGTTCTTCCCTCGGCCATCTCTCACCAGGCTGTCTACCAGTAGGTCTAACGCGACCACCAGCATTCTTCCCAAAGCAATCGCTCACCAGGCGGTCTACCAGAAGGTCTAACCCGGCCACCAGCATTCTTCCCTCGGCAATCTCTCAGGCTGTCTACCAGAAGGTCACCAGCATTCTTCCCTCAGCAATCTCTCACCAGGCAGTCTACCAGAAAGTCTACCCCGGCCACCAGCATTCTTCCCAAAGCAATCTCTCACCAGGCGGTCTACCAGAAGGTCTTACCCAGCCACCAGCATTCTTCCCTCAGCAATCTCTCACCAGGCGGTCTACCAGAAGTTCTAACCCAGGGCCACCAGCATTCTTCCCTCAGCAATCTCTCACAAGGTGGTCTACCAGAAGATCTAACTCAGCCACCAGCATTCTTCCCAAAGCAATCTCTCACCAGGCGGTCTACCAGAAGTTCTAACCCGTGGCCACCAGCATTCTTCCCTCAGCAATCTCTCACCAGGCGGTCTACCAGAAGTTCTAACCCGTGGCCACCAGCATTCTTCCCTCAGCAATCTCTCACCAGGCGGTCTACCAGAAGTTCTAACCCGGGGTCACCAGCATTCTTCCCTCAGCAATCTCTCACCAGGCTGTTTAACCCGGCCACAAGCATTCTTCCCAAAGCATTCTCTCACCAGGTGGTCTACCAGAAGTTCTAACCCGGGGCCACCAGCATTCTTCCCTCAGCAATCTCTCACCAGACGGTCTATCAGGAGTTCTAACCCGGGGCCACCAGCATTCTTCCCAAAGCAATCGCTCAACAGGTGGTCTACCAGAACGTCTAACTCGGCCACCAGCATTCTTCCCTCGGCAATCTCTCACCAGGCGGTCTACCAGATGTTCTAACCCGGGGCCACCAGCATTCTTCCCCCAGCAATCTCTCACCAGGTGTTCTAACAGAAGATCTAACCTGGCCCCCAGCATTCTTCCCTCAGCAATCTCTCACCAGGCGGTCTACCAGAAGTTCAAACCCGGGGCCACTTGCATTCTTCCGTCAGCAATCTCTCAGCAGGCAGTATACCAGAAGGTCACCAGCATTCTTCCCTCAGCAATCTCTCACCAGGCGGTCCACCAAAAGGTCACCAGCATTCTTCCCTGTAAAATCTCTCACCAGGCGGTCTACCAGAAGGTCTAACCCGGCCACCAGTATTCTCCCCTCAGAAATCTCTCACCAGGTGGTCTACCAGAAGGTCACCAGTATTCTTCCCTCAGCAATCTCTCACCAGGCAGTCCACCAGAAGGTCTAACCCAGCCACCAGCATTCTTCCCTCAGCAATCTCTCACCAGGCGGTCTACCAGAAGGTCTAACCCGGCCGCCAGTATTCTTCCCTCAGCAATCTCTCACCAGGCTGTTTACCAGAAGGTCTAACCCGGCCACAAGCATTCTTCCCAAAGCAATCTCTCACCAGGCAGTCTACCAGAAGTTCTAACCCAGCCACCAGCATTCTTCCCTCAGCAGTCTCTCACAAGGCGGTCTCCCAGAAGGTCTAACCCGGCCACCAGCATTCTCCCCTCAGCAATGTCTCACCAGATGGTCTATCAGAAGGTCACCAACATTCTTCCCTCAGCAATCTCTCACCAGGAGGTCTACCAGAAGGTCTAACACGGCCACCAGCATTATTCTTTCAGCAATCTCTCACCGGGCAGTCTACCAGAAGGTCTAACCCAGCCACCAGCATTCTTCCCTCAGCAATCTCTCACCAGGAGGTCTACCCGAAGTTCTAACCTAGCCACCAGCATTATTCCCTCAGCTATCTCTCACCAGGCGGACTACCAGATGGTCTAACCCAGCCACCAGTATTCTTCCCATTCACAATCTCTCACCAGGCCATCTACCAGAAGGTCTAACCTGGTCACCAGCATTATTCCCTCAGCAATCTCTCACCAGGCGGTCTACTAGAAGGTCTAACCCGACCACCAACATTCTTCCCTCAGCAATCTCTCACCAGGCGGTCTACCAGAGTATCTAACCCAGCCACCATCATTATTCCCTCAGCAATCTCTCACCAGGCGGTCTACCAGAAGATCTAACCTGGCCACCAGCATTCTTCCCTCAGCAATCTCTCAACAGGTGGTCTACCAGAAGGTCTAACCCAGCCACCAGCATTCTCCCCTCAGCAATCTCTCACCAGGCAATCTACCAGAAGGTCACAAGCATTCTTCCATCAGCAATCTCTCACCAGGCAGTCTACCAGAACGTTTAATCCAGCCACCAGCATTCTTCCCTCAGCAATCTCTCATCAGGCGGTCTACCAGAAGGTCTACCCCGGCCACCAGCATTCTTCCCTCAGCAGTCTCTCACCAGGCAGTCTACCAGAAGGACTTACCCGGCCACCAGCATTCTTCCCTCAGCAATCTCTCACCAGGCAGTCTACCAGAAGGTCTAACCCGGCCACCAGTATTCTTCCCATCCACAATCTCTCACCAGGCGGTCTACCAGAAGGTCTAACCCAACCACCAGCATTCTTCCCTCAGCATTCTCTCACCAGGCGGTCTACCAGAAGGTCTAACCTGGCCACCAGCATTCTTCCCTCAGCAATCTCTCACCAGGCAGTCTACCAGAAGTTCTAACCCGGGGCCACTTGCATTCTTCCGTCAGCAATCTCTTACCAGGCAGTAAACCAGAAGGTCACCAGCATTCTTCCCTCAGTAATCTCTCATCAGGCAGTCTACCAGAAGGTCACCAGCATTCTTCCCTATACAATCTCTCACCAAGCTGTCTACCAGAAGGTCAAACCTGGCCACCAGTATTCTCCCCTCAGCAATCTCTCACCAGGTGGTCTACCAGAAGGTCACCAGTATTCTTCCCTCAGCAATCTATCACCAGGCAGTCCACCAGAAGGTCTAACCCAGCCACCAGCATTCTTCCCTCAGCAATCTCTCACCAGGCGGTCTACCAGAAGGTCTAACCTGGCCACCAGCATTCTTCCCTCAGCAATCTCTCACCAGGCGGTCTACCAGAAGCTCTAACCCGACCACCAGCATTCTTCCCTCAGCAATCTCGCACCAGGTTGTCTACCAGTAGGTCTAACCCGGCCACCAGCATTCTTCCCAAAGCAATCTCTCACCAGGCGGTCTACCAGAAGGTCTAACCTGGCCACCAGCATTCTTCCCTAAGCAATCTCTCATCAGGCGGTCTACCAGAAGGTCATCAGCATTCTTCCCTCAGCAATCTCTCACCAGGCAGTCTACCAGAAGGTCTACCCCGGCCACCAGCATTCTTCCCAAAGCAATCTCTCACCAGGCGGTCTACCTGAAGGTCTTACCCGGCCACCAGCATTCATCCCTCAGCAATCTCTCACCAGGCAGTCTACCAGAAGGTCTACCCCGGCCACCAGCATTCTTCCCAAAGCAATCTCTCACCAGGCGGTCTACCTGTAGGTCTTACCCGGCCACCAGCATTCACCCCTCAGCAATCTCTCACCAGGCAGTCTACCAGAAGGTCTACCCCGGCCACCAGCATTCTTCCCAAAGCAATGTCTCACCAGGCGGTCTACCAGAGGGTCTTACCCAGCCATCAGCATTCTTCCCTCAGCAATCTCTCACCAGGCGGTCTACCAGAAGTTCTAACCCATGGCCACCAGCATTCTTCCCTCAGCAATCTCTCACCAGGTGGTCTACCAGAAGATCTAACTCGGCCACCAGCATTTTTCCCAAAGCAATCTCTCACCAGGCCATCTAC